>NC_092621.1:4971666-5300833 GCF_047663525.1 Anas platyrhynchos | reverse complement strand
CTCAGCAGTAGACACAACACTGGTGTGATAACACTGCTGTTCCAGCTACAAGTGCAGAGTATGGCACTGTATGGGCTGCTGCCGGGAAAGTTAACATTCCAGCCAGACACAGTACAACCTTCTGTATGATTAAAGCCAGGTGAGATGAATCCCATACTGAAGTAACCTAAATAGGGTGACAAAAGTTTTTTGAAATATTATTTGTTTTATCTTTGCTCTGATCTTCTGTTATGCCCTGAGTGCTGAACATAAAGAATTTAGCCAACTAAATTATCAGTTACACAAACCTCAGCATAGGGGACTCTTGCAGCATAGTTGCTCTTGCAGCAACTTTTAGCCTGTGCATTCCCAGGGACTTGAAAAGTGATTTGAGCCAGAAGCATCAGCCCCACTCACTGTTTAGAAGGGAGTAACAGCAGCTTCACTAAAAACAGCTCAAGAAGATGATTAGAATTGGTAATGCTTTAAAACTTTCTGTAAGTGGGAGCAAAAAGTAAGTGAAAATCTGGAGGAAAAACACCTGAAATGGATTCTACATGTATATGTATTTTTGAATTCTCAGCTCCTTTTAAAACAGAATGACCCCTGCAGAAGCAGGGGCTTTCACCTTTTGTGGCAGATATTTCAGTGGCTTTATTTGTGTTATCTGCCTGTTTCAGACTTGTAATGAAAACCAATACTTTCTGTTTCTATCACGGCATAAAGCATCTAGTTACCAGCTGTGTGGTCCAGGTGCTTTCATTTTACCCCTGCAGAAAGGAAGAAAAAAAATCTTTCAAATCCAATTTTTATAGATCCTTGAAATGTTAAATCCAGTAAAGTTATCGTATTCTTTTATTAAGGAGGTCACTACTTTCCTGAGGCTTTTCATTCATCCTCAAAGTTGAATTCTGGCATTTACCAAATCAAGTATTGGTTACATGCTAGAAAAGAAGGAAGCAGGAAGCAAAATGAGATGCAGCCTGGAGTCTCTGCTTGAAGGTAGAAAGTTTAAATACCATTTTGGGTAAAAAAGCCATGCTGAACTCCATATGTCATTGCTTTCACACAGTATCTAGGTATATTCGTCCAGTTTGTGTGGGACACTGCTTACAAAACAGCATATGGCTGTTTCAGCTGGAGTCTGCCTTAGTAATGAACATCTCACCCACCTGCTATTATTTCATGTAAATAAATACAACTCCTCAAGCCAGGGGGAAACTGAAAAGCATGGAAGGAGGTGTAATAAGAAAAATCTTGATCAGATCAACTTCTTGAATGCAGCCCAGGAGAACTATCCCCAGCAGCGATAGCTGCAGTCCCTCTGCAATGTACCCATGGGAAAGAGGTCAGATCCTGAGGCCAGCTCATTCAAATAAGGTCACTGCTGTGCTCTTCAAGTCTAACAGCCTTTGAGTAAACCTGGCCACATGTGTGTTTTCTGTGTGCTGTAGATGCTAGCACAAAATGCTGCCAGTTTTGCACAAGGGTGTCTAATGGACTGAAACACCTTTTCACACCAGAATGATCAGCAGTCTGTGGGTACTCACTGGTGTTCGACCGAGGACCAGAGGCTACATGAGACCCATGCAAGCTTGCAGGGGGTTAAATTAAAGGAATTTGGGGATCTGACCCTCCAACAGCAGCCTGTCATGCACTTTCTAAGAATGTGTAACATGCCAAGGATCCTCCTTAGTGGTTGTTGTGTGAGACAAGGATCCTCCTTAGCGATAACATGGCTCAAATCTCATTTCAGGGAAGTGCCCCAAACACTACAGAGCTAGGCAGGCTGGTGGGAAGCACCCCACACTTCCCTGTAGGGAAACTGGGCTCCTACCAAAGCCCTAGGAACATCCTTGCCTTTAACCCAATGAATTGTTTAACCTCGGGGTCATCATAGCTTTTTCTTGTTATACGTCTCCATGTCTCTTTAAACATTGTTTTCCTTTCCCCTGAGGAGCATAAATCCAAAATGAGATGAGGAGGTGCATATCTCCAAACTGGCCCTAAGAAGAGAGGCTCAGCTATGGAGAGGAGCAGTTGAACCACATAGCGACATCCCTTGGATGGCTAAACCCACCTTTTTTCTTGTGAAACTCCTGGTTGTCAACTACTGATACAGCTTGTCTTTCTTGAGTCACACAGTATTGCACTGGCTGGTCAGATAAAGAAACTCTTGCTGATTTTTAGACAGGGAATGAAGATACCTGGCTCCTGTCTAAATAATAAAATAGAAAATCCTTTGCTGTCGGTTCTGTAGTGTCTCCAAATTCACTGTTTAATAAATAGAAATGTAATAGGAATTCAGTTCCCTGTTCCTGCCACTGCTAGAGTTTTTGTGTTGAAATCCCTGGGCTAATGGCAAGGCACTAAAGAACGAAAAAAAAAAAATCTCTTAAAAATCTTTAACTTATGTTCTTTTGGCAAGTGAGTGTATTCCTGCCTCGAGAGAGTCATGTACTGAGTAAGATATTTTCCCTAACCCCTATGGGAAAAACAGATAACTACCTGCTTTACAACCCTCTGTGTTCTCTGGGTTTATCATTTGTGCATGGTGAAGGAAAATGCCATATTGACTGCAATTAGTCTTCCTTTTTTTTTTTTTTTTTTTTTTTTTTTTTTCTTTTTCTTTTCTTCCCCACTCTCAGGAATATAGAGAAAGTAAAGTTTGTTTTAGAAGGAGTCTGTAGTTTTGCTTATTTTCTGTTATCACAAAAAAATGGGTTTTCCTTTTCACTCTCAAAAACAAAAAGATAATGTAGGGAGGGTAAAATTAGTTGTTACTCTGAAAAAAGAAAATCTGTAAAAGCTTAATTAGTCATTGTCACTGTACTTTCTGAATGCCAACCAGATTTAGTTTTATTCTTGTCATGTTTTTTAATGAGAGTGCTGCATCCCCCGACATCTGATGGCAAAACAAAAGGTGCCAGCAGCTGGACTACAGATACTTCAGAACCGGTCTACTAACCTCTTCCCTTTTCTGCTGAGCCTTGTCCACTGGAAACTTTGTCATTATAGACCTCTAGACCTTGTGAATTTCTTACCCATTTGATGTTTGGATGCAGCCTTTCTGCTGGATATAGCTTCATGGTGGTACCCACGCAAGCTGAAGCACAGAGGAGGAGCCGCTGTTACCTTCATCTCCCAGCTGCTGGGCACACGCAGAGACACCTCACTGCAGAGGACATCCTCAGTAAAGGTTGCTTATTTTATCTCCCCTCCTAAAGGAGAACACTTTTCATTTAGATAAAAGGAGGGAGGGATTTAACTTTGTTGCATACCAGTCCTTGATGTAAGAAAAGAGCTAGTCAAAGTGCTATTTTGGATTAATTTAAATTGAGAGGAATGTTTATAATACATAGCTCCACTACTTTAAGCTTAAGAATATCAAATCTCACTCCCTTGTAACACAAGTTATATTTTCCTAGCTTTTAAACTCTGGGAGATGTGAAGTACTCTTTCTTTGTAAGTCAGTGATGGATACAATTAGAGAAAATGATCACTATTTTTCTTTCTTTACTTCTTTTCCTACTGAAATTTGAAGTTTAAAATAATTCATCCAGAACCACCTGATGGTTATTAGACAGTCCTTCAGCTAGTTTACGGAGAAATATCTCTACAGAAATACATTTGCAACAGTTTGAGAATGGGCTATAATGTTATTATCATCAGTCTTTTTGATATTTTAAATTATTTTTTAACGGGCAAGAGCATCTTTGGAAACTATCGGAAAATATTTGCAGTCAACCTAAAGTTATAAAATATGAAAGTGACTATACAAGCATGTTCGTGTGTATATTTCTTTATATATACATATATCTCAAATGTGTACTCTGCAAAAGAGAATCATGTAAGAGTATTACGAGCAGTGACAGATATACTGCAAACAACTGATGTGGGTCATTTCAATGTATAACCAGTTCATTTTGAGCTATGCAGTCAGCTTTGCTAACACTATCACAGATAATTAAAGCAGCAAAAATAGATTGTGGCTCCCACAACAAAAGGCACGCCCAGCATAAAGCTTGTTGAGATGCTCTAATGAAACTACCTCACTTACATGTACCAGTAAGATGACCCCCAGATACTTTGTTAAAAACCTATGAAGTTCAAAGACTTTTGTTAAAAACAAGTGAGGTTACTGGTGCACTCTGACTGTCATCGTTGTTCCTAGGAGCTAAAAACACTAGCACTGCATTCCCATGCATCCAGCTTGGCTGCTTCTAGCCCCCAGGCCTGAACTCAGAACAAGGGCTTGATGTCTGAGTTTAAAGAAGAAAATTAATTGTGCTGCACTCTTTAAACAGGCAAGAGGTCTGCGCAGTCCACAGGAGACTTCTTGCTGGCAACCTGATGGGCAGGGAAGGCTTTGAGGTGTGATGCCTTCTGCCTCCATATGTCTGCAGATGTATAAACACATCAGCTGTCCTCTGGGACTGCCATCAGTAGCGTCAACCAGCCTGTGTCCATGCTAATGAAGCTTTTTGTTACTCAGAAAGGGATGGTCATATCCAGATACACTTGCCAGGGATGGTCCTTGGCCATGCTGCCTCCCAAAACCATGGTCAGATACTGTAAGTTAATTAATCCAGATCACAACCATGGCGACCATCTTAAAAAAAAAAATTAACTGTACAGATAATGAAGTTCTGCTGTCCGGAACTGGTGCCTGGCATGTTTTTTCGTGCTAATTAGATGTCACTGGTGTCATAATGAGCACCACCAAAACAAACACAAGTGAATGTGCAGACCTCATCTTTTAAAGCAGCTGTCTTTTACTCATTTAACATACTGTTGTGACAGTCACAAAAACAGTGACAGAGCACAGGAACAGGCTGCCCAGGGACGTTGTGGAGTCTCCTTCTCTGGAGATATTCAAGGCCCATCTGGATGCCTGCTTGGGCAACCTGCTCTAAAGAACCTGCTTTGGCAGGGGAGTTGGACCTAATGATCTCTTGAAGTCCCTTCCAACCCCTGTGATTCTGTGATTTTATGTCTGTTAATAACTTAATTGAGCTCATCAGTGGAGCATGGGCTTAAGCAGGAGTAGAGTGCTGGTTGTCCAGCCAGCCTCAGCTGCTCTCACAGCTGCATGCATACCAGTACCCTGAAAAAAAACCCTCACCACCCAATTTTGTGAAGCTCAGAACAGGCAGACAGGGCAGACAGGAACTTGAAGCTTTTGTGATTGCTGCTGGCTGGTTTTCAGAGCAAGTGTCATTCCTCCTCCCCTCCTTCCATATCACCTGTGTCTTCCTTTAATCTTGGTGGTTGAATTAACTGCTTTCCAACTCAAGGAAAGTTTCACACTTGATCATGCTAAAAAAAAAACAACCCTTCCTGACATGAAGGCCAAGGGAAACGTTGATCACTGCAGCTCTGGTGACAGGTGCTGAGCGCAGGAGGGAACTGTCACTTCGCTGTATCACAGGTTCATGCAGTGCGTAGCAAAGCCCTGCTAAATGCCACTGCAGGAGCATGAACAGAGAAAAAATGTCTGTACCTCAACAGGTGCCTTTAACCTCTTCGTGACCATCACACCTGAAGAAGCTTCAGAGAAAGCTGTGGAGAAAATGTGAGTATATCTAAACATAAGCCCCTCCCCTCCCCCCCAAACTGTCAGTAAAAGAAAACTTTTCACAGCTCAAGGATGATGTTAGATATCTAATTTTTTATGCATTTGCCATCACATGTAAACTGCCCTCTGTGAAATAGGAAGTGATATCAGAACTTCTCAATATCCATAAAAATGTCCATGACAGTTGCTGGAAATCTGGAGGACAAATACCCATTCATGAATGACCCTCTACTACAATAGTGTAAAACAAAACAAATGCTGAGAGGATGAGGAGCAGACAAATTAAGATGATTAATGAGACAAATTTTAATGTCAGAATGAATTTTCCTCTGGTACAAAGCACTTTGGAAAGTGAACAATTCTTCCTGTCTTCCAAAGATGTCCATGGTCATTTCTCTCTCTGTATATATACTTTATGGAAAAACAACTTCAATACATATCCTGTTAAATACTAGAATTTATAGATGTTAAATTAGTCTTTATATTAGTTACCTGTAAGAAGTTCTGCAAACAGCATTCTCTTATGTAAGACAGGAGATGAAAAAAATGCACAGCTCCAAAGTAAAACACGGTGTTTTGTCTTGCCTTTGGACAACTGTATTAGTTGTCCCTCCCCCCAAACAAACAATCCCCCCAAACAAACAAACAAAAGTTAACTCTAAGTAAGTAGCCTAAGTATTTTATCTGCTTCTATTATACTGTTACCAAATATTGTTCTACCTGTGTACAGAAAGAAAACATTTGCATACATCACATTAGACATTATGTGAAGAAATGTTGTATTTCAATAAATAATTGTGGTACCTGAATGTGAGAGAAATAAATACGCTGAGACCTGAAATAAAAAGTAAAACGTAAAAAAAATAAAAATGTACGAAAGAGTTCAGTGAAGGCTAGGTTTAGACTTGATTCACAGATTCAATAACTTTCTTGTCTTCAAGATCTGAATTTTAATTCACAAGTAAGAGCCTAGGAATTGAAATAACAACAACAACAACAACAAAGTCTGTCCTCATTTCAATAAACTTTTCAGAAACATTGAGACAATGGGTCTCATCTCAAAGGACAGAGATTCCAAATAACTTTTTAAAGAGATGGATCATTCTATCTAACTGAATGTGCATCAATTGGAAATGCAATTTTAAGGCCAACGTGCTTGCAATTTTTTTTTTTCTTTTTTTTTTTTTCCAGATTTCCTTTTTTAATGGTTTTGCAGATATGGGAGACAAGTAATAAAAGTACAACAAAATACCAAAAGCATAGAGTAATTAACCTCTTAAAAGGGGTAAACTAACTTTTTGTTTCTTTTTTTTTTTTATATTACCCATTGTTTGGTAATAGATATTGTTAGAATTAATGTATCCCTTCCCTTCCCTTCCCTTCCCTTCCCTTCCCTTCCCTTCCCTTCCCTTCCCTTCCCTTCCCTTCCCTTCCCTTCCCTTCCCTTCCTTTCCTCTTTCCAGCAGCACATAAGGTTTATGTATAATTCAATCAATACCTTGAGGCAAACTATTTGATGATTACAATAAAAAAAAAATCTCATTTTGCTGTACTTTGTAGAGGTAGTTTCATTATCGCATGTCACTTGGTTACAAGAGTTTATGGGACTGTAACTCCCCAAAGGACATTTTAAACGTACACTTTTTATGGCAACTAAACTCCAAGATAAACGAAAGCATTAAAATAAGATATTGGAATTGTTTCCTTTTGTCTTTGATTGATATGAATTGGAGTCATAAAAAGAAGAATTCTTGTTTCACTCTTAAATGCCTAAAGCCTCCCCTTCCTTTCTGGCACAATTCAAGTACCTCACTGGTGGGATGACAAATAACAATGACACACCTGGTATCAGAAACTAGGACAGTGGCAGAGCAGAAACTTGGTCATACAGAACTGCACAGGGCTTGAATGGTGAAACCTTAACTACAGATTTTGCTTCCCATTCTGACCTGTTTGTAACCTCTATCTAAAGGCAGAGTGATTTATTTTCACTGAAAGGAAGTACGTATGCTCCCAGGAGTGAAGAATATATGTGCTGCAGCAATCCAACTGGTATCATATCTCTTTTTATTGCTCCCACAAGTAAAGAAGAAACAGGAATTTTTGAGAATGAAACCTAAAAAGCTCTGGTCTCAGACACATCTGAGCAGTAGAAGGTATCCTGCTGACTTATGTGGTCAACATTTGAGAGAGACATTGTGCCAAACATTTAGAGTAATCAAGTGAGAGGCAAAAACACAAAAGCAAGCAAAAAAATTTCTGAAAAGAAGTATGAAAGAAATTTAAGACAAAATTTCTTCCTAGTCCATAAATACTGTTTATTATAATTTATAATTTTACTGTGTATGAGCTCAGATTCTTATGAAAGTTGAAACTGAGAAATTTTCTGGATCTTTTTTTTTTTTTTTTAAAGACATTGGGTTTTTGCAGGTCACTTCAGAAAACTGTGTTACGGCTGTTTCTAGATCTCCATTTTGCAAGACTTGAGGTTTTAAGAATGAAAACCCCTATGGTCTCTGCCTTTTGTAGCACACAAAAGGATAGTCTCAATGTTCTGAAGTGCTTTGAAGGTCTAATGGTGTATATGATGTCTACTTTAGATAAGATACTTTATTCAAATTTTTTATCCCATCAACATACAATAATTCGACCAACTGTTAAATCCTGTTGTGTTTCAACCAGAAAAATACATAAATAAATTGCATTTGTACTTTCCTAGTGCCTAAAGAGGATTAATATTTAAATCATGATTAGGATAGTGAATCTTTTTGATCTGATGTCCCCTGAAATCATCAGGATTTGTCTGCTGCCCTTATTGAGTTTTTGGTCAGGTTCAAGGCAATATCGGCTAATAACATACAAGGAGAAATGGTTAGTTGTGAGAGCTCTAGACCACGTTGAAACAGAGAGAAAAGTGAAGTTCAATAACATGAAGGTCCAGAGAGAACAAAGCACAGTTGTAAAACAGTTACAAGGCAAGCGTGCATTCAAGCTGATGTTTCTAATCAGCTGAAATGAAGTCTATATGCTGGGTATCAGTGAGCCAGAAGTAAAGGTGAAGCAGAAGGAGCACTGAAATACCTGCAAGGCTAGCAAGCTGCAGGGTGGGACATAGTAGGAACCCTCCCACATACCCCAAGAAGAAGGGTTTATGCATGCATGGGTTTTTTCCTTTATAACTCCCTGCAGCAGCAGACAGAGCTCTTTATAGCTTACCCTTAGCCATATCACCATCAAGGGAAGTTCCTTTATTTTTGTAATAAACTCGGAATTTTAGGTTTGGAGATTTTTTATTTTATTTTATTTCTGTCTTTTTTATTTTTATTTTATTTTATTTTACTTATTCTCATTGCTTTTCAGACAACATAATATGTTCAGCACTTAAACACAGAAAGGCTAAAGCATGGGAAAGTAAAAGTCTGAGGGGAAGGAAAACACACATCATCATTCCTACACAGAGATAAACAATGAAAAAGGGAAGAAAAGCATGAAGGAGATAAACAAGTACAAGTATCGGAGGAGGGAAGACTAGGGCTTTCAGGAAGAAAGTCATTCTGGCCACTGCTGTGCTGGGACCGTTTACTTGTCACATGGTGCTTAATCATAATAAATTAAGTTTTATTTTTCATTTTGCAACATGCTAACTTGGCTCAGCAGGTAATGGGAGGAGTCCTGGGTCGCCAAATGGTTTTTAACTGAGAATAACAACAATTTCCCCCCTGCAGGCTGGCATAAATAATGTATTTAAAACGTGCCTCTTTCGAGCAGATTATTCCAGCTGCTTCTTGTTCTTAAAGCTCGTTGGGAGGTTTAACACCATAAAGTCAGCCCTCCTGAAGCTACAATTATCATCCTCAAGCAGCAGTCCTGGGAAACGGTGAGTTTAATCAAAGTAGCTTCGTGTTTCCAGAGACAGGGAGCTGAAGGGCTCCCACAAAGCTTGGTGAAGGTCCAGTCAAGGTGACCCAGGTCCTTCCTGAAGGCCTGCTATGGGATGCCTTCACTTAATCCATTGTAGGTCCTAAACACCACCCAGTCTGTGAGATGTTAATCTTTCTACCTTTTTTGCACCTGCTCAAACACAAGTATGGGGTTTCAGACAATGAGACTCAGAGCTGGGGGTTCACTGGAAAGGTAAAACTACAGAAGAGGAGATTTAGGTTAGGCAAGAGGGGAGGAAAAAAAAAATCAAAACTTTTCTAATGCTCAGGGTAGATAAGTATAGTGAGAGATTGCCTGGGGAAACAGAGGAACCTGTAGCTTTATAGGGGTTTATAAGGACAGGTTAGACAAGCAGCTGTCAGGAGTAGTTTAGGAATAGTTTGTCTGCTTTTGAGTGGAGAGATGGACCAGCCAGTCCCTTGGGGTCCCTTATAGCCCTGTATTCAGTGATTGATGGAAATTGTGATATGCTTGCAAGCAACTCGCTTGCAGGTTCAAATGGTCTATATTCAGTGTCTCTTCCTGTTCTCTGGAGCTAATAGCTGTTTTGCCACTGTCTGCATTAGGAGTGGGGTCAGATCCTTAATTAAAGCTGTGATTGGCCACAAATACATTTTCCTGGGACTAATGAAGGGCCTGCCACTTGTTAGCAGTAATTTCCCTGTGGGTGTCTTCCCAATAGAAAAAAAAGAATGAGACCCAGTGACTGCAAAGAAGACACCAATTGGCCATTAAATAGTAGAAATAAATACATCAGACTATTTTCAATTGCCTAGATGTTTGCCTGATTTCTGCAGGCAGAGGAAGGTTTCTTTTTATTTATTTATTTTTACCTTTGTCCCTCTGAATGGTTGCAAAATTATCCCCAGGTCCTATCTGTCAGACCTCAAAATGAAACCTTGAAAGAACAGAGCACTCACAAACATATTTCAATCCTTTTCTGACAGCAGAGCGACAGGCAGTCAATGTTAAATGCTGCCTAATGCCAGAGCTGTGGAGCTTGGATTAGCTGTACTCCTGCCCCATCCAGGGTCTGTAGTAGCTACGGTGGAAAACTGCAGATGTTTATTTTTCTTCTTTAAAAGATGCTCTCCTGAGATTTGCTCTGAAGTCTACTGGAGATTAGCTGTGCCTTGAAGGCCATGTTCCCAAAACCTCTTTGTCACAGGGTAAAGCTCCTCTCTTTATCAAAGTGCCTTGGCAGCTCAACCCTGGTAGAACGTGGTTGTTATCAGGGAAGTTACTTCTGGGGTAAATATGACTAATGTCTGCTCTCTGTTGTATAGCATACTGCATTCATCTCTTGTTCTTGGGTTGCCCTCATTGCTCTGGTGTCACAGTTCTCTCTGGCTTTATTGTATTCATGCTGCTCCTCTGAGGAGGAAAGCTGATCATATCTGTGTAGTCAGAGATGGCTTCCCATGCTGTAACAGAGCTGCTGCATGCAATGTTACCCTGGCGCAAGTCTTAATCACTGCTGTGGGTGGACTTGGGGTGAGGCTGATCTGCAAGTCAGTGCCACCTTTCTTGCCTCACTGAGAATCAATGCCTCATCTGATTAAAGCCCTGAGACAAAGCCTAGAGATGCAAGAGGACCTAAACCCAGCTGTGCTGGAAATGGCTGCTGCTGACATGAATAGTCCTGGCTGCACAGTGAAACAACCTGTTTCTAGTAAGGGTTTTGTAACTTCTTCATCACCATGCAGTCCATGTAAAAGCTCAGGGCTACTGAGGGCGAGATTCACAGAGGTTAGTTTTGTGGGTTTTTTGTTTGTTTGTTTGTTTGTTTTTGAGGTTTGTGGCCATGGCTGGGTGCAGTTCAGGCTGAAAATAAGGGTGGTAATTACTCTGGGGAGCAAAATGTTGAATCCTAATGTCTTACAGCATTGTATCTTGGTAGAGTCTGCCCGTAGGGATTCCGTGATGGAATCCCTACTACATGGAAAACTTATACTGAAACCTTTACCTTTATGGAGTGCAAATAGGGTTTCTGTTGTCTAGTTAGATGTCTTTTTTTTTTTTTTTTTTTTTTTAATGAAACCATCCAGTGAATTTGGGCTTGTAAATATGACAGTGCTCCACAGGATACACACTCACTCATTCCTTTAGGAAACAGGAGTAATAACCAACATGATTGGAAGTATGATTTAAGCCACAAAAGATGCTGTCAGGCAAGAAGATTCTCCTACCTCCTCCAAAATCTAGATCTTAGGGGTTACAATTTGTCAATGCCCAGCAAGAGAAGAAATATTTTTTCTTCTGTATAGTTATGGATTTTCCGTTGGTATGAATTACTGTATTTTCTTCTTTGTGCTCTAAGAGTGTCCCATGTAAATCAACAGGATAGGGCTGATTTGGAGATAAGTTTTATGTATATATAAAATCATCATATATATATATAAGATTGTGAACTCAATTTATGGTTTATCTGGAGATGCAAACGGTTTTGCCAGAACCTCCTTTAATCTAGTTTCAACAACACAAATGTGTCTGTAGTAATTCATAGGGTATAATGTGAGGTTTTATAGAGGTATTTTGTATTGTACACTATATATTATATGAGAGAGGAAAAATATTTCTGTCTTAAAATTGTTTAGCATAAAAATTATGCTCAATTGCCCTGACCACACCTAATGATCTTTTTCATATTTGATGGTGTTATTAATTTTAATGAGATATGTTTAAATCAGGCTTTGCTCACCCTGTTTATTAGTTGCATTCCCATGAGATTCCTATAACAACGTAACTGTCTCTTTTTGTGTCTGGGGAAACCAGAGCTGTATATAAAAATAAATAAATAAATAAAAAATAATAAAAAACCAGAAACAAACACACACACACAAAAAAAACAAAACAAAACAAAACAAAAAACACAGCCAAACCTAGGCAGGGAATACATAAAGCCAGGAAATGGTGAAAATGAGGAAGAGGTGAGAGGGGCTGCAGGAGGGAACTGAGTGTCTGCAGTCTCCTGGGGAGGACATTTTCCCCACAAGGGAGTGTCTCATCCAGGGTCAGGGCCCAGGTCCAAGTTGATGCCTGGAGTTGCATCCTGTGGACATGCCAGTGAGACTTTCCTGACTTAAGCAAGCAGGATGCTTGCCTTAAATGCACTAAACAGCTGCATAATTATTCACAGCTCATTACAGTTTATTTCCATGTAAGACTTTATTTCTGTAGTTCACCATCCCCCAAGAATCATTCCAATGTGTGAATTTAGGTCTAGTTTTGCACTAGGATGTTCAGGGACTCAGGCCATGCAAGTCAAAAATCCTTGGGGCATGTCAGCAGTTGACCTTCTGCATGATTAAAGCGCTAGTTCTCTCATTTCTGCTGCACCTTCCTCTTGCAGCCTCTCATCTCTTCTACAAATTTTTGCATTAGGTTTTCAGATTCTTAGAAACATATCCATTGGGTCTTTCTCTTGACAGCAGCAGATCACGTGCATGGAAATGTAAACTTGTGAAGCTACCTCAGGAACATCAAAAAGAAATATTGGTTTGCAACATAAAGGGCAAACATAGAAAAGCCTTCAAAAATGTCAGTATTCTTAAGCATTTAAAAATACTTATTTGAAATTCTGCCAAATTTGGTAATGATATTGTATGCATGAAGATCAGACAACTTATTTTATAAGTTTAGGTGAAAGAAAAGCAAACCAGGAAGTGATACCAGTCGGGCTGATTTTATTAGGGCTTTCTTGGAGAAGAGAATAATCCATGCTTTGGATCTAAGTGGAAAATGACAAAGAAAAATTCCATGTGGATTTGTTAGAAAAAAAATAAATGTTATTAAATATTTGTTATTGCATTTTGATACCACAAATCACAGGAAGTTCTTGCTGAACATGGGGTTAAGGATAATGATGGCTTTGACAAACAGCTGGTAAGCTGTATTATGATGAAGGAGAATTTTCTAGTGGGGTTCCTCTTTGGACAAATTGTAATTAATATTTTCTTGAGCTAGGTATTAAGAATGCAACTTTCCTGTAGGATATTCCTGTCAATGTGGTTATGGACAGAAAGAATAAAAAATTAATCTCAAGGTTCATGTGCTAGTGCAAAGAGTGAGGTTGTGAATTGGGAGATCGATAACAAGGGTTTGTGCCCCAACTCAGCTGGACATAACCAGGGAGAACAAAGAGGAAGATTATGAGCCAGCAATGTGGAGGGACCATGATAAATGCCAGTATGAACAGCCTGTGTATGTAGAGATAGGGAAATATTAAAGGCAGTGTACAAGACACTGAGAAATCTCAGTGGGAGTTATGTGTATAGTTTAGCCATCTGTAAAGGAGAGAGATGAAATAAGTCTGAAACAAATGATGGGAGAGAAATGCTGAATGTACCAGTGAAGTGCAAGGGGATGAATAATAACAATTTCTGCTGAAAACATGAGGCCATCAGTTGAAAAAATCTCAGAGTCCTGGCTGTTTTAACTGATCACAGTGATCACAAACCACAGGTATAATAGCATCATCCAAAAGGTGAATGGTATTTCAGAATGTGTGACATTAAGTATTTTCACCAGAGATGGAGAAATTGGTAATGTTGCACAAGGTGTTGCTTAGCACATATGCTTGAAATAGAATTGAGCGGAAATGATAATAATAACAAAAGAGTACCTATTTCTGTTTTAAGATTGCTGTTAAGGTAGCATATTTAGATAGCAAGGATGAAAATCAAGAAAAGAGAGGAGCTAATCAAACTAGAGCAGAATGTTCAAAAAGAATAAATGTCTATGGTTGAGAGAAGAGTAACTATGTAAGCATAACATCTGAGGAGACCCCCTAGCTACCAGAATAGAGGGTTTATAAAAAGCTGCTTGGTGTGTGGAAGAATAGGGAAATCTTGCTGAATGTAAAATAGAGCTTGGGAAATACATGGTTGGAATTTTATGTTGAAGAAGATTGCAGCGTTGCATTGCTGATTATAACAAGTCAGTGATGGGTGCTGGAACTGGGGAGCTATGGATCTCTGTCCCAGGGTATGGACTCTGTAATCTCAAATAACTCTGATGGCAATGATTCACGTGGGCTGATGTCATACAACCAACATGCAATGCCAAGTCCATATGTTAGATGTTATGATATGATTTCCGATTAGTTCAGAGTTTCCTTTAATCTACCGTGGCCATATTTTCAATCCATGCCAAAACAATCTGACATAAATAACTTCAGGATTTGGATCTGTTACTAGCTTACTAGCTTTCAAAATTCTATTAAGCTATTTTACTCTTTGTGTTCCTCCTTTTTTTTTTTTTTTTTTCTTGTTCTGGAAGGGCTCTTGGGAAGCAAGTGGTTAAATTAGTTCAATACCTTCAAATTTAATATCAGTACAATGGCGTTTCAGAAAGGAGGGGAGGAGAAGAGAGGGAATGAATTTTATCCTAGGCCTGAACTGCAATGTAGATCTTCTTTCTTTATTAAATGGTTTTAGAAGTCTAAGGAAATGTCAGCTATGTTATACCATCACGAAGATCATCAGCACATTAGCTAATTGTTAATAGTATTTTTATATCTGGAAATTAGAATTTTAATATACAGTAATCAGACAATCACTAACTTCATAGTTTCCTCTCTGAAGCATCACCTTATTACCTTAGCAGATTAGTTCTTTAAAGAATAATTCAAAATCATGTCTTTGACGAGTTTTAAAAAATCTGTTGCACTTGTTACTCTAAAAAAAAAAAAAAAAGAAAACAATAAATAATTAGGAATAATGTTCTGTATTATTTGAAAGATAGAAGGTTATTTTAATGGAGGAAACAAATAAATGCCCCTAATCTGTCACTGTATGATTGTACTGTGAATAGAATGACTTTTTGTGATGTTTATTATTTGAAAAATTCTGTTTCATATCTCTGCTTTGGTGCAGAATTTCTCAGGAAAGTCACTTTGTCTCTCTATAACACCATTTCACCCATGTTTAATGGAAATAATATAATTCTTTGGACTGCTGGGGATGTAAAGAGGACAAACCTTTTTAAGACTGAGAGGCATTATTTAACTGTGGTGTAGGAGCTAGGATATATATAAAAAAATAAAAATCTAGTTTTGCAGGCTCAGGTTTGTGGCTGTGTAAAATGAAAGCTCTCATCTGTTGAAAATACATGTGGCTGGGGGGAAGTGAAGTGAGGGAAGACGATGTGATGGTAGAATTAGGGTGATAGATATCCAGAGCGAAGCATGCTATCTCCATCTCTGATAAAGAAAAAAAAAATCTTAAATGTCTTAAA
Source organism: Anas platyrhynchos (assembly GCF_047663525.1). Lineage (NCBI taxonomy): Eukaryota > Metazoa > Chordata > Aves > Anseriformes > Anatidae > Anas > Anas platyrhynchos. The sequence goes on along the minus strand of NC_092621.1, from coordinate 5,285,097 downwards.
CCCAGTCAACTGTCTAAATATAATAATGATATCATTATATAGTCTGCATCAACTGACAAATGTAATGCACTGTAGAAGCATAAAGCATTTCAAGTAAATAGTAACACAATTTCATCAGAGGTTAAAAAGTGAACTCTTAGTCCTGGCCTCATTGATATTATTTTTCACTCTTTATTTTTTTTTATTGAGTTGGTTATTAAGGTCATTATATAATGCTCTTCAATTTATCTGAGGTATACTAGTTGACAATGGGACCCTTGAGTGATGAAAGAGCCTTGTAGTTGGGATTAATATTATATTTCATATAAAGCAAAAATTCTTCCTGTAATATATCCACCTTGAAAATGCACTCAAGACAGGGGTTTCTGTTGGTTTCTGAGCTCTGGCCTCTGCCTTAGAGACTTGTCAATGTCAAACAACTAATGTAACTTGGAAACCAACAGAAATATGTGACTCAGTTTATTATTATTTATTTAATTCTCTAAATTAATCAGGTATGTAAACATATACCTGAGTGTGTGCATGACTGCATAAAGACAAATTCACTATATGATGCATCTGTAGGATGGTAAAAAAATAAAATAAAATAAACATTTAGGGAAGACATCACCAAAATCTTACTTCTGCAATGGAGCTTCATATGACACCGTTCTGCAAACAGTGTCTCTCATCTCTTTCTTTATCCTTTTGAAAAGGATAAAGGATTTTTTTTTTTTTGAAAAAGAAGAAAAGAAGAGTAGCCAGCAGTTGTGCTAGAGATAACTTTTTCTGTATGTATATAGCAGTTCATCAGTCCCTCCTTCTTCTCCCTCGCTCACTGGGATATATTAATACATTTGTTTGCTTATTTATAAATTCTCTATTCAGATGAGTTGCAGACTTTTCTTCCTTTTTCCCCAACTTGTCCATATCTCACCTCATTACCTGCCTTTCTTTGCTGGGGAAAGCCTGTACATAGCTGGCTCCACAGTTTACTATTCTTCCTTGTCACTTATGTTTAAACTCATTCTGATTTTCATTACAGACATAGCCTTCAAGTGTTTAATCTATTTATTTTCAGTTAACAAGTCATTCTCACACCATGAAAAGGACAGAGATCCTCTGGTCCACCTCTAAAACAAGAATCTATACTGTTCAAATATCACAATAATTCTCTGCCTTGTGTCTGAGCAATTGCAGAAGGCAAAGTGTAGGTACTATGTAAGAGTAATTGGTTTATAATACATAACACTTCTAGGGACTTTAAGAAGTAATTATTGGATAATTCTTTCTCTTTTGGTTTTCTGTGGATTCTAGGAAAGAGAAGATAAAGAGAAGATGCTAATTCTGGTAGTTTATCCAGAAGTCCCACCATGAGTGTGTTTCTTTTTTCTTCCTTTTTTTTTTTTTTTAAGTTAAATTAAATTAAGTTAAAGTAAAGTTAATTAAATTAAATAAGTTTTTACTTTAGTAGCAATCCTGCAGTCTGGTAGATCACATCTCAGGAGCAAATTTGTCACTGTCATCTCAAGGAGAAAAAAATCGTGACATTCAGTCTGAATTAAAAAAGCAATAAATGTTTAAAGAAATGAGAATTAATAAATCTTTTATTTCTCTTCATGCAGTAATTATTCACCCTGGGGCTAACCTAAATAGCTTTCTCTCTTGCCACTCAGGGCTTCTATGCAATGTAGGCAAAGGTAGGCTTTGGTGCCTTAGTGATCAGGACAAAGCATTTCATCCTGGATGATGAGCAGAACTAAGAGAACTTGGCTGGAACCAGAGAAGAGGGTGGGGAATGATCAAGGAGCCTGGCCAGGCAGATGAGATGAAATAATTTGCCCAAAATTCTTCTATGATTAAAACATTGGATGCCCCAAATGGGCAGCCATGTGTCCGTTTAGCAGAGCCCTTTGCAGTCTGATGGCCTGAGCACAAAATCAGCTCAGCTCCTCCCCTTCTAGTGACCAGACGTTAGTTATATTTCTGATCTTCCTACCTTCTTCCCCACAGAGGTTAGTAACTGGGGGAAGAGGGAAAGACTAATTGTTAACAAAAAAAACAACAAACACAAACACTTAAAAAATAGGAAGAAGAGAAAGGAAGGGCAGGCAAGATATGGGAATTGCTAAACACAGTAAAGCTTCAAAACCCATAGTCATGCTGTTAGCTTTGATACATTTTTTTCTTTTGTAAAAAAAAAAACACCAAAAGAAAATTAGTGTGTTTTGGTTGAATGTAGGAGGTGGTATCTCAGGGAGCAAGATGCAATAACAATAGTTCCAGGAAATGTATGTTTATATATGTGCAAGAAGAGAGCAGTAAAAGTAGTCCTAAGCTGGGCTGCCCTATATTGAGCTGACATATGTATTTAACAATGTGTTGTGGTTTAACCTGGCAGACAGCTTAGCACCACAAAGATGTTCTCCACTACCCTCCATCCTCAAGAAAAAAAAAAAAATAGTATTGAGAGAAATGGAAAAAAAAAGATAAAATTCATGCATCAAGACAAAGGCAGTTTAAAAGGATAGAAAAGGAAGGGAAAATAATAATAATAATAAAAGAATGTACAAAACAAGTGATGCACAATGCAATCGCTTACCACTCACCCAATGCCCAGCAAATCCTCAGCAGCAGCAGCACCCCCCCTGGCCACCTCCCCCCAGCTGTCATTGCTGAACATGGTGCTGCATATCACAGGACATCCCTTTGGAGAGCCTGGGCCAGCTGTCCTGGTTATGTCCTCTCCCAGCTCCTGCAGCACCACCAGTCCTTTGCTTCGGGGCAACACGGGAAGCTTGGCTCTGGATGAACACTGCTGTGCAACAACTGGAACGTTGGTGTGCTATCAGCTTTATTCTCATCATAAATCTAAAACACAGTGCCATACCACTTAATAGGAAGAAAATGAATTCTATCCCAACCAAAACCAGGACACAATGCCAACATAGTGTTGGCATTTCCCAGATGAGAATTTTATGGTTGTTTAGAACACTTGTTTTGTTTTGTTTTTCTTTGTAAATATGAAGAGTAATTCATCTATTGAAGATCTGAAGAGTTGGCCTTTAGACATTGCTACCTTTCAGCACAAGAGAGTCATCTTTTCTACCTTCTTCAGTGGCAAGAGTGAACCTCAAATATGGGGAGGCACAGATGTCACAAGTGTGTCCTCATCTGCTTGGAGCTGGAAGGGCAGGAGAAGGACCATTAATATATGCAACCAAGTCTAAGGTGAACAACGGTAAACTAAATTAGTAGAGCAAAACTGAATTAGTGGAGCAAGCCTGAGATTTGTCATGCTTATTTTTTAGTTATCACAAATATTATTTGTGAATTTTATGTAAAATCAGACAAGTCTAATCAGTGTCTATTCCTCAGCTTTCTCTTGTCATATGTGAAACCTAATCAACAATGCCTACTTGTGAGGACAGAAAGCCCACTAAGGCAGGCAAAGAAAACATGACATACCCCATTGTAGGGGTCATCTTCCACCATGTGCCAATAACAGAATAACATGTTCCCATAAGAAAAGTCCTTTCATCCCACCTGACTTTTGTTGTCAAACACAACAGAGGTAAGCTTAGACAAAGGGAATTTTGTGGGCTGCTTTTAGGATGCCCTTCACAAGAAACGGAGAAAAAAAAATCTATGTGACTCAATACAATATTATGGAGTGATAAATCTTGAAAGCAAACAAAATCTTTAAGGGTTTACATTTATTTTCATTTCTCTTTTCTTCAGTCTTCTGAGAAGGAAACAAAACTAATAACATCTACTTTCTCAAGTTCTTTACATATGTGGTGCTGATAACTGTGCATTGCCAAATGTTCTTGCATTGACCTGTACATGAACTGCAGCTGTTACTGCCACACTGGCAGTCATAATGCTGCTGTGGAGAGAACACGGTCTTTTCAGGGATTTGCATAGCTTCTTGCTTGTTGTGTCAGTGGGTTGTTTTTTATGCATTGTACAATGCATTGTAGAGAACAAAACAAAACAAAAAAGCTAAATGGGAGTGTTATTTGCAATTATTTGTTCCCTTGCATCCAAGCTTCATCCAAGCCATTGCTCCTGAAAGCAAAAGTCTGTGTTTCTTTGCCTTTTTCTTGGTATTCTCTCTATTAACTTGATCTCGACCTCTGATACTGTGAAAGGGTATGATAAATAATTTTTTTCCTTTTAGCTTATGATGCAATCTAGGTCATTGAAGGCTGCAGGAGTAAAGGACTAAGATCTCAGTAAAAGGGGTTTAACTCTATTTTATTTCCTTTTTGTCCTCAGTCACAGAAAGTAGATTAATATGGCAGCACTTTGCAGTAAGTGGACATTAATTAATGCTAAATTACACTGGAATTCCTCTGGAATCACATATTAACAGTCTCACTAAGACCAAAAGAACTTTTGATGATTAATATTTTTGTAAGGGACATCAAAGAAATTAATACCCATTTGTCACTTATAATAAAGTGTTGCCAATTCATTTCATGCCATTTTCTGTCCTGCCTTTGCCATGCAAATGAGATGCTGCAAGTTTAAAGCCCAGTATATCACAGAAGTGTGAGCTTCTATTGTCTGACCTAGCCAGGACTTTTCAGTGTGACTTCTTGTCCTACTGTAACTCCTGGTATTTCATATGGGAAACAGAGCAAGTGTCTGTTGCTTTGGGATGCAGAGTCTGGGCAAGAGGAAGAGTTATTTTAATTCAGGTGCCATAATTCACCCTTCAGTATTGGAAATTCGAGTCCTCAGACTATTCATTAACTTGACAAACACCGTAATGAGTGCAGAAAATGGCAGCACATAAATCCATTCTCTTGACAAAGAACATAATGAGAATGGGAAGTGACACAAACTAAATAGCGATCACTTTACAGTCTGGAGATGGTATATACTCACTCCTTGTGTCATGGCAGTTCTTCCCCCTTGCTTCCTCCCCCCCGTTGGCTGCCCAGTGAGGTTCAGACAAGAAAAAACCTGCACCTTGCTAGGGCTCCCTGCTTGCCAAACTTGAGGCTCCTCAGGGATGCATGATCCCTTTTGGTTTTTGAGTAGCTTGGTACAGGTCCCAGAATAAATGAGTTTAGAAATACTGAACTTCTACCAGTTCAGTAAAGTTTCTTTATGCTTCTCAAAGGTTTATTCATATGGATTTATCATCATCTTTTTTTTTTTTTTTTTCACTAGATTTTCTTAACTGGTTTCAGAAGTCACTGTTGACTTCAGCAGTATGGAAAATACTATGAAAGGATTGAACAGCTAATTCTAAAATGTAGTATCTCCAAATTCTGTCCTTTTATTTATTTATTTATTTATTTTGGTAGTGGCATTATATTTAAACTACCCAAGAGTCAATTTGCTGTTGTCTGGACCAGAGAACTGGGTTCACATTAGTCATGACAGAGCTGAATACCGAAGACTTTCACGTATGTCATGCTCAGTGAATTATTCTGTTAAACGTATTAGATTTTATATGACACAGAACAAACAGACGTTTTCTATAAAAACAAAACCAAAAACCTTTGTGTATATATATATATATATATATATTATTATTATTATTATTATTATTATTATTATTATTATTATTATTTAGTAATGAAATAGAAGACCCCAAGAAACTGCCCCATATCCCAGATAATATAAACACACTGTGATTTAGTAGGAATTAACTTTTTAAAGTCATCTTTAGCGTCGAATGGTTGTCGATGTCATGAGTGAGCCCCTCCTCATTTCTTAACACTCCAGAAGCAAGTCTGTGTGGAAATGTAGATTCAAACTCCTGCTACAAAGCAGGCAAAGGGAGTCTGATCTTGTTTTCTCAAATTTTGATTGAATTCTCTGTTTGCAAGTGCATAACAACAATATTTATCTATGATAAAGCTTGGGTTAAGACAAAAAATAGGTTTCCACTAGAAAATTATGTAAAGAAGGTCTTTTCCCTACACGTCAGACACCATGGTTTTCCTACATGTCTATGAAAAAAGAATCACAATTTGTGGAGTCACAGGTCACCTAGATTTGGAGAAAATTTATAAAATACCTGGAGGTGACTCTTTGCTTGGCCAAACTCAAGAACTGCAGGGAGAATTATTTGTCATTCAAGAGGGCAAGAGAACTGTTAAAGTTGGCCAATGGCCATACCACCCTGGCAATGCCCAATCTTGTCTGATTTCGGAAGCTACTGGCGGAGAACTGGCGGAGGAGCTGGCCAAGCCACTTTCCATCATTTATCAGCTATAATATTATGGCTATTGGGGGAAGTCTAGCAAACATGACGCCCATCTACAAGAAGGGCTGGAGGGTAGACCCAGAGAACTATAGGCCTGTTAGTTTGACCTTACTGCCAGGGAAGCTCATGAAGCAGATTTATCTTAAGTGTCATCACGTGGCACTTGCAAGGCATCCAGGTGATCAGGCCCAGTCAGCATGGGTTTATGAAAGGCAGGTCCTGCTTGACGAACCTGATCTCCTTCTATGACAAAGTGACGCTCTGGGCAGATGAGGGAAAGGCTGTGGATGTGGTCTACCTTGACTTCAGCAAGACCTTTGACAACATTCCCCACAACATTCTCCTCAAGGAATTGGCTGCTCATGGCTTGGACTGGCATATGCTTCATTGGGTTAAAAACTGGCTGGATAGCCAGGCCCAAAGCGTTGTGGTGGATGGAGTCAAATCCAGTTGGAGGCCGGTCACTAGTGGCGTTCCCCAGGGCTTGGTACTGGGGACAGTCCTCTTTAATATCTTTATTGATGATCTGGATGAGCGGATTGAGTGCACCCTCAGTAAGTTTGCAGATGACACCAAGTTAGGTGCGTGTGTCAATCTGCTCGAGGGTAGGAAGGCTCTGCAGGAGGATCTGGATAGATGGACCGATGAGATGAGGCCAACTGTATGAAGCACAACAAGGCCAAGTGCCAGGTCGTGCACCTGGGGTGCAACAACCCCAAGCAGAGCTACAGGCTGGGAGATGGAAAAGCTGCCTGGCAGAGAAGGACCTGGGAGTGATGGTGGACAGTCGGTTGAATATGAGCCAGCAGTGTGCTCAGGTGGCCAAGAAGGCCAATGGCATCCTGGCTTGTATAAGAAGCAGTGTGACCAGCAGGGCTAGGGAGGTGATCGTCCCCCTGTACTCGGCTCTGGTGAGGCCGCACCGCGAGTACTGTGTTCAGTTTTGGGCCCCTCGCTACAAGAAGGACATCGAGGTGCTTGGGCGAGTCCAGAGAAGGGCAACAAGGCTGGTGAGGGGTCTGGAGAACAAGTCTTATGAGGAGCAGCTGAGGGAGCTGGGTTTGTTCAGCCTGGAGAAAAGGAGGCTCAGGGGCGACCTTATTGGTCTCTACAGATACCTTAAAGAAGGCTGTAGCGAGGGGGCATTGGTCTATTCTCCCATGTGCCTGGTGACAGGACGAGGGGGAATGGGCTAAAGTTGCGTCAGGGGAGTTTTAGGTTGGATATTAGGAAAAACTTCTTTACTGGGAGGGTTGTTAGACATTGATATGGGCTGCCCAGGGAATTGGTGGAGTCACCATCCCTGGAAGTCTTTAAAAGACGTTTAGATGTAGAGCTTAGTGACATGGTTTAGTGGTGGACTGGTTAGCGTTAGATCAGAGGTTGGACTCGATGATCCTGAGGCCTCTTCCAACATAGATGATTCTGTGATTCTGTAAAGTTCTCTTTAGTCCTCAAAACATTGTGTTAGAGCATTGTATAAAGCAGTATAGGAAACCATTAGCAAGATTATTTAAATTCAAATGTTTTCAGGAGTTTATATTTTATACTATTTACTTTCACGTGTCTGAAGGACTTTTCCAGTGCTTAATGAAGACGTGTGTGATATTGCATTACTCTTTCAGTCATTAAAAATTTGGAAATTTTTGTTTCATACACAAGTCTTCCAGGAAAGGCCATTCTTTTTGAAGTACACACCATCACGGACTGCCAAATGAGGTGTAGTTTTTTTAGAAGAATTAAAAAATTAGTACTGTTCTTTAATGGTGCAGCCAAAGTTTTCCCATAAAAAAAAGAAAAGGGGACCAAATATTGTTATTAATAAAATCATTTGCATTGCATTTTTCCACCCAAAATTATCCCAATACCCAGTAATGCAATAATTTTGTTCAAAATCTAACTTGTTTTTCTTGGCATCAAGAGTACAAACTATTATATGTTGTATAAAATTATTTCTTGCTGCTGAGAAGTGAAATACTAGCATTTTTTTGAGCCTTTCTTTCCTATTCCTTTTTATTTCTGAAGGAAATGCTCACAGGGAATAACGTATCTAGCTTAACTGCATAATATTTTATGCTATAGATCTTTTAATTTTCTGACACTGAATATTTTGGGTTTCAGATGTGTGAAACAAAGTCTGTTTCTAAATATTCAGTATCAGACAAGATCATCAAAGCTTAGGGAAACAGGGAAATAAATGCAGTAAGCACAAAAAAGCAGATATTAAAGATGAATCCCTAATTTTATTCTGGTGCTGTGTAAAACAGCCTTCCATCTCTTCTGTATTCGGTTCCAAGTCCTATATGACCTTCGTCTCTGAAGATGAGAGTCATATATTTAACTACAGTATTTTTTATTTACTATGGAAGCTGAGATGCAAAACACTTAATCTACATTGTAAAATGGAAAGTGGCTGAGTTTGCAGTGACCTTGACCATTCCTGCACCAAAAGTTGATCATTTCAAACAAGTGCAGTCCTTTGACTGTGCTAAATTGGACACAAGTTCATGGCATGTGTTATTTTTCAAAATCTGATTATATTTTTGGGGGGGGAGGGGAATTGGGGGTGGAGAATCAGAATAAAAATCTAGAAGATATTTTGCATGTATATTGCATGTATATGCATATGTATATATAAGTGCATAGATTTTGTCTGGTTAAGAACAGTGAGGAGGAAGATGCAAGGGGAGGATTTCAGGGGAGTGATTCATTCAGTCCCTGTTGACCTTCTGCAGAATTTGGATGCAGAGCTACCTGTTGTCGAGAGCAAAGCACAGAAAACTGAAGCCAGAAACATCAGCACCTTCAACCAAATATGTTACCATTAAAATCAAAGGCAAAACTCCTTTTGCTTATTCCTCTGTGTAATTTAGGGTGGAAGTAAGGCATTGGCCATATCCTTGAGTGAAAGTGAATTTCTGCATAGTCTGTTCCTTCAGGCAGAACCACAAACCCGCAGGTGTTTTTTTGTATTCTTTATTTCATGCATGCTGTGTCTTGATTGTCTTATATAGCTGTTCCTTTTTAAATATGACCCCCAAAATCTCATGTTACATCTCCCAAATTACATTTTTATCAGAATAAACATAGACTGCTGACCAAAAAAGCCAAATATCAGAAGCCTGTGTTTTTGGCAGGTGCTTCATTTCCTGTTCATTACCTCCCAGATACTATAATGACTATATGCTGTCTCCCTTCCCTTTTTTTCCTTTTTAATTTTATTTTTATTTATTTATTTATTTATTTTTTATAACATTGACGTGCTTTCTGCTTTCCCCTACAGTGGTGAAAATGTCCTAATTGAGGCTACCACCTACTCTGAAAACCAGAAGGCTCTTAAAAAGTGGGGCAGTGTTTTTGTTTGTTTGTTTGTTTGTTTGTTTTCCCTCAATTTTGTTCTCCCTCAGATATTCTGCTACCAACCTGCTATCAGTTATATGGCAGTTTGGTCATTAGTTGCATGATCAAAAAAGAAGAGCTGTAGAATCCTGCAGTTTGTAGTTTAGATGACCCCACTGATGGTGATCTTCTGTTGCATAGCTCCAGATGACTGCCTGTCTAACACAGATTTTGGAGAGCTAAAATAAAAGTGAGGGTGAGGTGTTTGGTCTGTTTAGAAATGACCGAGCACTCAGAAAACTGTTTTATAATTTTTTCTCCAAGGCCAAAGCACTGGCCTGTAATTTCAAACTTTAACATTTTATTTATTAAATTTTATTTATTTTGTTTATATACACACATATATATATGTATATATTTCTTGTTGCACTCAGCAAAAGAGAGGGACATCTTTTGTGCTTTTCTACGCAATATGGTTGGTGGCTCTTTGGCTTGGTGGCCATCTGTAGGGCAGTGGAAAATATAGAATCTGAATTCCTTTTGTCTGTTCCGACTCTCCTTCCTTGTACCAAAAACAGGGACATCTATTTATAGATATCTTTATGCTGCAGCTTTTATACTTGGGGCTTTTGGGGCACAAACAAAATCCATTCCAACATTCCAAACCCTGAGACTTTTACAGGTTTGTTTTTAAAAGATATTGCCAGATTTACTGATGCTTAGCAGCCAGTCAGTGGCACAGCAGCCTTTGCAGGCATTTGAGGATTTACTCCATGGTGCCATTCAGTCCAGATTATTTGTTCAAAACACTGTATGACATTAACATTTAAAAATTGTCCAGGTATGAGAATGCAATGCAATAGCTTTCCTGTGCTACCAAACCAGGGGACAATGAACATCATAATGAGGGACATCAAGATACTTAAGGCAATGATTAGAGACTACTCAATCCAATGTGATAAATTGAAATAGATTCATAAGGTTAATACCAATTTCAGAGATTATAGACCATTTTATGGGATGTGCTATATAACTTTTGCTCTTTTCCCCCAAAATTTATGATCTTTACCAGAGATTTGAAGCAAAACATGATAGCAATTGGATTCTAAAGGTCAATAAAGAAAAAAGTAAAAAAAAAAAAAGAAAAAAAGAAAAAAAGAAAAAAAAAAGCCGGAGAAGGGTATTTCACTTATCCTGTTTCTAGTACTGTTATTTTGCCAATTAAACTGTTATAAGAATAATAAAAACAAAGCATCTGTGGAAAATGAAGGTTTGTCTTCATAAAGAGATAACGTGAATTCTAAAAGCTTTTAAAATGGTATTCCCTAATAAATAAATAATTTGGTCAACAAGTTGTACAAAGCCACATAAAACCTACCCCACATCTCATTAATCATTGAGCAATTTGAGGGCTTTCTTTAGGTGAAATAAATCCTTGTAGAAAGGTTTATGTGTAAAATTTGTAAGCCATGCTGAGGGAACAGAATTTGCCTTAAGGCTGGGAATTCTGTCTCCGTACACAAAAATGATTAGAAGCATGGAGAAAAACAAAATGAAATGACTACAAGAGAGAAAAAAAATAAATAAAGAATGATTAGAAAGACTGAGTTTGCTTACTTATAAGAAAGAATTACAAAAATAAGTGAGGTGTAAAAATGCAAGCTAAGGAAAACTCCAAGAAGAAGGCACAATTTCCTTTTCTCCAAGTTTAAATGATTTCCAGTCAGAGAGCTGTCACAGGTGTTTTTCTCAACGTTATGATCTGGGGGATATAGGATGTACACATCTGAGAGCTTATATATTTTTCCATTTATAAATGCTAGTCTAAAAGAACAAGATAACATAATAATAATAATAATATTAAAAAGGCAAGCCTCTGTTTGGAAGTCAAGAGAATTCTATGCTTTGCATGAAGGTAGAAACAGAGAATAAAATGTTTTAGAGCATGATGAGATGGATGTTGGTGTGTGTTGGTGTGCCCTTTTGGTATATTAAATAAAGCTCAGTTTTCCTCTGGACACTTCTAAAGGTATTGATATCTTTGAAAGGGAGTTCAGAGAAAGGGCCAAAAATTAGGAGGACTCACAAAAGCTTCATTATGATGAATGTTTTAGAGAATTAAAAAATAAATAAATAAATGTCTGCTGAGACTTCCTAAGACTTGTAAATTCATCACTTCATGCTGTAGAGAACCTTTATGACAAAGGAAATGAGAAAATGCCTTATAAATGTGACTACCTAATATAATGTGAAAGTGAGAAAATGGGCCTCTTCAGGAACTTCACAGCATCTGCATAGCTACTGGAGAATTTAATGTGACTGAAAAGCATTGCACAGACCCAGTGTAGCCACTGCAGACCAGCCAAGCGTGAGAGGCAGCAAGAGTGCTGAGTGGCAAAAAGAGGGATATGTACTGCTTGTTCCATGTTTCAACATCTAGTTGGTAGAGATTTACCAAATATTAGAAATGCTTCCTGTATCAGACACAGACCAAGAGACAATTGGGAGCAAATATATTTAGGAAAAAAGTGATTGTGCAGTGGTGGGAGTTGCCTAGGTAAAAAAAAGAGCAAGGGTTAAAAAATAATAAAAAATAAATAAAAATGACTTTGAAATGTTATGTTCTTCACTGCTAATGATTCTTTGGAGAATGCCTGAAAGTACAAGGAGAGAAAATGTGTAGGTCTACCCATAGGCTGTGCAGTTCTACTTGTGGGAGCGTCCTTGATAGACCCAAGAAGCATTCCCAAGGCAACCTGGAATAAGGAGCCTTCTCCTGTCTCCACACAACACCACAATTCCCTCTCTCCCCACATGTGCTTATTTCCACGAATTCAATCTGATTCATGAAAAACACATTCACAAATAAAATTCTAGCCAGTTTGTGCCCACAAGACCTTGGGAGTGAAATTCAGCGCAGCATGCTTCCATTCACAAGTCCTCTGTGAAATGAAATCCCGCTTCAGACCTCAGTGCACAGGCTAAGTACTGCCTACGTTTCCAGCATTACCCCCACAGACAATGTACACTGAGAAGGAATACCCTGAATGTGCACACTATTTATATCTTTCCCAGAAAGTAATCAGCAGGCATAGCAGTCTCCCCAAAGGTGGGATGTAAACATCACAAGAGATCTCAGCCAGAACAAGAACTGGAATATCTGCCATCTCATAATTGGATTTCAAATTTAATTAAGATGGAGACAAAACTACTCATTTCACTTTTCAGTGAAATGCAGGAGCATTGGTGCAACTCCTTGGTGCAGTTATCTAACCATAAGAAAGCAACCTTTATAAAATTTTAGTTTAAAATTCTTTTTTTTTTTTTTTTTAAAAAAAAAGAAGTAATCTTAATTCTCAAATTTATAGTTAGGTGACAACAATAATAATAATAATAAAAAAGTCTCACTGTTGCTCTGAGCTTCTTTTATTCTCTGTTTCCTGAATTACCACATTTGATTGAAAGCCAGCATCTTGGCATTAAATCAGATTTTACAAGATTAACCTTGGATATACCTTGGATATTTCAGTGTGTATGTGATAGGAGTCAATGAGATTTGGGACAGGTAAGGAGGTAAGACTGCATACATGATGAACCCTTGGTTCCTACTTCTGGGTAAGCAGAAGGAGGAGGAAGGATTGTTCTGTCAATACAAACTACTGTGTTATGCCTGTAGTACCTTATTTTCCAGCTATCCCTTACAAATGGGAATGGACCAAATTCCAGGAACTATCAGAAATGGAAGAAGGGAATGGATAAAATGTTTTGGCAACTGGCTTCTTGCCACAGCCTTTCCCAAGGGATCTGTGGTCCTTCTCTGTTCATCTCATTAACTCCTGTTTGGACGACTAAGCTTACCTTGCTGTCCTGTGACTTCTAAAACATGCCTGCTCCAGTCTCATATCTGAAATCACACAAAAAAATTGGCAGGGTACCTGACTGCAGGTCTCAATGCTACCAAAACACAGTTGTTATACTAATAGACAAACTAATACTGAAGGAGACTATCGTGAAGATAGTATGCAACTTCCTACATAGCACATACCAAGTAATTTCACCTACCTATTACTTTGTCAAGTATATAACATCTGGTTAAGCTGCTAGATATCTATTTATAAAAGCATTTAGTCTTGATTTAAGACTTCAAGCAAAAGTGAATCCATCATGCTCTACGATAAAATGTCCCAGTGGTTTATAACTTTCAGTTTTTAAAAAAGTGAAGCAATTTGTAATTTGAATTTATCTTCTACCGTGAACCTTTGAAACTCATTATGTTTTCCCTTTGCTAGATTAAAGAGCTGACTGTCAGTTATCTTTACTCTTGAAGATTCTTTTGGATTGATCAAAGCAAACTTTAACCTTTTCTTAGGTGAGACTGAGAAGTTACTTGGTATCACCAAAAAGACATGTTTTTTCAACTTCAGCTCAGACTTGCAGTTCTTTCTGTTTTCCCACCTCCCTCTGTTGAAGTATTTTGTATACGTTGTGTAGAGGGCCGGACTGACTCAGTATCCCACTGAAGTGTTTGGAAAGGTGGTGGGGAGTGGCATTGCCGTTGTGTCCCAACTGTAATGAGATCATAAGTTCTCCTTGATTTACATCCCTGGATGACCTGTAGTCTCTCAACTTTAGAGTCATTCCAGGAGCTGACGTTACATTTTATCAAACACTTATTCAAACTTATTGCAGTTACTGTTCTGAGGGGCAATCCTTAGTCCTGTAAATGTCACCTAAATGCTTTGTTTCTGCCTGCTTGCCTGGAATATAACAGTAATATTTGCTCAAGATAATACAGCAGCTCATTAAAGACAGATAAAAATCATTATTTGGATTCAAAACATTGTGGTTAAAGACCCAAATCTGGCTCCAAGAAAACTGGGTTCTATTTTAGACTTTTATTGTAAACCATCTGTGTAAATCTTGACAATCAGGGGACTTAATTTTCTTTCACTCTAGCTCTACTATATAAAATGGAGTAACAATTTTTCCACATAATTTTTTTATTGTCTAGGCAACCAGTAAGCTAAAGAATTGCAAACCTGAATAGCAGGAAGAAAGTAACAGACTAGAGCGTGACAGAAGACCATAAATGGAGTGAAGAGCTTATTAGGAGCATGGAGTTGGAAAAAGAGCCTCCTGGGCAAGATAATTTGGATTCTTCTATTATGGGGGAGTATTACGATCTAAATTTTCCGTTATCAAACTTCATTTTACAACTCGTTAGGCTTCCTCACATTTAAAATCTCTCTTCTGACAATGTCAAATCTCTGACCTAACTATCCTGTTTTCCCATCTGCGATTGACGTCTTTTAGCCTAAATAACTCTTTTGAGTCCATGGTGCTTACACCATAGTGTTTGCAAACATGAAGAGATGAAATACTATTTTTCAAATTCTCTATTCTTGAAACACAATCCTTCAGTCAGAGAATCATATGTATATCATACATAGCTGTGTATATAGTGTCTACTGAGTGCCTGAATAGACAGTCTTCACATTAGAAAGCAATAAAGCAATGGTTAGACTTGTCAGGGCTAACATCTTTATAGTAACCTGGACTCTTTCAGCCATCACTGTGGAGCCAGACTGTGTGGTCAGAGGTGGCTGTGGATACAGGGCCACAGGAAGGGCACCAGTGTGGCAAACGCTGTGCATTTCAGTCACACAGCACAAGCTGACATCTGTATTTTTTGGATATGTATCTCAGCTACATACAGTGCATAGTGATTAGGATACAAATGAGATCAATTCCTCCTCTCTAGAGATAAATCCAGATTAATTTGTTCTGTCTCTCCCACCCTTATTTTTTTTTCTCATAGCATTCTCTTCATCTATTATAATTTTCTTTCCCGTTTCCTTCTAGACAGTCAACAAAACAATTAAATTGCATTGATACATTATTGTAAATCCAATGCCAGGACACTGAATTGTCTCAGGGGCAGTACTGATGTGTGGTATTAAATTCAGAGACAATGGAAATGATTTAAAAAATAATGCTTAGTCTGTGTGTATGTGCACATTTGTGTTGTTTAACATTTTTAAGGAGGGAAAAAAAAAAAAAAAAAAAAAAAAGATTTTTCACGCTTTTCTTTTGAGGATTTTGGTGGTAAACAAAATTTACCACCAAGCTTTATTTTCCACTCTGAATAAATGTTATCAGGTGACTTATGTTCCTCTAAAAATAAATGGTGAGAGAGCCACACCATATGTCACAAAAGTAGCAGAGTCTCGGCTCTGCTATCCCTGATACCACATACACATGTGCAAGTCAGGGAGACACAAAGGAGGAGCATTTCCACAGCACTAGAAATGCCAACAGCAAAACGAAACCCACATTTCTACAGTCCCTGTCCCTGTCTGATGACTTTTCTGGCTCTGTTTATAGGGTCTTT
The DNA here is from genome assembly GCF_047663525.1 of Anas platyrhynchos. Taxonomy (NCBI): domain Eukaryota; kingdom Metazoa; phylum Chordata; class Aves; order Anseriformes; family Anatidae; genus Anas; species Anas platyrhynchos. The sequence continues at coordinate 5,269,159 of NC_092621.1, read as the reverse complement.
AATGTATTTATTTCTGGTTTTGACCACACATACTTAACTCTTCTGATTCACAGAGTAAAAAATGAGCAGGCAAATCTGCTGTGTGTGCTCCCAGATCAATACCTGAAAGTGTGTTTAGGTGTTGGCTGCCTGCTGTTAACTGCTCTGTCCCAGTGAGCCCTGTGCATTTGGCTGATTACATTCATTGTCCTCCAAGGAGCTGCACGTAAAAGCAGCCATGTGTGGTATTTCTGTAATGAGAGCTCCAAGGGAGGGATTATTATTTTAGTGAAACAATGATTTTTCATGGAGTTCAGTGGAAGAAATTGGATAGATATGATAGTCACGGGAGGCAGGGAGGAAAACCCCTGCCCAGGTTGTGGTTATCTTAGTGACTGTGTCCTTCAAAATATAGAGGGATGGAGAGCAGGTACTAACAAAAGTGCCTGCTCCCACATCCCATCACCTTGGATCTGGTTGCCTTGGGGCTGGCCCTATGTGATTGGGTCTGACTCTTTCCCTTCAGAAAGCTCTGGGGCTGCCTTGCTGCTAGAGTGAATACCAGCCCAGTCAAAGAGATCAGCATCAAACTATGCCCACTCATCATCCCTGTGGGGGTTTCCTTTTGGCCATGCTTGGTTGTCACAGCTAGTCATAATACGCTTGCTTGGGTTCACATAGTGATACTTAAAAATATAAATAATAACCAAGAAGTGAACTCTGAAAAGCTTAAAATGTCAAGGCAGATAACAAATTAATTAGCATGCAGTTCATAAACATGACGTTGATGAATTCCAGCATAGCTATCGATTAATCATATATCAGTTACAGTGGTCTAAGCACCATCACTACAAATCAATTTAGGCCTATTTGTGAAGCGTTACCCAGTGTAAGAAATTAAATCACAGACTGAATGGTACAGAAGTACAGACCAAGGTTTAACTCCCAGCTGATGCACAAGGAACATGCTTGATTAACACTAATGGAAAGCTAACTAGATATGTCTGCAGTGTACTGATATGAGAACAAACTTCAGCTGATTGAAGAGTCCCTCACTATTTATCCTGTTTCTGGTCCTGTTATAGGCACCTCATTAATGAGAAAGTATGACCCCAGCCTAGGTGTTATGGAACTGCCACAAAGGTAAGCATGGCATTTATTCAGCCTTGATACTACAGGAATTAATTTGGTAAGGTTTATTTACACACTACTAGACCATACCTAGTTTTTTGTTAAACACAAAAAGAGACGAGGATTAATTTATGCAAATAATTCATGTAGTTTCAGGGGAGAATATATTTTGCAAGACCTGGCCATAATTCAGGAAGGTAGAAGGCAGACTGGTAACCTAGGCACAGACATCACTGAAGATTAATTAATTTGGAAACAGCTGTTGAATATTTTTATAAGGAACTTAAACATTGAATGTTTTGTTTCTCTTCCACACATATTTTTCAAAGATATATTTTATTGTTGATCAAAAGCTGTCAAGAAATTGTAAGTTAGGCACAGCCTTGGCAATTTTTCCAATGCATTACAAAGTTTACATTTTAAAAAGGAAAAAGGTTTTCTTCCAAGAATTCTCAGGTAATTAAGGTTTTTTTGTTGTTGTTTGATTTTTTTTTTTTTTTCCAATTTATGAATTCATCATGGTAGTTTTTTGAAATAAATGTTTCTAGCTTGGGTGGGATGCTCCCCTTACATAACCCCTAAGAAGACTGCTGGTAAAACAGCTTTTTTTTTTTTTTTTTTTTTTTTAAAGGAAACGTTTCCTTTCCCTTATCAAGGAATATGAAGGCTTTTAAAGACTTAGAAGAAAATGTTGTCTTCTTAAGTTTAGGAGTCAAGGATGTTTCACTGGGTGCTTTCTAAAGAATCTGAATCTGTTTTCCCCCACTAGAAGAGGATGAGCACCCTTTTCCATTGCAATGAATGCAGGGAAAAGAGGCATCTGGGCTCTGTCTGCTGCTCCAAGAGGTTATACTTTCCCCTGCATCCAATGTCAGATTTGTTGCACTGTGTGGATTGCATCTGACATGGAAGAAGTTACATCTGTGGGGATGACTATATAGAGCTCTGAATGTCTTTCTCCTTTGCAAGCACTCTGCAGGGTAGCTTTGCTCCCAGTTTGGATTGTTTCCACTTAATTTACATTATCCAAACGGTGGTGAAATACCAGGAAGCAGAAACTCTGTTTTCCTATTATTTGCAGGCAGCTAAGTCTGCTTGTGACCCTCAAAAAGAATTTAGTGAAGACAAACACTGCATCCATACTCCATCCTCCCATTCCTGGAAGTAACAAAAGTCTTGTGAAACATACTGCTAAATTGTTGTCAATATAATGATAGTGTTTGTGAAATAAACTCCCACCAAACACTCCAAGAATTAGAATGTCTCTTTTTTCCCCCTCCCAACCTTATGTTCCTTTGAATACAATGACATAAATGTTCATTAATTCTATATTTGAATGTTTGTCTTCTGTGGCAGCTCTAGCAGATAAACAAAGCAAAACAATATTTAACAATAAGAAAATGTAAAATGTTTACAGGGAAAGGGAATAAAACCAGTGATGGCAACAAAAGTCTTAATCAAACTCAATTATAGAGACCAGGCACAATCTGCCACAGCTGACAGTCTGCTGACTTTAGTTACAGTATTGTGGAAGGAGAAATGGCATTTCATTTACAGCCCTGCTGAAAAGGTTGTTGGTTAAACATCACGAATAAAAGTCATAAAGAGGGTGAGATCTTGGCAGAAAAAGTTTGATCATAGTGATAACCAACAAATTATGGGTGTAAATCAGATGTGGGAATTATCTCTAAAACACTGCAGAGGATATCATTAGGTCAGTGTTTCTTCTTATGCATCTCTCTGCTGGAAACTAATGTCAGCCTTCCCTGCTAACGTACATTTTAACAGCGGTGAGCAAAACCCTCCAGAAAAGATCAAAAGATCTTTTCCTGAAATAAAACCTTGTGGTAAGCAGATATTTGTGTTTAGAAAGTTGACTAACTGGTGATCTCTAAAACAATAGATGATAAAACTTCCCAACTCCTCTGTTGAAGAAACATCTCCTCTAGGAAGAAAGGACAAAGATTATATGAATAATATATTTTTAATAAGTGTGTGTTCCCGAGACTGTAGTTTATGCTGGAGTAACAGATCAGCAAAAGCCTTTGGGGTTCACTGAGATTCAAAGGCAATTTGACAATTTGGTCCTCCATAGAATTGGCTGGGCTGTGGCATAATAAATCAGATCTCTATGATCTCAGTAACCAGCCCAACATACACCTGGATGGTTTTACAAAACCTGTGCACCAATTAGGGAAGTGTGATATGTTTATATGAAACATTATAGCACCCTGCCTGCATCCTACTCTCTTGACAAGGATGACTTTTTCTTTTCCTCTTGGAGAAAAATGTTGATTGTTCTTGTTTTAAGGAGGCAGTTTAGACTAATTATTTCCTTCCTACCATGGGCAGATGCTGTGTTAGTGTTGTAACAGAAAATGAAAGGCAGCTAAAATGTAGAATATGATTTCATAGTATGCCTACTGCAGTACATATAAATTAGAGGGAAATATAGGGAAATGTAGGGACAGCTAGCTGCAATGTCACTTACGTAACTTTCATGAGAATCTTCAAGGTGTATAGAGCATAGTCCAATAAAACTGCTCAGTCTACTTCTCATTTAGAAACAGACCCACCTACAATCATATACTTTTTTTGAGGAGTCTTACAACTGTTTCAATTGCGAATCTTTTAAATGTCCATCTAAATGTCCAGGCTAAGTGCCAAGAGGAAATCAATCTATGCTGACTCTCTGAAATCTTCCAAGTGTGATAAGCCTAATAGGAACATTTGTCCATTTTATGTTACCTTCAGGAGCTTTTACAGCGAAAGTCTCACCTCTTTTTGACTGCTTTGCATGCAGTAGCGATTAATTTTTAGTTGAACATCCTCACTCAAAACAAAATTAGCTTCTTGCTAGTGCTGTGTGAGAGAACTCATTTCTGGCATGTTTTGATAGAGGAATAATTTTTTTCTAGAAAACGTCTGGAAAAAAAAGCACCTGTAAAACCATGCACATCCGTATGAGGGCAATAAAAACAAAATGTGGGAATTCATAATAATCAGTGGTAGTTCAGTATATTCTCGGTTTCTTTGGAAAACCCTGCAAAAGCTTTTGCTCAGGTGCCCCTCTTCCTCAGGACAAGGTGATGAGAGTTTCCCAGGTGCTGTTGCCTCCTAGGGGCAAGAGATGTGAGAAACTGATTTAGAGAGTTTCTTTCCCATTAGTGCAACCCTCTTTCATGATGGACTATCAGGTCAACAACCCACATCTGCCTGTCTACCTAAATGTGTATTTTACATTTGCTATGTTGGTGCCTAGAAGTCAGGCTCTAACTTCTGTTTTACTTATGTTACCCTTGTCCCATTTCTCTTCCCTTATTTCTTGGTTTCTTTCAAGGCTTTTTTAGTTTTGACTTTACAAGGGCTTACAGGACTTCCATGAGCTGGTTTGGGAGGATCCTGCAGCAGCTTCTCACCAGCTCAGGAATGGACAGAGATGGGATTGGCCATGAAGAGGTTTGCCTCTATCTGATTTTGACTACTCTGCACCACCTTCTGACAGTCTTGGAAGGTAGGACTTCCAACCCAGAAAAGGAGAAAATCATGGGAGACAAAGATCAGTGTGAAATTCAAATTAGGTGCTACAAGTACACAGATATATGAAATGACCTCTGTTGTTCTTGACATTTCACAAATGTTCTGTAATGATGTGAGCTAAAACTCAGCACATCTTTATTTCTTGCTCAGGAGGCAAGCGTCTTCCAGATGGTTTCCTTTTATTCATTTAGAGAGAGTTAAGCTCCATCTCAGAGCTTCAGACAGTTGACTGATTGATGCTCCTGGAAAATCTGCTGATTGTAAAGACTGTATATCACATTAGCTGTTTCAGAGTTACTTTGGTAATTGGTTCCAAAGGAGAGGTGGAAAAAAAAAGATTCGAACCAACCTAGGTGTAACTCATTATTTCACATTCAGAATTGACAAGACATAGATCAGCCATCGACAACTACATGCTCCTTAGAATGAATGTTTCAGGCACTCTTGAACTGCCAGAGAACCATAGATTAATACATTTTAAGCCTTTTGCTTTTATGTTGCCAAAATGAATGGGACTTGGGTCAGCAGTATCTGTATGTTATTACCTTTTCTTATATCTTTTTGGTGATTTAACTGAAACAAATGAATGCTTTCAATTCCAGTTGTCAGTAGACCAGAGTTTACAATGTAAGAGCAATGGCCCATATCTAATCTCTGTTTCCTTCTCCCGAGGATATGCCTATATCACACGCAGTTTATCTCCTCCAGGCAGACCCCAGCTAGTTTTTGAAGTGGTTAGCACCAGTAGCTGTCAGTGAAGCTCAGGCTGACCTTCAAAATTCTGTACAATGAAATACGTAGTACAAAACACTTTTTTTTTTCAATAGTGTTTCTGATTTTCAGAGCAAAGTGTGAGGTGTTGTAGTTGGACTACTAGCACAGTCTAAGTTAGCACACTTTCCCAGGGTGCAAATGATCTTTGTTTTAGTATCTGTTCAAAACCTGGTCAAGTGCAAAACTGATTTTCTATACCCTGCCTCCTGTATTGAACTCTATTACCACATGATTATTGCTAGGTACTCTGATATAGGGCTGTTAAATGGCTGTTTTACTGTGGCTAATCTTTGGTCCTTTTTTAAGGACCAAAGATGTTTACACTTCGCATGCATTTAGAAGTAATTGAGAATATTCATTAATGGCAGTCAAATCAGTACAGGATTGTTAAATGAAAGACAACATCTTCAGTTCAGGTAGCAGCTGAGCAGGAGCTCGGAGGAAGCTGCAAGACTATTCTAATTTATTCTAATTTATTCTAATTTATTTTACTTTTCCTATCCATCTACTTTTGACTGTTGTCAGAGACCAGATAGCATGCTGTCTGGGCATTCAGCCTGAGCTAATACAGCCCTTCTTATGTACTTAGATTTACCATGATAATCAAGTTATCTTTTAATCAACATTTGAAGGAAGCCCAGCATCTTTGAACCCTTTCCTATCCACACCATTCATTCTTTCTCAAAGGCAATTATCTGAAACTTAAACCACAATTTTCATCACTAAAGCATCAGGAAAATAAGAGACCAAGAAACAAACAGCTTCATGGCAGCTCTGCAGTGCTATCTGCTGTTGTCACTGGAACCTCATCTGTCTTATCATAGAGTCATAGAATGGTTTGGGTTGGAAGAGACTAAGTGGAACAGGGAATGGGGACTGCAGTCAGTCCATGATGTTTCATCTCCACCACTCCTTCAGTGTCTCCTTCTACCCCTGCTCCACATGGGGTCCCTCCCGTGGGATGCTGTCCTTCCTGAACTGCTCTTTAAGAGCTGCTCCCACACGGTTCCGTCCCACAGGGTCCATCCCCCAGGAGCAAACTGCTCCAGCACGGGTCCACCACGGGTGGGCAGCAGCTCCCCCCAGATCCCCTGCTCCACGTGGGCTCCTCTCCACGGGCTGCAGCTCCAGCCCGGGACCTGCTCCTGCAGGGGCTCCTCCATGGGCCATAGCCTCCTCCAGACCACATCCACCTGCTCCACCAGGGGCTCCTCCACAGACTGCAGTGTGGAGATCTGCTCCATGTGGGACCCATGGGCTGCAGGGGGACAGCCTGCTCTACCAGGGGCCTCTCTAGGGGCCGCAGGGGAAGTGTTGCTGCCTGCCTGGAGCACCTCCTGCTGCACTGACCTTGGGGGTTGCAGGGCTGGTTCTCACTCCTCACTCTCCCAGCAGCTGTTGTGCAACATTTTTTTTTCTTGTTGTTTTTCTTCATTCCCCGCACCCCTCCCCCCCCCCCCCCCCCCCCCCCCCCCCCCCTTTTTCTTCAATCTGCTCTCCCAGAGGCACGACCAGAATCATTCATTAGCTTGGCTCTGCCAGTGGTGGGTCCCTTTTGGACTGGTCTGGAACTGTCTCCTGTCTGACATGGGGCAACAGCTGGACTTTGCTCACAGAGGCCACCCCTGCAAACCCCTTGCTACTAAAACCTTTCCACATAAAACCAATAGTAGTGACCCCACCAGCTTTGTTAATACCTTTCCCAAGAACAATGGGTCTGTATGGGATGAATTCTGCGGTTACTTATATCCTAACTTTGTAATTAAAGCAAGTGAAAGAAAAAAAAGAAAAAGAAAAAGAAAAAAAAAAAAAGATTTAAGGCAGGGCAGAATATTATTTCAGCTTACGCCACAGGACACTGAGTTTAATTAATCATTGCAGTGAAGTCAAAAGTTTACTCAGGCTTAACTAAGTGGTGAATCTGTCCATATGGATATGTTGTTATATGTGTAATTCTCACATTTTGGAAAGCCTTTACATACCTGTTTATCCCCAATACTATTATGGTTCTAGCATGTCCTTAAAATTCATTTTTGAAAGCCTGATTGCCATAAAAATACCTCATCAAATTTTAATTAATCCCCAAGACAAAGCCGCGACGGGCATCTAGGGGAATCTTCTCTGTTGAACTGTCACACTGGTTAAAAAGTAGTGCAATAAAATTCCAATTCTTTGAAGGTCTGCTTGGATTCTGAAAAACTGCTAGCACATTTAAATATTTAATGCGGTTGATATGGGAATTCTTAAACATAATTTTTATTGGAATTTTGTTTCAGCTCTTATTTGATTATTCTAGCTTCTGTTATATCTGAAAGCACCTTGGATGTTTAAAGCAGAAGTGCAGTAAGTCTCTAAAATCCTGTGAGATGATTCCTTCAATTTTTTTCTTCATTTGTTATTGTATTTCAATATTTTCAATTTTGGAAATGCAATTCTGTACCAGTCCAATGATAAAATTGTCACTTACACTTTTATGTTCTTTGCTTTGTGCTCTAAAATGAGTTGTGCACATTACTCAATGCACCTTCAGCTTCTTTTTGCCTGGAGTGTCTCAAGCTCTGGGAAGGATACATTTGCTATAACTTCGGTATTTGACTCTGAGCTAGTCACTACAAGCTCTATCTGTAGTACAGAAAAATAAATGAACATTTCAAGAGTGTGATTAATATCACTTTAAGATAGATGTCTAAGACAGAACAAATGAATCAACCTCTGGAGGTGCCTCTTTTTTCCATTGACTATATGAAGAGCCTAGTGTGAAGCTTGCCTGACATTTATATACATACAAATTGTAAATGGGACATCTGCTCATTTGGGCACATGACAGGATCATTTGGATTACAGAAAGTTGGACATCTCAGTTTACTCTATCACTCAAGTATGGTACAAAATGGCAGAGAACTGCCTGTGTAATTGTCCCCTACAATCACCTCATTTACGAATATATAACTTGCTCTGTAATTGTTGTAGTTTTGTTTTACTTTGTTTTGTTTTCTTGTTTGCTTGCTTTGTCTGCTCTTTGAAATTTGGCTAATGTTGTTTGGGGGAAGAGACATGAGCAATTTTTCAGTCTCTTCCTTCTGTTTTTGAATCCTTCTGAATTTTCAGTCAAGGCATGCTTGCTCTGATTTGTTCTTTGCCTCTGGGAGTGGAGGCCATCAAAGCTGCCAAGGGCAGTAGTGTTGGAAGAATTCACTCTAGTTGATGAGAAGCCAACATGTTTTGGAAAGTTATAGAGCCAGATCTGTGGCTGTATATTATATTCTTCCAAACAGGATTTCTGGCAGACAGGGCAGTAACAACAGAAGAAAATTAGTTCCAGGTCTTAGGAAATATAAAATGAACTTTTCACTCCTGACTCATCATTGCATCTCTCATACTAATTCCCTTTTACCCCTTTTTCAGATGTCAGGGTATTACAGAAAGAAGTCAGTAAATATGATACATCAATGATTCAGTATAGTTAATTGAATTAATCAAATCAAATTAGTGAGTTTTGTATACTGTACTTCTCTAATACTCCCTTCCTCTCCCCCCTTCTCCCTCCCCCCCCCCCAATAAAAAAAGGCACACCAATTTGCACATAAAAATGTTTAATTTGAGATTATCTGCTGTAGCTTAAAATTCTCAGGTATATTCAGTCCTAGTTTAGAAAGTATTTTACTTTACAGTAGTTGCTTCAGTATATTTTGTGAACCCTAAAGAGATAGTTACTATTCACCATGTATTTGCATTTCAATTAGGGAGAGGTGCATCTGTCAAAGAAAGAAATCTTGTTGTTGTTGTGTTTCTTGTAGAAATCAACGGAAACATTTCTAGAGGGGTCACCAAGAGGTTATGTAGTCCATCTCCTTTCATAGGGTCAACTATGCCACTTGTAACAAAAACTAGTCTTTCCTTAAAAATCTCCAGTAATGAAAACCTTTCTTGATGTTAGATCTTAATCTTCACTTTACTACTACTTGGCCTAACTGTAGTAGAGATAGAAAATAATTTATTCCTTTCCCCTCTATATCTACCTTTTATTTCTGAAGACCATTTTCCCTCAATTTTCCCTTCTCTAGATTAAGTGATCTTAATTTCTTTAAACTTTTCTCCTAGGTCATGTTTTCTAGACCTGAACAAATCAGTTTCAGTCTCTTTTGAGGATCTTTTACCAATAGTCCCTATCCTCCCATGTTATTGTTCCTTCTATGCATGAGCACAATGTTTTTGATTCTTGTTCAGCTGTGACTCTTGTTCAGCTGTAATCTGATATTTCTTAGATCCCATTCAACAACATTGCTTCCAAGCCAGAAAACTGCTTTGGTATTTGTGTAGTTCTGTACTTTGAAGGGTTTTACTTTACATTTGACCTTACTGAGCATCTCTGTACTTTTCCTCTGTTTGTCTTCAATTGTTTTAAACAATTGTGTTTAAATCCCCACTGTGTTTGCAGATTCTCACCTTGGTGCTATCTCAGGCTTTAATAAGCAGGCTTTCTATTCTTTCACCCAAATTGTTTATGAAATTATGCACAGTACCAGACCTCATGCAGAATCTGACTCTATTGGTATATTGTGTTAGCTATCAGATTTTGATGCTTTGACAGCAGCTATCTAATCCTGCACTCTAGTTTCACCTCGATAATGTTTGTCGAACTTTTTTTGTAAGTCCTCCATGTAAGACAGTGTCAAAGCTTTGCTAAAGTCAAAGTATATGACATTTCCTGTTTCTCCCTTATGTGCAAAGCCAGTTACCTTGTCATAATAGAAATTAGATTAGTTTGACATGTTTTGTTTTTGATGAATGTAAGTGGGCTGTTGTTCTTCTCTTATTATCCTCTAGGTGCTTACAAACTCTATTTATTTAGTTATTTTGAATGTGACTTCAACTAAACCTGTAAATCTGCTGCAGTTCCCAGAATCTTAAAAATAAGCATCATCCTTTCTTTACAATGAACATTCTCTAGGAAGAAAGAAAGCTAAAGAACCAGGAAAAAAAAAAAATCTGGAATTTTTCTTTTCTAGAACTTGGTCAGCTGTTTTACAAAATTTTACAAGCCCCCCAGATGTGCTTCAATAGTGTTTAGAATGTATGCAAGATCTGTCTCTGCATTCTGCATTCAGTTCTCGAGTGAGATGATAAATACTTATGCAGACTTGTGGTTCAGACGCTATTATACCTATGGCATTGTAATTCTGTTACAATAGCCCTGTCTGCCACAGCTCTTCAAAGCAGTACAATAGCATCAGGACTAGAATTGTGAGTTTGCTTCTTCAGATACTTATGACATGGAGAAAAATGTCTCTCACTGTTAGCAACATTATTGCAATGACAGAGCTGATCTGTTCCAACTCGTGAAGAAGGTAATGATACATAAAAAATTACATCCTTCTACTTCTTCTGTAGCTTTTGCAATATTTTGAGGGCCATCAGGTAGAAATACACAGTTTAAAGAGATTCACACTGCCCAAGTTTCAAAGCCTTCTTCTCAAATCTCTTTGAAAAGTTTAAGAAGTTTACAGCTAAAAGGAAATAAGCAAATAAGCAATTTATGAGGAATTGTGATATAGGAACAAAATAAAAATATCCCAATTTATCTGATTTAAATACAGACAAAAAATCAGAGCTCTGTATCTCAACTTGCAGAAAATGTGACCGAAATATCTTGTCTCTTAATATATTGACTGCAAAGGATCTGTGATGAAAATAGATTATTGTGTCTTCTACAGCTCTGCCATAAGATGATTAATGTAAATCTGTCTAGGACACATATTCTTTGTTCTATATATTTGTTATTTATCTGGTCATTAGAGTTTCTTCTTCATTAAATTTGCTTCCAGTTGTACTCTCTCCCTGTCACTTCTCAGTCTGAAAATGAGTACAGAAAACTTTGATCTTTCACTACTCTTACAGATAGCAAGCTGTGTAGGTGTTAGTGTTTCTTGGAAACAGGGTTCTGCTTTATTTATAGCTCTGCTGTTTAGCCTTCTGTGTCTGCATGCTGTAGTACTCTGCCAGAGTGCCTACCAAATGTGCAAGTTCATAGACAGCTTCAGTAGCAACTGAAATCTTGGCATATGACTGAAATAAAGGGTGTGCTTGTAGTGTTCTACTAAAGGTCTGGTCTGGGTAGCATTTTGATGACAATCTGATGCAATTTGATGTTATACTTTGATACATTGATATCTTGTCGTAGTATTTGATAGGAGAACCTGTGTCCAGCTCATCAGAATTGTTCTGACTTTGATAGCTGTATGGTTAATGCATAGAATCATTAAGGTTGGAAATCAGATCATCTGATCCAGCCATCCCCCTACCACCGATGTCACACACAGAAACATGTCCCTAAGCACCACATCCAGCCTTTCCTTAAACACCCCCAGGGACAGCGACTCTACCACCTCCTTGGGAAACCTGTCCAATACCTTACCAATGGATAACCAAGACAGTTTCTGAGACAAAAACTGCTGCTTCTTTGTGGGATCCTTTCTAGACCGAACTTCCAGAGGCTTGTTCAGTGTTTTAACACCTTGCATACTGAGACATGAGAGATACATTTCAATACATCGCCTTCTCCCTCAAGTCTATCATTTCATTTCCTAGATATTTTCACATTATGTAGGGTGCTACCTAATATTCCTCCCTGAAGCTGTTTGCTTTTCCTGAAAGATACAGAAAATCTATAAGCACATGGTAGTGGAAGCACAAGGAAGCACAAGGAAGCACAAAGTATAAGCACAAGGATGGTGGAAGTCAAGCACTGTTCTGAATTGATAGGTGGTAACAGACTCATAAATAAAATATTTATATATATATATATGAATATATATATATATATATTCATAATATTCATATATATTCATATAATATTCATATATATGAATATATAACACATATATTATATACATGTATGTATATAATATGTATATATGAATATATATGTTACATACATATATGTTATATATATATTCATATATACATATTATATATATATATATGTTATGGTTGGTGTTATTTCTGCCTACTGCTATGATAGTATTTTCTTCTTTGATCCATTTCAGATATGGCTGTTATATTCCAGTTACTGAAAAATTATTATTTTTCGATGAAGCTACTTTTCAGACAAAGTTCAGAGACATTCTCAAGTCTTCTGCTCTTAAATGAAGATCACAAGATCAGTGAGATAGTCAGTAAGATGGTCAATAAGATAGGTCACTGTAGACAAGTGAACATGATTTTAAACTTTTAATCCACAAGAGTTCTTTCTGCATGAGCTGTTTTGAGGTTTTCTAAAGGCAAATTTATCTAGGACTAGCAAACTGTCAGCAGATTTTTTTATTTATTTAGAGAATTTTCAGAAATATGAATTTTAATGATTTTGCCAATATTCAAGATTTATTATGACTGCATATCTGTAGCTTTAAACTTGGTAGCAAACTTGGTACCTGTAGTGAGGTAATGCTTAATAATGATATGAATTTCCTCATCATTCATTCCTTTACAGCTGGAAGAAAACCTGCCAATAGATTAATCACAAGCTAATCCTTTGATTCTTTTTATTTTAGTACTTTATATTTTGTCTTTTACAAAACACGACTTATGAAGTAGTCCAAGTGCTTTGAGCTCCTGTGGGGTGAGACTATATTATTGTGTCATTTCTATTAGAAATCAGATGCTGATTTTTGCTTATTCCTTCTACAATACCATTTGCAATCCCAGTGTGGGATGAGAACTGCACTTGTAGATAGTCTCTACTCTTAGTCTGTGTAGGAGGGACACCAGATGGATATGACAAATAAATGGAGGAAGCACAAGGTACCGGTAGCGTGATTATGATTCGTGTAGTAAGTGGCAGTCACAGCACACCCACTGTCTAGCTATTGTCGGGCGTTTTGTAGTCATTATGGCACAGCAGGTAAACATTAATGGGAAAAGATTACATACTGTGAGACAGAACATTAGCTTGTGTAAATCATCAGAGCTCAGTTGAAGTCGATGGAGTTGTAATGTTTTGGACCAGTTAAGGATATGGCCTTAGACTTCTTTTTCAGAATAAAAATACAAATCTTGATTCTCCTCTGCCATATGCTAAAGACTGTTCTGTACACAAAGCAAGTTCTTCAAATATATATTTTTACTTATTTTTTAATCATTATTTTGAGGGAGGGAATGCAATAGACAATATATACCTGGAGGGAAAGGTCTGTATCTGTAACTGTCAGCAATTCCTGTAATTACACCCACTGTCAATATCAGCTCTTGGAATTCCCCTTTCATACAATCTTCTTTTGTCCTCCTTCATCAATGAAGTTGAGTGTGACATCCTCTAACAAGGTTGGTAGAATGGTTATGCGACTCAATTATTAACTCAAACGCAACTTGCACACTGCAGCAAATAGAATTTCTTCTGACAGGCTGCTTGTCATATTATGGTGTTATTTGATTAACTCACCCCTTTGGAGGTGTTCATGATCTCATTATATCTTTAATGATAAAATTCCCTTCTGTTATGTGCTATTTTATATTACGTTAAAAGGGATTCATTCATTTTTCGCTTGTCACTCGCATAATTGGATAAATATTTAACAGGCGCTAGTTGATTAAATTTCTACTAAAACTGTAGTCACTAAAATAATATATCCTAAACACCTTAAAAGTTGGTCTGTTGGCCATCAGTGTGGCAGACGGTAAACCCAATGAGACTTCTCCTGTTGAAGGTCATATGTAGTCCTTCTTTTGCTCTCCATGGAGCCCCCAGACAAATAGCAACAAAGATTTTACTCCAGTAGAAAATAATGGCTTTAATAGGTTTCACTGAAGAGTTTAAATTGGAAGATGGAAGCCAAGACTGAGGTGATATGTTACTGAATTAATCAAATGCAAGAGGTAGTGTGTCTTCTGCTTAAGATGTGAGCTAGCAGGGTCAAAGTTACAAAGATCAGGAACTGAAAGTGCTTTGCTGAGTCACAAAGGCCAGGAACAGATTTTTAATCCCTCATTGAAAGGGATTTCTTTTATACCAGGACATACAAGTTGTGTGTATTTCTCAGGCCGACAGGCCTCATTCTCCTGTGATGCTATTCTGATGTCTAAATACTGTTTTATACATATCTTTGGAACATAGCATTTTGTATGTTGTCAAAACTGTTTGGCTTCACAGTTTGCATACAAAATAATTTATTGACTCAAATTATTGACATCAAACACAAGTACTCATAGGCCATTAATGCTTAAAAACATGGATAAAACCATGGTTATTTGTGATTCATAGGGATTTCAAAACCAGTCCTCTTTTTTTCTATTTTCTCCTGTTTCCCTACCTGTTAAACAATATGATGTTAACACATGTAGATAAAATGTTTTCTTCATTCCCTTCTAGATCTTAACATTAAGTCATTGGAGAAAGTCACATAATTATCACACAACTCTGAAATTAATTACGTTATGCAAAATGTCCATTAAAATAATCACTGACATTTTGTATTTTGACAAACAGGATTAAGTATACTTTTATCAAAATTGAAACCTCTAATTTGATTATCTCTACTGTTATCTGATTGCATATTGTCCAGTAGGGTGCCATGAAATTCTGGTCATAAGATTTTAACAAACATAAATCTGTAAAACCCTAGACTCACAGATAATAAGATAATCAGTATCTCAATAGGTTTTCAGATTCACTACTGTGCACCGGTAAAATATTAGCTCACACTGTGCCTTTCAGGTACATATTTGTATAATCTGTTCTTAAAATCCCCCATGGTCTTCTTAAAATCTCTGTTTCTTGAGATTTTCTACTATTGCCATAAGATTCGGTCTGATATCTTTATTTTACATGTATACTCAAATTATTTAAGGTGTCGTTTTCAATCTTTTCAAATTCAAATTACTTTAAGTCAGGACTTGAAAATACATTTATAGATTTGGAAAATAAAACAAACAAAACCCATGAACAAACAAAAGAGAAGATCTGAATGTGAGAAAATTTTACACTTCCATTAATATAATATCTAAATTTCACATGATCATTTTATTCATGGATTGCAAGTATTTAAAGACATCAAATGTCTTCACATTGTGCAGTTTCTCCAAATGAGTCTTTGGAGGCATATGTTTTTCTCAGCTGCATTATCAGTGGAGACAGAAGATAAATTAGATGACCAAATTATATGCTTAAAGTTGCACAGATCCAATAATCTTTATTGGTCTTCTGTAAAAAACTATTTATTCATCTAAAAGCAGAGTTTTCAGTCAGCATTCTGCAGACATCAGAGGATATGGTTTTCAAAGGATATTCACAGATTCTGAATTTTAATCTCTTAAACTTTTACAAATAAACAGTTTTCCTTCTGGGCTGACATGCATTCTTACAAACAATTCCCAGAGAAGTTTGGAAGGCTTCAGCTGGCACTTTGGATACAGACACTCTGTTTTGGATGGTAAGAAATGGAGTGCAGATGTGGGCTGATCCTTGCCAGTTGGCCTCATTGTCAAAGAATACCAGAAACATCTAATTTACCTAAAAGCTTAGCTTATAAACCATTACATAATTCCAAAATATCCAGGAAAGGCCACATAGAAAGGTTGCATTTGGGCATTTCATACAGTGAAATTAATTCATGTAAATTAAATTTCTGTAGGGGTCTGCATGTGAGTCAAAAAAACTTCTAGCAGGCTCATCAGTTGGAGAAGAAGAAGACAAAACAGAAGAAGAAGAAGAAGAAGAAGAAGAAGAAGAAGAAGAAGAAGAAGAAGAAGAAAACATATCACAATTATCGTTATTTTTTCCCTTTCAGTCATTTCACCAGGCAGATTAAACCCTTGCCATATGATTCAGATAGGCAACCACAGAACAGCATTCTGGGCAATATACACTGAATAATTTTACTGTGCACCTGCCAAAGGCTGAAAATTATGGAATGAAAAATGAATGATGAATAAATGAATAAACAAATCTGTTTGCAGAAATTAGGGATGACTGCTAAATGATTTGCTGCCTCATAAATGGGGCTAAATTAATTGTGAGAACTGTTCTGTAATAGAATGGTTTGGCCTTTATAGCACCTGATTGAAAGTGTATTGAATTCAACTCATAAGTCCTCAACTACTTCAGTGGACTTTGAATTAGACCCATGGAACATTATTCAATGACAATTCTTCATATGCCCTTGGAAATAAAGTTGTCATTATTTTCACTGCACAAGTGAGGAAATTGCAGTACAAACACAGAATGGCCATGGTTTTAGAAGAGGTCACTGGTAGAGCTCACTGACATAAGCCACAGATGGGAAATGAGAAGACAATAGTCATGCCCATAAGGTTTTATTGCTATATACACAGAAGAAATAATCATCTATAATAGCCTGGGATTGATTCATCTGCTATTGGGTGTGAATAGCAGGGTTTTGAGGACAGAAAGTGAACTTTAGATTACCTATAATGTCCCATTGAAGCTATTATTTTTTCTTCAAGAGTGTTTTTTTTCTTCCCACAAATTAATTTTTGATCTGCAATATGAGTAAAAAGTCATCTGCCACCTGAAGTCCTGGGTAATCCTTTCCCAGACCCTCATCTGAAATCAGTAGGTGACAGTTGTACTATTTCACCCAAATTCATCTGTCCTTTTAACCTGCGGGGGCCAAATAGGAAGCAAAATAGCTTTTGCTCTTAACAGATCAAACCAAAGAAAAACAGTGGTGAGAAATGGATTGTGTGCTGCGCTCACTCATTCATTTGAGGGAGGGGAGATTTATTGACGGCAGGAGTCAATAAAATTGCAGTGCAATCTGAGTTTTCATTCTGAGTCCTGAAGTAACTCTCTGAACTTTGGCAGGAACTTGCTGCAAACAAGTTAGATCCCAAAGCGTTTGCTTACTGAGGCTTAAACTATGGCTAAGCCAAAGAAGACACAAAGGGACTAAGTGACATAAAACATCCCACCACTGCCTGAGAAAAACCTGCCGTGTTCTGCTGTTAGTGTAGAGGGTACACAGCTTGAGGACAACTGGTGCATCATCCTGTGAGCATTTGGGTGAAGGTGGGGTGTGTGAATATTTCAATCATTAATTTTCTAGTGTTTGAGCCAGAAGATATTATAGAAAATCCAAGACTGGCCCTAAAACTGAAAGTATATTTTTTTCTCTATTTTCAATCATTTCAACATTAAGCTTATTAATGTAATGTTTTTTTGTTTGATTGTTTGTTTTGTTTGTTTTTGTTTTTTTTTGTCTTTTCAGACCAAAACCAAGATAGAATCAACACTCCATGAGTATTGTACTTACGGTGGGTGTAATAGACAACCTCCTAGAGCTGTAAGTCAATTCACATAAAACTACAAAGGTAGTAATTACACAGTACCAAAACCTAGCAAATGGGAAGCAAATTATCAACTGGAATTCAGTTTCATCCAATAGCATGTGCCACTTCAGGAATCTCCAAAGAATGAAAAATTCAAAAGATGTAAATAGAAGAAAAGTGCCATGCAAACAAACAAATTATCTATAGAGATACTGGGTATTTTCTCAGTATTTGCTCAAATAATAATAATAATAATAATAATAAAGTCCAGTAGGGCTGAACATTTATGGTTGCCCTGTAAGATATTTGCTCTTGAGGATCAGGAAATGAGGAATCTTTCAAGAGCTTTAAACAAGTTATATATATATGTATATATGTATGTATATGTATATGTGAAGAGGTGATAGAAGTCTAGAAATAGTTTACTGATGAAGGCTGGGTTCATGCATTATGTTTTTTAACCATAATTTTGGCACAAAGTATTAGTGACATCTCATTAAATCTGCTGATAGCATGAAGGGAAAAGGCATCATCAGCACAGGGAAAAATATATACCATATGGGAAGAAATGGGTAATGTAGTGGACAAGGGTAAAGATGGTTAACTTTCTTACTACAAAGTGGAAGCTCATGAGATGGGGGAGTAATAACAAGAATTTCATTTATAAACAGCCAGGTCATCACTTAGTAGCATCTTAAGGGAAGAAAGATCAAGATATTCTCATCAATCATAGGAGAAGAGTGTTCAACAGCATGCAGCCATGGAAAAGGCAGCTATGATTGTTAGCTAGGTGAGGTATTTTCAGTAGAGATAAGGATTCATTAATTTCTCCACACAAAATTGTGGTGAGAACTCACCAGGAATTATATAGATAGTTTTGACATGCAGGTTTAAAAAAAGAAGTAATAAAACTGGAACAAGTTTAGGGATGAACTTTTAGAGAAAGAAGATTGAATCATTCGTAAATGAGGAAACTGACACTATGTCTCTGCTGTATTCACAGATGGCTCTGAGTGCACTATGCCTAGATCTAAACCAACCAGGGGCTGTATGCTCACAGATAATGAGGCAGCTTCTCTTAGATTATACATGCTGCAGCAAGACACGGTGTTTTAACAGAGATTTGATGCTTCACTAATATAATTCAATGACTTGGAGCATCAGCAAAGTGACAGAGCATCTCCCTGCAGTGAGGGCAAAGGGATGTTTGCAAAATAAAATCACATTAGAAGACATTGCTTTGTTTAGCTGAGGCAAAATTGCTCTTACACTATTTAGGATATTGCAGATAAGAAGGGTAAAGTATGTTATTTGAGCCAAGGAACAGCTCTGGCACCAAGTGTGTCCACTGAATAAACAAAAGAGGTATTTTGATGATAGTGATTGAATGGCAATGGTTCTTTCCAGTCCTGTGCATGTTTTTTTGGATTTCTCTATATACTAGGAGTACCTATTGCAAGGCATAAGATGTTATTTCAGTAGTATTGTAGTACTTAGTAAGATGTTATTTCAGTAGTATTGTAGTACTTAGTATATACTTAGTATATACTTAGTATATACTTAGTAGTATATATGATTTGGAAAATGTTACGTTTCTGTTATCTGTCAATTACTCAAGTTTGGCTGTTTCTGCTGCTTTGGAAGCCATCGCTGCCATGGCTGAGTTTTACTCCCTGACCAGCTGAAGTTTTTCTCCCTGTCAACTCTGTCATCATTTTTGTTAGTACTGCTTCCATCACCAGTATGCTTTAATGGCTGTGCTGGGGTAGCACACTAGGAGGCAATGGAAACTATGGGACTTTTAGCGTGCAGAGGATTGAAGTAGAAGGTTTCCAAGTGATCAAGCTTCAAGGCTTGATTCTGCTACTTCATCATAGACATCAAGTGGCATTTGGGCTGCCAGCAGAAGGTAGTCTGGAAGGGCATAGCTGTCCTACAGCTGCTGTGTCACTTCTGTCTGTCCTGTATGGATATCTTATGCACCCAAGAACATCTCAGTGTCATAGGCCTATGTAAAGGTAGCTGTCAGTCAACTCTTCAGTATCTCCACTAGCCATTAAAGCATAACTATACTTTTGCTTATGTTCAGTCTGAGTTCAATGTTTATAGTTCTTCTGGAGGGAAAATCAACACCTTATATGCAGAATGGTACAAAGAAGTACACACACACTTGAGAAAGGAGAATGATAAAAAAAAAAAAAAAAAGTGAGAGCTCTGTCACTGAATTTAGCAGGGCTGAAAAGACCAAAAGAATCTGTATAATAGAATGGATCAACAGCTACAAACTTGTAAGCCTAAGGTTAAATATGATAGCAGTTTAAATTCTCTGAAAATCAAACCTATTAAATTCCCAGCATTAGTAATCTAAATTTTTAACAACTGAGCTGTGCAGGACTGGAATTAGAGTTGAACTTTAGAATCGTCTTAGTAGTGTTACCGCTATTTACCATCTGACAGTCATGAAAGTAGTCCTTCCTAGATGCTTCAATTAGTTCTTTTCTCTTAAGCTTTTAGTAAATACTAAAAAGCTTAATAAATGTTACTCAATTGTTTTTATAGCCTGGTTAAGAATTCATTATTTAGAAATTAGAGTTAAGAAAATGATTCTTCTCCTACCACTCCTTTCTCATGAAACCCCACTTGTTCTATGAAGACAGGCTGAGGGAATTGGAGTTGTTTGGCCTGCAGAGAAGGCCCCAGTGAGACCTTAGAGCAGCCTTCCAGTACCTAAAGGAGGCCTACAGGAAAGCGGAGGAGGGACTCATTGTCAGGGAGTGGAGTGATAGGACAAGGGGGAATTGCTTTAAACTAATAGGTTTAGATTGGATAAAAGGAGGAAATTCTTTACTATGTGGGTGGTGATGCACTGGCATGGTTGCCCAGAGAAGCTGTGGATTCCCTATCCTTGGAAGTGTTCAAGGCCAGGATGGATGGGGCAGTCACACACAGTGGGAGGTGTTCCTGCCCATGGCAGGGGATTGTAATTTAGGGTCTTTAAGGTCCCTTCCAACCCAAACTATTTTATGATTCTATGATGATTCTGTGATAAAATAAAGGTCGATATTTTCTCAATATTTATACAGCTTTTTCAGTCAATGCAACTATGCCAGTCTAGACATGGCCTACGTGCTTCTCTGCCGAAGACAATACAACATAAGTATAGATAAAACAAGTAGAAAAAAATAATAAAACAGACAATGGAAAGAAGAACAGATGAGAATAAAAAATATTCAGTGGTACAATTGCTTAGATTTATTATCTTCACGCCTTAGAGATTCCATTAGGTTTCCAACACAGACTGCCTAACTGCTTTTTTCATAGTCTACTAGTGCACTAAATATCCATAGACATAATATGTACAAAAAAAGGTCTTCTAAGCCAGAGGGAATAGAACTGTAAATGTGTAAAACTCTGCATCTGTGTATATATGTCACATCAGTTAAAAAGGAAACTATAGTTTCCTGATTGCCTATACAAGCTCCATTTACTAAACAGCAAAAGTACCAGACATACATTTTTCAGGGAGCATTACGTTGGCCAAAGGTCGCAAAAACAATTTCAGAGGCAGCCTGCCCACATTAGTTTCTTGAGATCTTGATTACAAATTTATAAGAGACATACCCTAGACATTGAGAGATGGTCTCAAAGATTACTGTCCTTCCTGCCATCTGCACACTCCACTGGGAACATTAGAAACCCTGTCCATCAACCAAAATAAACAGCTCTTCTCATGAACAGGCCCAAAGAATGCCCTATAAATCATACCTGTCAAAAATGCTAGTAGCATTACAGAAGACAGAAATCAATCCAAAACTCATTAGTTCGTCTGACAAGTGCTTAATCTTATATTGTTTAATGCTGACCTGAACAACTCAGATAGAATAGAACCATGCAAAGCAGCGGCTGGATTTCCCATTATAGAAACTTTTCCAGTGATTATAGCTTAATCTTTCTCTCAAATCTTCTTCCTTTTCATTCACTTTTTCTCTATAGCACCTGCCAAGAGATATTGACTCCAACAGTTTTCTTATTTCTGAGGGGATAGAAACATCATGATTGCCTCATTCAATAGCTTGCAAGTCTGTACATCTACATTTTGCAAATGTCTTCTGTTAAGCATAGATTGTATTACCTATGGCATTGTTTGAGGTGGTTGTCAAGCAGAACTACTGCTTTTTATCAGATTTTTACTCTAAGTTTTTGATATGCCAGCATGGAATCTCGTAAGAAATGATTCCAAGGTCAAGTAGAAAATACAGTGAAATGTTCAGAAAGTGAATGTTTGTCAGTCCTCATCCACAAATTTGGTAAACAAGACATATTACAGATCCATGTGGAACGCGTATTTCTTAAGTAACTTAAAATGACAAAGAAACATGTAGGTGATATCATTGGCTCTATTCAAGTTAATTAAATGTGACCAGGACATGTTCTTCACCACTAAGACCTACTGCATGGAATGACTTGCATCCATGCTGTTGGACACCCTGACTCTCCAAGAGAAGAAGCATGTCTATTGTTAACCCTTCATAGCCAAGAACTGTTTGGGAAACCTTAAATAACAAAAACTATATTCAGGGTGATTTCAACAGTTTAACAAAATGTATGCTTGGTTTCCAGTGTAGAGCTTCATCTACTAGCACATATACAGCCTTAGTGTTTCTGTTTAGTTTACTAACATGTGAAGAGCTGTGGATTGCAAAACTGAAAATAATATATTTTAATGTAAGAAATTACTAAATCTTAGGAAGAAAGATATTATTCTGAAATGGTCTTCAAAGTGACACTAATAACATCCACATGATGATTAGGAAGTGTATTTATTTCTCAGTTTGCATAAAATACAAACAGAAACTTAAAAAGCCAGATCGCCTCTGAATATTATGTTATGAGCTTAAATTTGTGCAATGCTGCATGTCTGACGTACTTAACACTTAGCACTCTGATATCAGGTGATTTCACAGAGGGAAAATATCTGAAATGAGAGGATAATATAAGGGAGGAGATTGGTGCTAGTACTGGACCATGAGAACAGGACAAGAAAGCATATTCAGTTTTGACTCCACAGAGGTTGTATCAAACAGCAAATTAAATCTATCAGAATCTGAAAGCAGATGCTCAGGAATATTTTACAGCCTATGCTAGTTTTGGAACAAAAAATATACTCCATAACTATATCCCCTGCCTGCATTTTACAGAGCAAAAGAGAGAAAAACAGAATACACTGCACTTAGAAGATGCTATAGCAGTAGGAGTTAAGGAAATAGGAATAGTGGGTGGTTTCTGAGTTAGGCCCAGAAGAGCATGAATACCCTGCTTGATGACGTAGTTTCTGGATCAATGGGTGATTATTATTTCACCATGATTCCACTTCTCACATGGCTTATTTTAAGGGTAAAAAAATGGTGCTTCCAATTCAATAGTGTCTCTAATAATCCTTACAGACTTTAGAGGTCTTGTCCTCTCACTGCTTTGCTCTTATCTCTTGCTGAACCATCATCCCCATACTCTTAGCTTTCATTTAGGAGCTGCTTCTCCCAGTGGATCTGACCATGGGTGCCCCTAATTTCTGAGTTATTATTTCTCCAGGCTCCTGACTACCACTGGCTCATAAATCCCATCAGTCTGTGTGCCATCTTCTCCTCCTTTTTCTGAGTGGCATTGTGTCTTTCTTCTCCCTGTCTACTTCTCCCTTTGAACAGGAATCTCACCCCTTCCTGGTGAGGCTTCCATCCCCTTTCTCCACCTCATTCCTCAGAAAATGGACCCAGGTACAGAACCATTACAAATACCTGCATCCTTGGGCTTTTAGCTCACAGATGTTTTCTGTTTTTACTGCCTTGCCATTCGACAAGAGTCTGTTGTTCCCACTCCTCATTTATGCCCTTCCTATGATCTCTTGCAACCTGCTCTTTCTTTTCTCCATATACCATCACCACCATATCTCTGTCCCTTTTTGCAGGGAGGATCTTCCATGAATTCGAGGATATTATGAACTCCCATTTACTTGGAATAGTGTGGGGAGGGCAAAGGCTTTTAAATGAAAAAATATATCAGAGCTGGTGTCATCTGTGGAATTTCAGACGACTGTTTTTTGTTTTTTGTTTTTGTTTTTGTTTGTTTGTTTGTTTGTTTTTTTCATTTCAATTGTAATAATGAATTTTCATTACATTTTGGACAGAACATCACACTTCAAGATGGATTAAAAGTTTCTATAGGGCCACTGATGACAGAACAGGTTTTTAGAGTATCTAGGAAATTTGGCCTCAACTTTTCCCTTTTTTTTTTTTTTTTTTTCTCAAGATAACATTTTTATAGCAACAACAGTAATAAGAGAAATAAATAAAATCTTCATATTTGGAGACATGCAAAACTCAGCTGATCTACCTGAGCAACCTGATTTAATTAAGCCTGCATTTAGCAGCAAGTTGGATTAGATAACGTCCAGGGTCCCTTCCGACCTTAATTATTCTATGAATCCATGATTAGTAGCTGTTAATAGCAACAGCCCTGAAAGTGAAGATTTGAAAGATGCACATGAAATGAGCTAATTATTTACTATACCTTTTTGTGGGTCTTGAACTTAAAATAAATTATTTACCAGTATGTATGCATGAAGTTCTTTAAATCAGGGGGTAATTTCCGAAAGGGATAAGGAACTATAATTTTACTTTAAGCATATGCCCAAATGTCATGGAAATCAATGGGATTTGAAAATGTGCGTAATGTTAGGCATGTGATACATATTTTCCAGAGTTGTAGTCTATGTTGGGGAAGCAATATTAATAACAGAAAAAGGCATTTCCTAGAGATTAGAAAGAGATTACATCTCTCAGTACTTCACCTTGGAAAGTCTTTTCCATTGCTCAAAAAACAAGACTATTATAATGAAAAGTCTTCCCCTGGTGACCCTTGAAATCTTATTAGTAAATGGGATCTTTCTCTCCCTGGGGGCTTGATTCACTAACAGCAATGGAGTGGTTCCTACAGAGTTCACAGGGACAGAGCCTAACTCTTTGGTTGTTACTTTTGTTATAAGCAATTGAAAAAAAAAATAGGTTTGTATCTTGTGTTTCATTTTATACTCCACATTTCCAACCAGATTCAAGAGATGGTTCTCTAAACACAGAAAATCTTTAAATATCCTGCTTTATAATTGAAAGAGAAAACTGGCTTCTGTTATCATTAAGCAATAATTATTATTATTTTTTTTTCTTCTAGGGAGGTTTCAGTAAGATAAACACTTCACAGATAACTAAAGTTCTAGGGCTTCAGGCCAAGATATTTATTGACTTAGAAGGTACTTATCTCTTAGTTCACTCCCATGTACAAAAAATAATGATAGTAATTACGTTAAAAAACAGATCACTTTTTAAATTATTTAAAAGTGCTCTTCCAGAGTTTAACAGGATAATAATTGCTCCAGCAGCTTTTATGACCTGTGGGGAAAAAATTAGCCAGAGGGAAAAGGAAGATCCCAACCTGCTGTTTGTATTTCATTCTTATTTATTTATTTATTTTTAGCATGGTATCTTCATTTGAAATACACCAGACATTTGGGGAGATGGCCCAAATGAGTACAAATTATTTCTGAGTATAAGGAAGATACAAGCTCCTTTAAAATGATAATTGTATTAAAATACCCAGAAGAGAGAGAGATTAGAGAAATATCAGACTGTGTACCTAGATAAAATTAAGACGTAACTAAAGTTTGTGGCAATCAGAATCTCACCATCTCAGAGAAATACAGACACCTGAAAATGTCGTCCCCCCCTCCTGCCCCCCAATTCCAAAATAGAACAAAATATCACAGTATGCAAATTCTTATGTTATATTTTATGCATTATTAAAATATTTCATACTTTTCTCAGCATTGATGAGACTACACCTGCGTCCGGTTCTGGACCCTGCAGTACATGAGAGACATGGAAAGAGTCGGGCCACAAAAATGATTGAAGGGACTGGAGCACCTCTCCTATGAGGAGGGGCTGAGAGATCCAGGACTGTTCAGCCTTGAGAAGAGGAGGCTCAGTAGTGATCTTATCAATATTTTTAAATACATGAAGGGAGGGTGCAAAGAAGATGGAGCTGGGCACAAACTGTAGCACAAGAGGTTCTGCCTAAACATCAGGAAGCAAGAGAAGCTGTGAGAGTCTCTTCCTTGAAGATATAGGAAAGCTTCCTGGACATGATCCTGGGCACTCTGCTTGAGCACAGGTTGGATCAGACAACCTCCAGAGATCTCTTTCAATCTTAACCATTCTTTGATTCTAATTTTTCTTTAGCTGCCCCATATTGCCAATGTAAAATAAATCTTGTAACAAAGACCGTGTTTGCTTGTCTTTTCCTGTCCAACAATGATATGTTCTGGAAAGTATGAAACAAAGTATTTTGCACTTATTTTTATGCACTTATAGAAAATAAAAAGTAATCTATGTGGACATACAGAGATAGGGAAGAGATCAGACAATCAAGCTGATAATAGTTTCCTCAAAGGACCTAAGAAACCTGTAAACTACCCCCCTTGCCCAAGAATTCTTTGTCATCTCCCCTTAAGTGTTATGAATCCCAACTGTGCTTTTATTAAACACACTCTAAAAGGAATTTAATCAGATTATCTCAGGTTGATGTAAATACTCAGACTGAACTAAATTGTTTCAATTTACTGCACGTTATAAAAAAATAAATAAAAATGCTGATCCTAAGTGCTGTTTGCTGTTCTGATTTGGTTTCATTTCTGACCTGAGAAAATCAATTACTTCCACAGTCAAATTTTATCCCCCTTCTCCTCTAACTTCATACTTAGGTTAATGGACTGTTGAGTCAGAAGGGACCACTGTGTTAATGTAATCGGACCACTTGTGTAGCACCGACTATGGGATTTCCTTGCACTAATTCCTGCCTGTACTGAAATACTTCTTTATTAAAAAGGGGAAGAAAAAAAAAATCCCACAAAAAAGAAGAAAGCATCTAGTCATAATTCAATTTTGTTTTTCATTGTAAGAGGCTCAACACTACCCTGAAGAATTAATTCCAGCCTGGACTACCTGCATGCAAATTGTTCTTAGAATATTTAAATATATGCATATTTAACAATCAAAAGGAATTAGTTTTGTGTTGTGTGTTTTTTTGATTAAATTCATTTAGTCTGTTTTAAAGATATATTAGACCACTTTGTCAACTAGACCTGCAGAAAATAAAAATAAATAAATAAATAAATAAATAGATAAATAGTGCCTTCTCCCCTGAATTCTATCCTGAGTCTGACATTTTTAAACCTTAACATGTTATTTTTATTATGGCTATTTAGGTAGAAAATATAAAGAATAGGTCTGCATGGTAAAATATAGTTTTAGAGATAACTAAAACTGGAAGCATTGTAACTGTCAGTTTAAACATTATTTACAGTGAATTTATCCCCGACAGAAGTCTATAGAGATGTAACTACACTGCTTCCAGGACAGAAAGTATCTCTGCATGGCATTATACTATACTACATAAATGTATCATCTCATTTGGAGACAACCCTAGCATCTCTGCATGGGGTGCTGTTGTACCAGGTAGGTAGTTCTACACTGATCTCTTCAGGGCAAGAATCGTTTTTTCATTATATGCATGTATGTGTAACTGTCTTTCCCTGGGGCCTGTAGGTATTGCTGTGCTAGAAATAAATTATAATAAGGAATAAGTGACCTGGACACATACAGTCCAGGAATCTCTGATGTATGCAAATAGTGTTCAGTGCAAAGGGCTAACACTAAATCCAGACAATAAAGTTAACTTATAGTTGTATTCTGCACATTTTAAATTTTATGTGAGCTTGTTATGCAGAGCATTTTGCCCCACCAGGAAAAAAATAAAAAATAATAAAAATAAAAATCTGGAATGATAGCATCCACCTGATTACTATTAGCAAGGGCACAAGAAAATTCCTGAATGCTCCCAGTAAACCGTGATGGAGGAATACTCTGACTGTAAACCCTGCTGACAGAAACAGGGTAAATTATTTTGTTCCAAATAGCCAGCCATATATTTGAAAACTATCTGCTCCTGAATTTTACAGCATGCACAGCTCAGAGACATTGGCCTATAATTATGCAACAGCTGAGCATATGTAAGGGCTGGGATAAATAGCCAGCTGGGGCTGAGCACTGCCTCAAGATAGATAGTAGTGGGGTTGTGTTATTGCAGGGCTGTAGTCATGGCAAGGAATGGGGGGGAGAGGGGTAGTAGGGTGTGTGTTAGCTGGGCTAAAGTTGTGTTAGTGTGAGCCTCCTTGGTGTTGATGGTGGCTTGAAACATAAATAGCTTTAAATTTGCAATCATAGTGCTAGTGTTCAAAGGAGATAATTATTTTTAATGGAATTACTGGGAATGAGAGGTGTTTTTCACCTCGTTTTATAAATTAAAACCTAGTACTTCCTGTTGTATGAATGGAGGTCGAAAGTCCTGTGATCTTTTTGTAAGATTCTAGAGCTTCTCCAGGGTGCTGGCCTCCTCTTTGCTCATTTTTCTTTAAGAAGATTCCTGTTAAAGCAAAATCTCCCATTTTCAGGAGAGATGGGTTTATACAAGAACACTAAGAGAAGGAATAATGATCTTCATGAAACACACACTCACCTTGTAAACCTCTGTCTAGAGGTCCTCTTGGTGGTCTTGACACAAATACTGCATTTCTTTTACAGAGCCAAATGTATGGTAAACCATTAGCAGCTCTTTGCTTATGCTCTGCAGTTACCACTCAGTGTTGAAGCTGTCTTATTTACCTGCTGTCCAAACATCATATGAGAGCATCTTTACTTCATGCCTTTTGGGTAAGAAGCATTTTTATATTGGTATTACTACAAGCGGTAAATCAGTCTAGGTCAAGCATCACACCATGATCACAGAAATATCTAGGTTGGAAGAGGCCTCCAAACTCACCTAGTCCAACCTCTGACCTAATGCTAACCAGTCCTCCACTAAACCATATTAAGTTTAACATCTAAACGTCTTTTAAAGACTTCCAGGGATGGTGGCTCAACCACTTCCCTGGCAGCCCATTCCAATGCCTAACAACCCTTTCAGTAAAGTTCTTCCTAATATCCAACCTAAAACTCCCCTGGTGCAACTTAAGCCCATTCCCCCTCATCCTGTCACCAGGCATGTGAGAGAACAGACCAATCCCCACCCCACTACAGCCTCCTTTAATGTACCTATAGAGACCAATAAGGTTGCCCCTGAGCCTCCTTCTCTCCAGGCCGCACAATCCCAGCTCCCTCAGCCACTTCTCGTAAGACTTGTTTTCCAGACCCCTCACCAGCTTCATTTGCCTTCTCTGGACTCTCTTGAGCACCTCCATGTCCTTCGTGTGGCAAGGTGCCCAAAACTGAACACAGTACTTGAGGTGCGGCCTCGCCAGAGCCGAGTACAAGGGAACAATCACTTCCCTAGCCCTGCTGGCCACACTGTTTCTTATGTTTCTTATGATGTGAGTGCTTATTGTGGTAAAAACCTTGTATGTCCCAGAGCCTTCACAAAATGGGTTTACAAAATGTGAAAGAAGGTAGCAAAGATAAAGTAGAATAAAAGTTGCCTTCTCTGCCATATTGGAGCATGTGTTGGCCAGGAATAACTGGCCAGTATATTTCTGTTGGGCATCAGTTTTGAAGTCTCAAGGAAGCATTGAAAGGGGTTCCATTTGTGACAGTAATACCTCCTGGATACTGATGCATTTAGCTTGTAATGTTGGGATCTAGGGTAATATCCCAGCAGTGTTACAGCTAACAAAAAAAGATGGTTAAGAAAAATACTGTTACTACTCATGTTTTGAACTCTTACTTCAAATTTAATGTTAATAGTAAACACATGAGGGAAATGCTGCGTGAGGAAATCAAATCTAGTAGTTAAATTCTCATAAAGGCTGAACACATGCTGAAACACAGGGGCTGTGTTAAATAATATATCTCTTTTTGAAGTTATTGGTCACAAGTGCAATCCAAGTCCAACTGCAGAAGGATGGTGTTACAGTGTAGGAAATACTACTTATGCTACTTCCTATATAATTGCTATTCCTCAGAGTCAAAAGTCACAAGTTTTGACTTCAAATATCAGACACTTGAATCTATGCCTTACTAATCAACTGAGACTGGGGGGATTCCTAATTTGTCAGTGTTAAGATTAAAAGAAAAATAAACCTGTTCCTCTAATAATCTGTTCTCAGGTTATTGTTTGTCTTGAATTGCACAAGTGTATGTTCATATACATTTGTATTCCTACAAGAAAGACAAAGGGTTAAAAACAAATTGAAATATTGACTTATGCTACAAAACACTTTAATAATAAATAGTGATGAAACATGCAGCCTACAGTGATGATTAAAGCTCCTCAGTAGCTGAAATGGGACACAGAGCCTTTTAAAACAATTCAATCCTGGAACTTTAAATTATTGTCTGAAAACATTATTCATTGCTGCTCAAAGTGTCTGTCTGTTCCTTTTGTGATGTGGGAGCACTTTCTTGAGGCTGCAAATGTGGTGTTTGCACTCTTCTTCAACAGAAACTGCTTTATACAGATACCATGAGAATCACTAAAGGGAAAGAGAAGCCCAGTTCCTCTGACATGCTGATGGTGAATCTCACCATCTTCTGGTGAGAGCCAGCATGATACAGGTGACCTCATTCTTCATTAGAAGAAAATTGTGAGGGATTCCTGTGGTGAGAAAATGAAGAGTTATAACTCATACCCAAAGAGTAGAGCAGCACCAGGCAGGAATTTAGACTGCTGTGATGAAAGCTATAGTTCTGTGTTTCCTTAGCAAAACATCCTCTTCTCTGTCTGGCAGCTATGAGTTGATGCTCATCAGAATACTGCCTTGACTTCAGAAATTTGATGTATTTTTAAATCAACAATGTTGGATGTTTGAATTCTGTCTGTAGCTGTTAAGGTGTTCAGTTCTGACTAAAACAGAACTAAACCCTAACCAGGAACCTTTGAAATAGGAAAGAAATGAAATCCATGGTTCTAGTGGGCACCCCAGATTAACTGGCTTTGGAACCTTATGGGCAGAGCTTAGGAGTCAGCAAACGGAGTGGGGTGCTGGCAGATGAGGGAGGGTTCCTGATATGCACATTATCAGCCAGCCTAGCAAGACATTTCCTTGACTCAGTAAGCAGCAGTTGGGGATTTACTTAATCCCAGTCAGCTGTTGTGGACTCAGTGGGGTTGTGTATGATGGGATCCTCATCAACCCGAGGACAATGAGGCTCAATCAAACCTGAGATGGAGATAAGGTTCTCTTAGCTAGTGTCCTCTAACAATATTACTTTTCTACCTGTAGTATCGTGAGGCTATGTCTGTGCTGTAAATTAATTGAAACAAGGAGCATCGTACATGGAAATCTCTTTTAGACAGTGAGCTCTTTACACTGTAATAAGTCTCATGTATTTTTGTAGATCTATTCCAAAACATCTAAGTCCATGTTGGCAGTTGGGACACTCACTGCAAGGATGGAGATAGGAACGATTAGAGATGTGACATGGAACCAGCTGAGTGACTCAGATTCTCAATGCTGAAGTTTTGGGAGGCCAAATTGTAACTGTGGCACTGGAAAACAAGAAAGATTACATATACCTCTTTAAACTCTGTGAAAATAATAGGTAAAAAACAGGAATCAATATTTATTACAACTTAGTTCCTTGATGTAAAGGTATTGCAGCTGAAGACAAGACAATACAGCAAATGGACAGTGGGCATTTGAGCTAACAGCAAAATAATAGTGATCTGTGTGATAACTACAGCTGAAATTATTCCTCCTTTGCCCCCCCTCCCCTCCCCTTTCTCCCTTCAAAGATAAAGACCTCACGATAAGGAGGCAGTTAGGAAAGCTACATTTATTTTTCTGGCTAGAAATTTATTTCTGAAAAGTGTAAAGATCATACTGATAATACAGTAGTGAGTGAGGAGGAGGCAATGCCTGCACACTTCCCATGTCCTCCCATAGCCCTGGTGTACAAAGTGTACAGGAGCAGTTTTGACAATGGCTCTGCTTGAGCCAGATTTCCACTTCAAATGGTAAAGTGAAGGGCTTTTCTCTTTTTAAGTATTATTAACTTTTCTTCTCTCCTCCTTATAATACCTCTCCTGTTTTCCACAGAACAGTAACCCTGATGCCTTCTCTGTTAGCATCCCACACACCCTCCCTGCCCACACCTTCTCTCACCTTTCTTCTGAGAAAAGCCTCCATGCCAGATCCACAAATCCTTCACTGAGCAATCAGTCAGAGCAAAGATATTGAAAGTGGGGTAGATTGTGTTTCCAGAGCTTCTGCTGTTAATAGTATGGGGATAAAATACTTGTTCATGATCAACAATATCTGCTTACACAGAGTAACGCAGTTTTCTGTAGGGCCCTCAGCACTGTTTCTGACAGATAGCTCTTCCTACCTGGAACAAAGTTGCTGTGTTGGTGTGGTCCTTCCTAGGTGAACTGCTAACAGAGATTTAGTGCTCACAGTGTCTGGCCTTACCCGTTTGGGGTTAGCTTGAGTACCCACCTGCTACATTGTCAGTCTAAGTGAGTGGGGAGAGAATTTGCTAATTTTGGAAACAAACTGGACCTGCCCTCCTGTGTCCAGATTTGAGGCCCCCAGCACAAGAAAAATGAGGATGTGTTAGAGTGAGTCCAGGGGAGGGCTACAAAGATGGTCAGCAGGCTGGAGCACTTCTATGAAGAAAAGCTGAGAGAGCTGTGGATGTTCGGCCTGGTGAAGAGAAAGCTCTGGGGAGACCTTTCAGTATTTAAAGGGGTCTTCTAAAGGAAAACAAACAAACAAACAAAAAAACAACAACAACAACAAAAAAAACACTGTAGTTAATGATAGGACAAGGGAGAATGGTTTAAAACTAGAATAGGGTAGATTTAGATTAGATATTTAGATGGAATTCTCCACTCAGAAGGTGATGAGGCATGGGAACAGGTTGCCCAGAGAAGCTGTGGATGCCCCATCCCCAGAAGTGTTCAAGGCCAGGCTGGATGGGGCCTTGG
Organism: Anas platyrhynchos; assembly: GCF_047663525.1. NCBI lineage: Eukaryota > Metazoa > Chordata > Aves > Anseriformes > Anatidae > Anas > Anas platyrhynchos. The sequence goes on along the minus strand of NC_092621.1, from coordinate 5,236,429 downwards.
CCAACCTAATCTAGTGAGAGGTGTTCCTCCTGCCCATGGCAGGGGGGTTGGAGTTAGATAATCTTTAAGGTCTCTTCAAATCCAAGCTGATCTTGGATTTGAAGATTTGATCTTGGATTTGATCTATGGATCAAATATTCCAGAGAGACAAAATGCTGCTTTTTCAGACCTTTAATTTTGGCCCAGGCAGCCTTGCTGTGCCCTGACGGTTTCTGAGTTCCTGAGCGGAGAGAGGAAGGAGGGAGAACAGGACAAGAGGCACATTTAGGGCTGCTCCCTGCTGAGTATACTCAAAATCTGACTTCCCATTTGTTAAAAAAAGGCCTTTCCACAACCGGAGAGGAAGCAGGAGCCTCCCATTTAAGGGGGTCAGCCAAACATTTAGCAAGCAAAGTCGGTCGCTGCTAGACCGGCCGCCGAACAGCCCTCGCGGGCGGGATGCTGCAGGCCCGGGGCCTGGAGACCAAGTTCCGTCCCTTGGGGTAGGGCCGAGGCTCCAGGGCTCCAGCCCCGGGTAGCTGCACGGCACTTCGGGGAGCCCGGCTGTCAGCGCAGCAGCCACGATTTGCCTGCCTGACAGGAAGTGTCAAAATTTCCACTGGGGCGAGGCGCAGGCCCAGCAGATGGCACTGCGAAGCTGTCAGAGCCCGGGGAGCGGCAGCCCCGCCGCCGCTCGCCTCTCCTCATGCTGAAGCTGCTCCCCAACCGCGGACTTTTTTTTTTTTTTTTTTTTTTTTCTGTTTCTTTTATTATCCTTCTCTCCTCCCGCACCCCCAGCATGAAAAATGCGGTAATCAGCCCCGGTAGAAATGAAAAGCAAAGAGTGCCGGAGTGCTGGCTCATTCCCCTCTCTGACACAAGGCCTGATCAGTGGCTGGAAGATGTCTCTCACTGCCTAGCTACTTTGGGCCTGGTGTTGCTATAGGTTAACTCTGAGAAACCAGTTCAGTTTTCTTTTGTGGCACTTGGACCGGTTCCGCTGCTCATTCTCGCAGCATTTCATAGTAGGACGCTCTGGCACAGCTTGAATGCCACTTGAATCAGGAGTGAGCTTCCCCAGTCAGCACCACAGTGTTCCCTGTCCTTACTGATGCTTTGAAGAAGAGGGACCTCAGTTTTAACACCCATTTTGGGCTCTAAGAGCCATAAGTCTCCCTGTGAGACAAGCTGTAGCAATAGCAATGCTGCTTAGCCTGTTGCATGACTTAGGTCATTTAGGTCATTTTCCTATCCCCATTTCCCTTTGGATAAGTGTTGTTGTTGTTGTTGTTGTTCAAGCTGCTCAAAGTAGAGGTACTCTCACGTACTGCAAGGAAAAGCAGCATGGAAAACTGATCTTATCGTACCTGGAGATACCACCATTGTAGTAATAATCACTGTCCAGGTTAATCATCAACTTTCTGTCTATATATGAAGCTTGTATTTAATTTGACATGTAGCACAGGGAAATGAGAAAATGCAAACAGGCCATTTTTTGCTCAGTAGCCATGTAACATACTTTTTATTATTAATTTTATTTTTATTTTATTTTTCACATTACCATGTATGTAGATAAATTCGTCATCTTGCTAAATGAGCTTTAAAAAAGTACCCTTGCAGTGTGTCTGTAGGCAAAATAAGCCATGCTATCATGTAATGAGATTTTCAGTTTTTCAGAGCTACAGGTCACTTGTCAGAAGGAGCAGTCCTGGTCTGCAGCACTGCTTTGTGCACGGAAAGGAGGTTTCATCTTCATTCCCACGTGCAGCCTGAAGCTCAAAGCCAACAGTCTATCAGCTGTCCGTCTGGGATCCCCTGGCACTGCTGCATTGCAGGATTTTGATAGGTTTTAAGGCTGTTTTGGCCCAACAAATGCTCTGTGATAGATCACAGTGATTTCAAGCTCCCAGAGCCTCTGATACAATAGTGTGACTTCTTCCCCTGATAAATAATGAAAGCCCCAGACGCTCATTTGTGGTAAACATATTGCATATGGGAAAAGGGAGGATTAACTATAGATTGCCAGGGTTACTCATTCTGTATTTACGAGCAACAGAGGAAATGTAACAGAATGGGGGTTTCTGGAGAAAGAATAGCAGGTGTCTCTTGCACTGTGGAAGATAGCTACCCCCAGCACTAGCCTTGTCCTGTACTGAACTAAGTTTATGGGCCTGAGTCATGGATGTATTATCCCAGCTTTGTGCATTTAACTCAATAACAAAGTCATCTCTGGGGTGAATGGGAAAAGTTACATTGCCAGCATCTTTGAGCGAGTGGGAAATCAATGCAATGAACCACCAGTTCTTTGGCATGGTGCAAGACTTTGAATGTGGTGGAATAAAAAGTCTGTTTTCATAAGTAAAGAAACTCTCAGGCTGCGTTTAAACAATCTCATACTCTTTTGATATTTTGTGGCATTTCTACAGGTCTTGCTCTGGTTAACATATTTAAAAATACATTTTCAAGGTTAGTTTGACATTAGCACGTTTATTGCTAATAGCATGCGATCATCCAAAGCACCTATTCAGCTCAGCCTGCCTGGCTACCGCTCAGTGTCCCGAAGTATAGCACAGTTCACTCGTATAATCTTCTGGCAGTCGGAGCGATGGAGCGTGTTATTGCTAATAGAGCAATATTTGCACCTTCCCTGGGGAACCTGAAATCCTCACACTGCCAAGTGCCAACGTGTGTGGCCTGAACATTACGAGACGTCAATAAAGGTCCTTTCAATAACTTCAGCAGAGTTATAGAGAGGTTTTCATCTTCTGGGCACCTGACTCACTGTCCCTAGTCTGTCAGCTCAATGTGCTTTATCCATGGTTTTCACTAACATTATTAGGATTACAGAAGTTTATTAGGGTCAAAACAGGCAAGCACCTCTACTCCTTTCCAATCCTGGCTAATTCAAATACCTTCCAGAAGACAAAGGTAATATTATGGGAATTCTCTCTTCTTTCTCCGATTATATTCTCACCTAGGATATTGTCAAGAGTCTTTTAGTCCTGTATTTAATATGTAAAGCCTCACAATTTCCACCTGATATTATTTCACAGTTGGGGAAACTGAGTCACAATAAGATTGAAAGCTTTTTTAAGGAAAGGAATGAGTTAATAATACTACTAGGAACAGAACAGACAATAAAACCCTTGTGTCTTTGATTCCTGCTGTACACAATTAGCAATTTCCTTTTACAGTGTGAGTGGCTGTAATTAGGGAAATGGGTAGCTTTGTACAAACAAGTTATTTCCATTCAGTATTGAAAATACTGCCTAGCAGAAGTTTGGTATCTATGTAGCTTCCCAGCCCTGCCTGCATACTGGTAGGAAAATAATTTAGATATACATATATACATATGCATACACTTATCAGCACTCTGGTTTAATGGAACATTAAGATAATGCCATAGTAAGTTACAATGCACTTCTTTTGGACGCAAAAGCAGCATCTAGATAAATATCAGATAGATGCATTATGATCTCCACAATTGCAATAAATAGCAGATGGCTGTGCAGTAATAGGACACTAAAAAATATTTATCACATCTCCCAAGAGTACTGCCACTCCTAGTTGTTGTCAGGGTGAATGGCTGAGTTTGATGTGTGGCCTTTGATGCAGCACCTTTCCAAATGTGCGGGGGCATTGCAAATTATGCAGGGGGATGAGTGACAATGACTTGGTCCTGATACAATCACCCAGGTTCCCCAAACTAATACTGCTCTGAATATAGAGCAAGTTTGTGCTGGGATTATGTTATGGCCTTAGTGTCAGCTCAGTGGGTGTGTGGATGAATTATTCAGTAATGTCCCTAATACTTGGTGGGTCTGTTTTTAACTGTCCTGCCAAGTGGAAATTTTGAAAAAAAAGGGTTCTTCTGGGGAAGGAATTTCTGTGTGTATAGCTGGGTCTGTCTCTTCCTTCCATGTCTTCCCCTGTCTGAACCTACGGACATGTCTGTCCATGAGATGTCTGATTTATACTTCAGAATCAAACTGCCAAAGAAAAAAGAGAGACATATTTTGTTAGAATTGTTAGTTTGAAACTTCAGGACTTCGTTCATATGTTCCTGTTCTCTCTTTGAGTACAATGACATTCCCTCTTTCTCTTCCTGTCCTTATTATCTTTCCATTATTTGCTTCAATTTCTTGTCCTCACATTCTGCATGTCTGTCACTGTCCTTTCCATTTTGTTTCCGTCTCATGACCTACTTGACTTCCTTGTTCACTTCAGCATCCTCACATATGCTGTCAGCAGGGCTTGTGGACTTCTGGCTGTTTGGTGACCTGTGTCATTTTAGTGCTCTAGTTTCTCTGAACCAGCTGTTCAGGTGCTTGTGCACCCTGTTGGCAAATGTGTGCTTCTGCTGTGGGCCGTTTCAGAGATGACGTGAGCATGTGTCATCCTCAGCCTGGGAAGGATGTGGCTATTCAGACTAATTAAGTAATTGTAGGTCCCCATTTTAGTCCATTATGAATGAGACATGATGGCCGTTATGATTAGGCAAAGTTATTCAGAAGCTTTGCTGAATCTGCCTGTTTATAATTGAATAAAAGCACATGAATATGTTGTACACGAATATACATGTATATATTTCTTAAGAAAAGACAGACAAGGATATATATCAGATATGTTTATTTGTTAATCTATATTATTTTTAGTCAGGGTAGGAAATTGTACTTGAGAAAAAATATGTGAGATTGGTTCAGGTCATATCTATAGCTGTCTGTTCTGAAACAAACACCTCTCTGTGAGCTCTTTAGCCTACATCAGTCTCACAGTCTCACTTTCTCTCTGGCTGGTAATGATACCAAGTCCCCAAGTATACTTGCAGGAAAAGGAACGTGCCTTGAAGTAGTTGCTAAAGATCCTCTCAGTGAGGAGCTTTCAGCCTCACAAAGCAAATCTCAGCTCAGCACAAGTCAAGAATTCAGTGACCTTAGCAGTGTGTCTTTTGTGATCTTTTACAGAAACACTTGGCAACTAGCTGCCCTGGTTCACTTTTCACTTGTGTTTATCCATTTTGTGTGGCTCTAGTGACATGTAATGTATCAAAAGCCCAAACTGATTGCGTAAATAGAGAATGGAGACAAACCCATCCCATGTGATGATCAGGTGAAACCAATCTTTTACTGCTGTTCCAGCCACTTGCCTCTTGGGTGATCCGGGGCAACTTGCTTCTTCCATCCACACCAGTGCTATCATCTGTAACATGTTATTTCCCCACCATAAAAAGTCATTTGAGACTAGTGTAGGGAAACAGGTGTGTTAAGAGTGTTTTAGACGCTCAGAGCATACAAAAACCCTCTGTGCAGAGAAGCATTAGCTTCTTGAGGAAGCTAATGGTGTATGAAGGGAGGGAAGGGTTAAAGTCTGCTGCTTCGTTTTAGCATGATGGCAGGCAAGCCAACCTCATTGTGTGTGCAGAGCAGCTATAGCAGCCCAGAGTGCTTCACCAATTAGTTACAGTTCACATTTCCCGTGTTTCATAAATCATGGGTTTATAAGGCCTGGTCATAATACCAGAAGTACGTGGTTAAAATGTTTTTTATTAGAGTGGATGGAGGAAGATGAAAAGGAAAGAATAAAGTATGCTTATAATATGCTCCTTTTTTTTTTTTTTTTTTCTGATATACACCAAAAAAGGAAGTTAGTTACTCTCTACTCTCAATACACAGAAGCTGAATAATTACCTCTGTTCCTTAAGGCAGTGTTATCATATTCAATGTATTTTTTCATTAAGCGTATCAGACAGAGATCAATGAATGTAGAAGAGTTCTCTCTTCCCCGTAGCAGTAAGTGCTAATGGTGCTGAATTGCTGTGATATTGCACACCTCTCTGAAACAAACAAATGCTGTGCACTCCATTAGAAACCTAAGAGTCTTTCCTACTACCAGAAGAAATCCCCATTTTGAGCCTTGATGAATTGAAAATTTATTTACAAATCCACCATTAGTGTAGACAAGCATCTCTTATATTTTCTGAGCCCCCAACTAATGGCATTCAGGCAGAAGATAGGAGGACTACATGCTTGGTATGTCTCCTTCTTGATGTTTGTTTAAAATACAAACACTCACATGTACACAGACTCATTACAATTATAATCGTGAATGTTGTAAAAAATAAAGTTTTGCACATATGAGAGTCAGCAGACTCAGCAGAGGCAAGCATGATTTTGTGACTGTCATTTTTCACTGAGTGTCACCATCACACATTCTAGTTGTATTTACTGGTTGATTGAGATGTAAATATGAAGTCATTCCACTAAAGCCTCTTTCTGGCACTTTTTCAAGGGCCTGAAAAATTCTGGATCTTCTTTAAACCAGAATGGAGTAAAACTCTATAGCTGAAGGAAAAAGATAGCGTTTGTTTGGTGTTCATGACTTCCTTCACATTTCACCATTAATAGATGAGAATCAGAATTAACTTTAACTTAGTATAGCTTTTATTTTTACAGAAAGAAAATAAATCAATTTTACTTCATCATGTCTTGGTAAGTAGAATTTATCCTGGAAATAAAGACTACACCACTGAGATGGGTATGTTTGAATTATTCACTCCAGTCAATATAGGAAAAGCGGTCATTCTTCCCCATATGGTTAATCTGAGCTTTGTGTCTACATTTATTCCTGTGAAACCCAGCCAGCAAGATTTAACAAAAAGAATCTCTGAAAAACCACAGACTTGTGTGTGTATGTCTTACAAATGACCAAACTGAAAAAATGACCTTCTGTCTCTGGAAATATTAATTCAAGATTCATAAAGATAAAATGTATGTTAATTTTAATTCATCCTTATCTTTAAACATGGTGAATCACACATCTGCTGATGAAAGGTTCTGGGAACAGAAATGTAAAAAAATATCAGTGTGTATTTCCAATGGTGTTGCTCACAGCACCTAGGTTAATGACTAGATTAAGAAGTCCTGAATTCACTGACTTCAGTAGAGCAATTAGAGTTTCTACAAGCAGAGGATGTCCTGGGGTTTATTAAATAAATATCATATCAAAAAGAGGGAGAAGAGAAATTTCATTCTTTGACACAAAATATTCCCAAGAGACTCAGACTGAAATACTTCAGAATAATTCTGGGAAAGAAAAAGAAAGATTGCATAGAAGTAGTGTTCTCTTGAAATGTAAGCTGTCTCCCTGCAGCATCCTGGCACTTGTAACCATTCCTGAAGTATAAGGTAGTCTTGGGATTATTCAGCCATCATGTTTAAATAACTGGGTTATGTAGTTTGCTGTTATTTTTTGTATTTATATGGAGAACAAATGTTGCCATTTCCTGTTTTGTCAGATTTAACTTTGCTTTTGTTTTGGCTGAGGGGTCCCTGGTGAAAACACCATGTAGTTTATTTGCACTTCATTTGTAAAGCAGATACGTTTGGATAAATACACACAAGTTAAAAGTAAACTGAAGTGGAAGCCAGTATACGTATTTTACACTGCTTAAATTTCATTTAACCTCTCTCTGCAAGAGTTTGGTGGCCTGCAGACACTCTATTGGCAACTCTGCAAGTATATTTTATACCCTGGATAAACCCATATTTCTGCAAGAATATTTATCCTAGCTGAGCTGTATCTATGTATGCAGGTTTTCTCTATCATGATAAATTGTGTCTGTTTGCCTTTGTCTTTTCTGCCATTGTCATTTTCTTACCATGTACGTAATGCCTCGTTTAGTACTAACTAAAAGGCTAAGCTGAACTCTGCTATAATTACCTTTTATTGGCTTTCCATGGACAGATCCAGCCATCTTGATTCTGTTGTGTAAATACATTTGATAGTTTACATGGCAAATAACATTACTCTTGCTAATTGAAAGCAGTTTGGTTTTGATGTAACCAGGAATTTGAAACCATATAAAATCAAACAAAGCTTTAAAGCCCCCCAGAAGCATGCTGAACACAGAAAGGAAGTTAACAATTTTAGCTTCATTAAAGGTAGTCTATTAAATGGAAAGATTTGAGCTTTTGAAACAATGACTAATATGTATGTGAGTTAAACATCTGGAGAGAATATAAAAAAAGAAACTCATTTAGAGGGAAATGAATCCCCTACAGAAAGTGCGGTAGTCATAAGAACAAAATGTACTCTAACTCATGGTGAGGAAGGGATACATTAACGCATTAATTTTAAGAGTCTCAATCTCGATTTTATTTATATTTAAGCTTTTAATCCTCGAATAATTAGTCATTACTAGTATTTAACGACTGGTTTGCTAATTGGATATCCCTAGATGAAACTGAAGGCAGTTAAACCCTACTAAACTGATCATTAACTGCAGTAATGATCAAATTCTATGGGATTATTACTATTATAAACTATAATTAACAGTTTATAACAGCTATATTTTATTTTGTATTTTGTTTCCTCTAAAGAAAACATCCTAGAGTACTGCAGTGAGACTGTGTTAAAATTCTTGCTATTAGAAATATAGTGAAAGCTGAAAGCACAAATTTCCTCCAGTTACAGGGAAAATATTTAAGTGTTTGCCTAAATTAACTATTATAGTAGGTGGTTTGTTGTCAAATGCTGGCTGAAGAAAGCATCAGTGATTTGTTTGAACAGTTGGAAAAAAAAAAAAAAAAAGAAAAAAAAAAGAAAAGAAAAACACTTGTAAGATGGGGAGTGAATGAAATTTTAACTGAGATTCCAAAAATTCGCAGATAACCTTTTAGATGGATCAAGCCCCAAACTCTTAATTTTTATCCCATTTATTAACACAAATAACTTCTCTTGTGGTTAGTGAGGAAACATTGAACCTACTGCTTTCAGTGCAAAACTGTCAGACCACAGGAATGAAGCTAACTTTACTCTTTTGTCAGTAGGTGTAATGTACTCTCCTTCTTTGGACATTGGATAAAAGAAACGATATGTAACTCAGTTAGCTCCCCTGACCAGCTAAGATAGCTCCTTTTCAGTTTTAAACCAAGCCAAGTGCCTCTTAAGAAATCCTAAGAGCTCATTGTCAGAAATGCATGGGTAGATAACTGTCCTACACAGAAAATCAGAGTAGAAAGCTATGTTTGACCAGTTGAGTAGTTGTCTGCATTTAATTTAACATATTGGTCTGACCTCCATTGATGGCAGATAATGGCAATCTTGATACCTAACTCAACCATGGATGCATCTTAGTTATCTACTTCTTTTAGGTACATGTATTTGGGGAACGATTCTTTGGGTGAGTTACATGAAAGCCTAACAGGAAGGCCTTGCTAATCAAAAACATCTCACTTTCTGTTATTTACTTTCCTGGTAATGTTCACAGCTCAGCACCTTGTGTACTATTGTTGGACTATCTTTCTGATATTAATTGAATCAGTCTAGTCGTATTTAAATGCTTCATGTTGCTACAATGATTATTCCTTAAATTCATCTTCAATACTTTGACCCAAGCATCTGGGCTCTTAAAAATCTATGAGCTCTGTAACATATTCTCTTTCACGTTTTCTCCAGCAGAAAAGCAATTTCTAACAAAATGACTGGCTATTTGTGTGTCACTCTTCTTTCTTATTCCAGGTACTGTGTTCACAGACATTGTGATCATAAACCAGGCCTGATTTTTTTCCCCTTCTTTTCAGCACCTGATTTTATTTTTTTCACTGAAGAGGAATTGCATCTGCTTTTCACTTCTGAGGTGTAACTTACATTAATCACTACAGACTCAATTCTTCTTTGTTATCAAGGGTGAAAATTAAGCTATCTAGTCTTGTTCCATCATTCACCCTTCCTATTCATCCCCTATCCCTCACATTTCCTGTGTGTGTTGAGAGATCAGACTGCGGACAGGATTTCTCTTTTCATGTTAAAAAATAATGCTGTCTTCTTAGATAATTTATATAATAAAATACTCTGAATAGAATTAGGCTGAGAAACAGAATAGGGTTAAATGAGACTTTCTATGGTGAGTAGAGGGGGACCCCAAGAACAGAGATTGGAATATATTTGGAGAAGTTTCAGGTATATGGGTGATCAGGATAATTTCAAGGATGTACTTTAGGACCTCACACTAATGGTACACTGGACACACATTGGAGTACTGAATTGTCAGGAATTAGTCCTGAAACAAAAAGGTGCATAATATGATCCATATGAGACCTGCAAGTATATGGGTTCCTCTGACTTGGAAGAGGTTGATGGAGTTCTTTCCACATTTAAGCCTCATTATATCAGAGAAGAATAAGATGATTTAATCTAGCAGGTCCATTTCCTAAATGAAGGGTGTCATATATTACAAAAAAGAAGGGTGTGACTTTAAAACCAAAGAAATTGCTCAGGTATTGAGGTTCACAAAAGTTTAAAGAAACAGAGAAAGACTGGGATATGAAGGCTAACAAAAGGGATTTTTAAGAATAACAAAGAATGAGGATGTAGCAATGTAGCAACCAGGAAAAACTCCTTCAAGAAGACAAGTAACCAAGGCCTAAAGCATGCAAGTAGCCCTCAGGCTTCTGACTCATTCTTGCTTAGTTTACCTGTTCACAAAACAAATCACAAGGAGACTCAACTGGTGCATTAACTGAAGTTAGTACCAAAATTCAGTTAACTAATCTTAACTAACTGTTCAAGTGTACTTTGGAGGCTCAAGTAAGGAAGAGGACTTGGAGTCCAAGAACACAATTTTGGGTAGTAGTCTGAAGTCTGTCCCTGACCTCAGAGAATCATTTAGTGTCACACCGCTTGACAGGTGATGGTACAGATGCCTGTGGCAGCTCCAGAAGCAGCATGGGGAGATCAGTGAAGTCTTTCAGAGAAGTTAATACTATAAAAAGGTCATAAGTATCAAGCTACAGATTTAACCTAAAATGCCAGGATCTGAACTATAAACTCTGAATACCACACTGGTTTTCATAAATGTATCGACTTGTTCAACATATGCTGATGCAGTTGTTTTGGACAGGGAAATGCACAGCGAGGTGTTGCCATCCCATCTGTTGTAAAATCCTAGACCAGCTATGCAGCTTCAGTAGTGTCAGAGGTAGTTCAGGCCAACTCTGCTCTCTTTCCTTTTGAGTCAGGATTCCATGCTGTGAGCACTACAGGGAAAAAAACAAGCAAGCAAACAAAAAAACTGAAAAGCTCGTTTGCATCAGATAGGAATCTGCCAAACTGTCCAAATGCAAGCAGAGTGAAAATGCTGTTGCATTATTTACTGTGAGACTATGTCTACACAAGTAGTCTACCTGTCACGATGCAACTACTGCTTTTTTTTTTTTTGTTTTGTTTTGTTTTGTTTTGTTTTGTGGGCATGTTTCTGATTATATCAGGATAAACAGCAAAATCTGTGTGTTTAGAGGCTAGGAGGTCGGAAGCTGTGTCAGATGGCAGTATTTTTCTCAACATCATAAGGCACCCTGAGAATTTATCGAATCAGTAGAGTGTTTTAACTTGACACCGAATTGTAGGTACCACATGGACTGCTGATAGATTAGCCTAACGCATTTACCATAGCTAAAATAACTCTTTCAATTGGAAAAGTAATGTGCAGTACTATCAGACAGGAAAAATAGCCCAGTGCATATACTAACAAAGTAAAGCTTTAATTTCTACTGCTATGAAGCAGTTTGTCAGAATTCCGTAGGGAATCTTTGTGCTCTTCATCACGCTCCATAACAGGAAAGTACAGCATTATAGCTATCAGTTCACAACTGCTACATAAAGGATGTATACTTTTAAGTGCAATTTGTACATATGAAATGCAACAGCTAAGTGATACAAATTGCCTTGCTCTGAGGTTTTATTAAAGAGAACTTGATGCTTGACAATCACTTGGGTTACATAATTAAGACAGATGTTACGACTGCAATTGGATCCTTGGTACATTGTTATATTTTGTTGTTTTATGGTGATATCACTTCAGGAAGTCTGGGTCTAATATTTTTAAAATCCCCGTACATAATCTAGACATAGGTCTTGTGTTTGTTTATTTATTTATTTATTTTTACTTCTATTTTAAACCATGTCCTAGATCCTGCTGTGCACCATGAAGTTCAAGAAAAAGGAAAAAATAAATCAAAATGAGGAAGGAAATAATGCATTTACAAGTTCAGTGTCCTACTTCTAACACTGTAGTTCAAGGATCAATTCCTGACTACTTACCCCAGATGGAACATTGTTCGTTAAATGGGTGGTTCATTTTCAGTTCAAGTCAAAGAAGAGAAAGCATGATTATCAGCACTGAGACTGGTCAACAGCTTTGCTAGGAAGATCTCACTTCTCTTCTAGCTTATACTAGCATGAAAGTAATCTGACCCCCAGCAACTAAGGGTCAAACACTCAGTGACCACTTTTTAGTTATTAGTAGATATGCATCATATCTAAAACCACATCATATTCAGCAGTAAGAATTAAACTGGTTTATAGCAAATGGACTTGTCTTTATTGCTGGAAATGGTCTTTGGGGAGCTAATAAGCTGCTGGTAAAGGGTGTGCTTTGTCTGCTGCGATTGTATACACTTGTAAATAGAGGAGGCTGGATGTCTTTTACTAGAAATTTGTAACAAATGACTTTGCTTTGTTGTGCAGCAGCAAGGGCTCATGTCTAAGCTTTCTATCCCCAAGACTGCTCATTTAGAATGTCACATCAAAATTAAAGTTATGTAGAAAATAAAATAATCTCTGAAACACACAAAATGATAGAGTTTTGCCTTTCCTACCTGTTTGCATTTGTCTCCCTGCTGTCCCAGAATGGAGAAGTAGAGGGAAGGATCTGATGGCAGATCTCATTGTAGCTCTCACACCACATCCTGTGCTGTGGGCTGAAACATTCAAAGACTGGTAAGACTGCTTGTGGGAGGACATTGTGGCCTCCTGCAGAACAGTAAACCCTGTATTTAATAGGAGCACTTTTTCCACCAGGAACATGCAGAGTGGTGTAGAACGCCTCTTTGCCTAGCAGGTTTTCTCATTATGAAAGTTAATCACTGAAAATCTTATTAAATTTCTACAAGGTGGTCATGCTGTTGCAATGATGAATGTTCTCCGGATAAAGATGACTGTTGGGTATAAGCCATCCGAGATCGTGTATGTTAGGTTGTCTTGCTAAAGGCTAATCAAAGACCTGGAGAAGATCAGAGGAACAGTTTCAGGGGAAGGAGCTCTGTGACTTAGATGGTAAGGCTTTTCCCAATGTTTGGGGGAAAGTTTGAGACCACAAGAATCTGCAATTCAGAAGAAAACTAAAAATGGTGAACTACTGTGTATCAAATCTCAGAAAGTCTTTGCACTACATTTGCAAATACATTGAAGCCTGATCTCATCTGTGGTATCTAGATACATTTCTATAATATATAAAGTTTGAATTAATTCATTTATTTAAAGTATTTCTGTGAAGATTGAAAAACTGTAATTAATTATTTATGCTTTTGTTTTCCATTTCAAGGTACATTATTTCTTGCTTCATTACTACATCATATGGGATAGTTTGATCTTGTATCCCTATTATTTAGAAAACAAGCAATTTCACACTTAAAGCCTTTAGTAAATGAGTTTTACAGGAGATGAGAAAAAGGACTAGGTGAAATCTATTAAACCCTTCTGATGATGTGAACATTTCCCTGAATCCTTTATCATCATTAGCTCTTAGAGCCATGTTCATAGTACCCTTTTGATCTGTTACTTAAGTATAAATTACATTCTCTCTGGCTTTGTCCATTTATAAGGCTTGCAAATCAAAGCAATTCTAATATGTTCCAGTGGCTGAAGTCACTTACATTTGGCCTTTGGCCTTATAAATCCTCATGAGGAGCACTTTTCGTACAGTACCTAGTGTATCTTAGGCCACTATATAACCTTTAAAATTGTATGAAAATCAACTGATATGTTGGAAAAGCTAATCATATTGAAGGAAATATGCTGAAATATTTATATATCTGCATTAGGTGCCTATTAACCACAGGCTTCACAGGTAAAAGGTGGTAACAGGAGTCTAATTTAAGGTCTCTGAATTACATTGTGAGTTATCTTTCTTTATGGAATACGTATAAAGGCTGCAGACACCAGCCTCCAAACAAAGATCTAAGTAAATTGCCGAGTTAAACAGAGATAGTAGCCTTACTTTTGCCTCCATCCAACTTGAATTCCAAGTCCAAATCATATTTACAGAAAACTTCAGCTGTTTGGGAATTTGTTAATAAATCTCTTCTTTACTGTAATACTACAACTACTTACAAAGGAAACATTACATATATGAGCAGTGTCTTCAACAAATATGATCTGAAGAGAAAAAGACTTCTTACTTCTTTTTTCCCTATTCAGAATATAGCTGTTGAAAATATTACACATCTTATATTTGTCCAAATTAGGTTGGAGATTTTTTTTTTTTTGGGGGGGGGGGGTGGGGAGGGGGTGGTATTGGCTTTGCAACCTTGGGCATTTTTACCTAGGCAAGGAAAAAAAAAAAAAAAAACTAAACCCATTTCTCAAACTAGTTAGAAATCTCTCAGAAAAGGCTTCTCTTATCTGCCTCTCAACATTTTTATTTTGTCTTTGATCACTCATCAGTAAATAAAAATCACTTTGCTTCTAAGGCACTACAGCCAAAAATATCACGTTGGACATATGAGGTTTTAATTTGTTGCCAGAGACAAACTGTAAGCACTGTATCAGTAAGTATGGAAAAATAAAACTTCAAAATTAGCCAGGTATGTTTAACACTCATTATGCTTTTATTATTATGGAAACAATTGAGCAAGCAAAGGACACACACACACAAAAATCAATAGTGTTCACCACTGAATAACCACAATATGTTTTATTAAAATAAATAATAATAATAATAATAATAAAAAAGGTATTCTATTTTATAAAATGGTGGCAGTTGATGTTGTTAGCTCCTCATGGAGACGTCCTCAAGTCTTTTTTTCTTTTTCTTTTTAACTAAGAATTGTGTGGCTCCTGAAAGAAATTCCAGCTGAAGCAGTACTGGGCAGATGGAGTTGTAGCAATTCTTGTCCTAAATGTAGAACAAGGCTGAGGGAAGGGCAATGAAAAAGTCTGGTAAGAACTTTCTAAAAGCCCTGTTGGGAAGACCAGTGTTCCAGAGATTGGCAGACACTGTGCTGGTTCAGGGCTACAGTCTGTACTCAAAGTAAGTGGGACACATTTTTCCCCCCACTTTATATATACCAAAAGTATGATAGCACAGCCATCACACTTCTCCTCTGATTACATAATAGTGTAAGTCCATAGGTTAGAAGATGGGATTCCCTCCGGACCTCCCCAACTGGAGGTCTCCAATAGTCATTTTTCACGTCCCGTTAACGGACCTGAGAACTTTGACATCTGCTTTTAGAGATTATTTTGTGAACTGCCTGAAAAACAAGCATAGCTTAGGTGCCTAAATTAAATGAGTTAAATTTACTGAGCATATAAATATGTAAATATATACATGAATACATGAAAATATATGAAAATCTCAAAGCAATTAGGGATGGTGAACAAGAAAATGAAAATCTGTTCCATTCAGGCTTTTGAGAGCAGATGTGTCTTTCTCCAGGCTGAAAACTTGCTAAAGGCTGCAGATAATCCTTTTGGTGGTAAAGAGTGTCTTGCTGCATCCTTGAAGGAGCAGTCCCTGAAACCTTAATGACACAGGGTTTTTCTTTTCACATGAAGCCAAATGGCTATGTCCTCTCCAGATGCACCAAGGTGGGCAGGTCTGAGACATTCATAGTACAGAAGCCAGAGCTTGAGCTTGTATGTAGAACAGTCCAGAACTTGAACTAAAATACGTTGTTGTGTAGTTGGATTATAGAAAGCTTTTAGGCTAGAGCTTGTTCATATGTGAATAGTTCAGAGACTAGACAGAAAAATGGGTTACATTTAGGGCTGTGTGCGTTGATCTACCTATTGATCTACTTATTGATATACCTGTACCTGTGGAGATAACTGTTGTGGTTTAACCTGCAGCTAAACACCACACAGCTGTTCGCTCACCCTCCTCCCTCCCTCTCTGGGATGGGGGGAGAAATGGGAAAGTGAAGCCTGTGAGTTGAGATAAAGACAGTTTATTAAGGCAGGAAAATATTAATAACAACAATAATAATAACAATAATGATGATAATAGTACTACTAATAATAATGTGTACGAAACAAGTGATGCACGATGCAATTGCTCACCACCCTCTGACCAATGCCCAGCCTAACCCCAAGCAGCCAGCTCCCCACCCTGGCTAGCCACCCCTATATATTGTCCAGCATGACCCCAGATGGGATGGAATACCCCTTTTGCCAGTTTGGGACAGCTGTCCTGGGTCTGTCCCTTCCCAGCTGCACCCTTGCTGCACCCCCAACTTGCCCACTGGCAGGACAGAGTAAGAAGTTGAAACATCCTTGGCTCGGTGTAAGCACTGGTGATTTTTAATAATTATATTTTAATTATATATTTCATTATTTCATTTATTTATTTCATTTTATTATCAATTAATTATCATTAATTTATTATCAATTATCATTAATTTATTATTACTTAATTATCATTAATTATCAATTATTATTTATTAAGAGGTGATATTTATTTATGAAGGAGGCCTTTTCTGTGAAGAACAATGGAGATTCAGAAAAGAGAGGATTGAGAGCTGTAGATTGAGAGGATTGTTTACCTGTCTATACAACAGGCAAACCACACCTTTCCATAAGCAATAAATAAATAAATATATAAGTGTATATATATATATATATATATATATATATATATATATATATATATGTATACATATATATATATATATATATACATATATATATATATATGTATATATATATATATATATATATATATATATACATATATACATATATATACATATATATACATATATATATATATATATATATATATGTATATATATATATATATATATATATATATATATATATATATATATATATATATATATATATATATATATACACACATATATATGTATATGTATATCAATATCAATATAAATTATCAAGGCTTCAATATAAATTGATTTTTTTTACTAGATAATACTGACCAGGATCCCTTTGAGATCTTTCAATTTGACATATACAGATGCAGATCTGTGGGAAAGGAAAGCAACTTACAGCTCAAAATCCCAAATAGATTTCAGTGTTGCCAAGAGAATGTTAGGCATGGCAGAGCAAAAGTTCACAAAACACTTGATTTTAGTTATGAGGGTGGAAAAATAATAATAATTCTCATTTTATACCAGTGATTTAGAAGTCTGTCAAGGTAGAATTAACTTTGCAATTAATACTACAAGTCAGCACTTTAACAAGTTCCAGTTGTACAAACCACTGGAAGAAAAGAAATGGCTAATTATAATTGATGAGGTGGAGCCATTTTGCAGCCTGCTTTCTTAAGAAGTTAAGGGGGAACTTGGCTGTAAGAGAGCTATGTTTTTGCTAGTAATTGGTGCAATCAGATCTGTGAAAGTAGGTGAATTGTGAGTAAGCGAACTCCTACTCTGACAGCAGGAGACTACGCCTGACCTTAATATTCATGCCATGTGATGATGATTGCACACACCCTTGCCTTTAAAGGAGCAAAGTACAATCACAGGGATTTAAATTAAACTGTGTGAAGGACCTGCTCTCTGCCACATTATCCCTGCACAACAGGGTGAGCAGCCTTGCTTATCCCTGTCTTGCTACTGAGACTGGGCTTTGCTGAATGTTTTGGTTAGAAGTTGCTAATGTTAACTCAATCCCAGAAATCGGTCACAGGGTTTTGGAGATGGCAAAATAGTGTCAATGGGTTGCTTAAAGACTTGCTGTGCCTGGGCAAAAGCAGAGTACTGCGTGCTCTGCAGCCCTCAGCTGCAGTCCTCAGCCTGGCACATAGCAGACGACATGAGGAATACTGCATCCACTTCTGCAACTTAAATTTGTTCCCAATCTTTCCTAGAAAGGGGATGAATGGACTAGAGCTTAAACAAGCATAAAAGATTTTCTTCTTCTCCAAGAGCTTACAGTATACTTAAGAAGTTTATCTACTGCCATGCCCTACTGACTCACTTGTCGCTTTTTACTCTGTTAATAACATTATGACTAAAGCACAGAAAAGGCAATGAATAATTAAAAATAAAATAGTCATGGCTTTCAAATATAGTGATACTTTATGAAATCCAGTACAGAATGACCTCCCATAACTTATGGCAGCAGCTAATTATCCCATGTTTACAGAGTAGTTTTGGACTTTTAGGCATGGAAGGAGTCCAGAACAGCTATTCCACATCTGTTTTGGTTTCCCGAAATCACGTAAAGAAGTGAACACGCATGCTCACATTTGAGGTTTTGGAGATCCTGTTCTGCCAGGATTCCTAGTCAGTTCAGTCCATTATACAGCTTAAACTGAACTGGAACAAAAGATGGAACTTACTTGTCCTAACTTAAAGTGACTGCATTGAAGGGTTCCATTCCTGGCTATACAGGTGCTAGAATATATTAAACATTTTCTAAAAAAGACCTATGTACTCAAATGATTTGCATTCTCATGTCCATTGACTTTATAGTGGTTTCTTTCAGGCTGGGATGCCAATGTTCCCTTCTCCCTATTTTTAGAATTTTGAGCTTCAATTGTATCATGGCACAGCTGGGATTTTGGGGAGAAAATGTTTGGGAAATCAGTCCTGTTGGAAGATACTTATTTTTCAAATCTAAGTATCTCAGTCTTCATTAAACAAACATTAAATCCTGAATATAATATTTAAAATGAAGTCAGTTTTCACTACAGCACATATTTTGGCTGAAATAACAGAATACAATGTAGAAACTTTCCTGTTTGCCATAGAATCACTGATGACTTTGAATCATTCCCAAAAGATTTACTTTTGCTGTTACTGTTCTGTTTTCTCATTGACTCATACAAGACTGGACGAAATGTTAGCAAATGAACCTAAGGGAGCAATCCCACATTGGGAATTGTGCCAGATGATCTATCTAGTATTCTCCATCTGTTCCATCCCTCGTAATGTACTTCTCACTGACTGGTTTCATTGACTCTCAATATAAACTGAAGGAGTGTCACGGGTGTGGGTGTATTTGTAAAAATGTTCCTGTGCTTTGTCATAGTCCATTTCTATTCTCCAGTGCTCTTTTTCTATTCCATTCTATGATGAAATGATACGTTAATGGAAGTCGTTTCAATTTAGAAGTAGATACGAGACAGACAAGATGGCATCTGTGGTACTTTTCCAGGCCCTTCTCCACCAGAGCAGGGCTGAAGCAAAGCTGGCACCAGTCACCATGAAGGCACCAGCTGTGAAGAAGCAGTGGACCAGCATGGTGGCTTCACTGCCTTCTTGCTGGGCATATCACCTCCAGGCTGCTGTTAAGGCATTAAAGTTAAAAAGAGTTAAAAAACTGCTTTAAGGAAATACCCCAGAATATTGTGATCTCCAAATCCCCTGGTGTCACAGTGCTAATGTAAAGCGCTCTTTTGGAAGAGCTCCAAAACCCTCTTTGTTAATGCTTCAATTTCCCGAGGATTTATAGTACAGTACTGTTAAATTTAGAAAAGGGGGTTGGCTACCTAACTTTTTGCCACCTTTTAAATACATAACCCCATTATTTAGGTGAAGGTAGAGCAAAAGAAAAGATGTTAAAGATTCCTGCAGACCTCTGAAGCTTTAAAAGTACTAAATGCTACCTCTGTGTATACATATCTGTATTACATATCTGTAATATTTTTCGCACCCTACAGTTCTCTCTTAAACAAGAAAGACAGCTGCTAAAGGGGCTTTGGAATTTTTTCCTTTCTTTATTGTCTCCACATTAACAAAGAATTACTGCCTGGTTTGAAATGAGACAGAGGAGCTTATTAGTTAGTTATCAAATTAACATCTGATATCTCTATTTTAATTAGACTTCCACAGGAGGAAGATATTGGTGGCTGACACTTGTATTAAGCTTGTCATTTTAGTTTTTCAGCATGAAGAAAGAAGTCTTCACATAGTCTCCTTGTGACCGCTGCTAAGGTTCAGCCATTTGGGGAAAGTCACCCTTTTCTCTATTTCATTTTGATGTTCATAAAACACAGCTGTCCTCTAGTACACCTTACCTGTATGAGCCTGCACTGAGGGCAAGCACACTTAGTGATATGGTTTAGTGGTTTAGTGGAGGACTTGTTAGGTCAGAGGTTGGACTAGGTGATCTTGGAGGTCTCTTCCAACCTAGATGATTCTGTGATTCTCTGATTCATTTCACTCTGGCTGGTAATAGCGCATCAGCAGTAGTCAGAAAAAAAGCAAGCATGTCTTTTTGTGCCTCCTGAATGCAGTCAGTTTTCAATACTGCTGTCTTTTTATTCTAGCCTATTACATGCTCCCTAAATCTCAAACTTAACTTTCCTGGTAGAAATGTTCTGAACATATTTATCATGATCTCAGTTTGATGTAATCCCTGATTTATGTGTTTATGTTCAGGCTTCTCTTAATTCTGTCCATGTTAGCTTCCATCTATCATAGTGCAGCTCTGCTCTGGAGGCCCCAATAATTTAATGCTGTTAGCATTTTCGATCTGAAAGCAGAATGTTTTCTTCTCTCTCTCTTTTTTATTTTTTTTTGTTTGTTTGTTTTTTGTTTTGTTTTGTTTAATCTGAGAGACAGCTAATAACTAGCTTACATAAGTATCACACACTTACTTGGACTCAAGTAACTATCACACACTTACTTAGTGTAATAATCTTATCTGATTGTGCCAGTCAGCAATTAGAGACTTCTGTCTCCTCACTTCATTTGAGTCTGCTCATTTTTTAATTAATTTATTTATTTTTACTTCCATCTGGACTGGTATATTGCCTTCAATTTGCATTGTACAGCTTTCTAGGAATTTATTCACTGAAGTGACTTGCCATGGTTGCATGTTCCTACTGTCTCCCCTGAGGAAAAATTGTGCACAGCGACATGCTCATATTTTTCAGTTTGCCTGGGTTGTATTAAATGCATGCTCTACTTTGTGTTACTGCTAGATTAAGGGAGGTAAAGCTTTGAAAAATGTTGTTTGTTTGTTTGTTTGTTTTTGTTAACTGTGAGCTGGTGGATCCCAAAAAAGAGATGCCACATATTTTCAAGAGGGTTACACTTTTCTCTCCGAAGAAGGAGAAAAGAAGAGAGGAAAAAAAAAAAGAAAAAAAAAAAAAAAGGAGGTTAGTTCTTGAAACACGTACACAGCCTGTAGGTTTTGGAAACAAAGCATTGCAATCAAGAAGTGAAAACATGAAAACTTGCGCTGGGAAATCAGCTAGCAAGTGCACACTATTGCAAAGCCCTACTGCAAACTACATCCATCTGCTGATGGTTATCACTTAGACAGATACGTGATGATCTGAAAACTAAAAAGGGAAAGAGAGAAGAGGAATAAACTAAATCCATCAGCTAGTTGAATACTCTAGAGTTCGCAGTATTTGATAACAGTTTGTCACATAAAATGTCGGTGGGTATAAACCTAGTGCTGAAGTTAACAGGAACCTCCTGTTGAGTCCATAGCAATGTGTGCTACGTTCCTGTGTCACAGAGACATCCCACACCCCTGTGTCTTGTCCCTTTCTGCAGAAAATCCTTGTGAGAGCATGCCAGTATGGCTCAGAGAGCATTTGACTCTTGGTGCCATTTGCCATTTCAGTGGTGGATTCATCTGCTGTGTCTGCTGACTTATG
Organism: Anas platyrhynchos; assembly: GCF_047663525.1. Taxonomy (NCBI): domain Eukaryota; kingdom Metazoa; phylum Chordata; class Aves; order Anseriformes; family Anatidae; genus Anas; species Anas platyrhynchos. The sequence continues at coordinate 5,214,807 of NC_092621.1, read as the reverse complement.
CCAGCCATGAATGTCAGTGGAAGGTGTGCATCTGTCTGCAAGAAACAGGTCTGGCAGGACTGGCTGGTCACACATAGCCTACAGAGCAGCTGTCAGATGGCAGACATGGCTCCTGTCCATCCCAGCCTGGATCTGGATGCTTGTTAGATTCAAAAATGCCTATGTAGATGCTGTGTTAGGAGGAAGTCTCGGTTCAGGTGCTGATTAAGGTAGTGATCATGTCCAATGGCAGGGAAGAAATCCTCAGTTGCAAGGAATCACTTTCAGCATGTGCACAGCCTTTACAAGTCAGTAACATGTAATGAAAATAAAAAAGTATGAAAAGATATATGTATGTCTATACGTATGAAAAGATATATATATATATTATATGTATAAGCATATCATTATATAGAACTGTAGATAATACAGATTGCTCCATGTTTTGAATTATGATTAATGAGGCACAAATATCAGAAAAGATTTGCTTCAAATGGGTGGCCAAATGTTCAAATGCTTATCAGAAGCTTGTCCAAAAATTTGATTCTGAAGACAGGGTTTGTGTGTGTGTGTGTTTTGTTGTTGTTGTTTTTATTTACTCTTTTGGCACCATTTTGCAATATATGTATATAGTATTTCCCCAGCTGATGTGGGAATGAATCAGAAATCACTCTTAGCCATTTTTTATTAGCCACTTACAAAGAGTTTCTATAAAACATGTAGAACTTGTGGAACATAAATCGCTAAATGGAAAATTTCCTTCAAATTTCCTTTTCAGATATTTCACATTCTTTTCAGTAATTCTTTCATATATGAAGAAGTATTTAACCATTCCCATCTTGAAAACCATTATTATTTTTCATTTTGATGCATAAAAGGTACATAAATACATTTTAGTACGTAAAAGGTATGCACTGGTGAAACAAGTTCATGTGAAGTTACTTTGTTATCTGTAATTAATTCAGCTAATAAGAGACAAGAATACAGAGAAGAAAACTAAATAGAGAAAGATGGAATAAATGAAAGGTGAAAGAAAATATTATCATCCCAGTCACAAATCTGAATTTTCATGCTATAGAAAATCCCAGAAGCCAGGATAAAGTCTGCAGTATTAATTTTCATTGTGGAAAGAAAAATTATGAAGAGACTTGACATGGTAACACTGAAGCATTTTGGTGTGACATTTTCAATTAAAGTGATATGTTTCCAGCATTACTGAAGCAAACTGTTTTGTTTCAGCATGTTGAATCAAATAGAAAGGTTCAAATTTGATATTAAGCACCATTTTCTTAGGCTGGAGAGGAGACTTCAGAGTTCAAAAAGGTTAAAATGTTAATACAATTCTTGTTTGCTGTTCCACCATGTAGCATTGAAGCACAGTCAAAGGTTTTGAGATCACAATAGTCAGCTTATTTGTAAAAGGTCCCTGTCAACTAACAGGGTTGGGAAAAGAACTCATAGGTCATCAAGTATGACACATTCAAGGCAGATGGGATTAAATGTCTTCCTGAAATCCCCTTCAGGATATCTCCAGCTTGCCATTAATTCTAGTTTGTTCCCATTGCAATATTAGTAATAAAATCTTTTGGATATTTTATTAAAGATAAAGAAGGAAATAAAAATGAACAGCTTAAGAACATGAAAAAGATATTTAATTTAGCAATATCTCTGCTCCCTCTTGAAATGTCAAGACTTTTTAAAAAGGAAATTCTCTTATTTAATAGACTTTTAAATAAATAAATAAAATCACCAAAGTCAAGACTTTGAGTGTGATGACACTGATATATAGATTCATGTCTTTATCCATAGCTAACCTAAGCCAATCTGCCAGCTCTCTAAATTGTGTTTTTGCTGCTCATGGACTTCCATCCACAAGTCTGAAGTATACTGTTTCAGTCTCACCAAGGAAGTGGTTGAGATTGAGGTGTCAAGTAGAGCTTCTTGTGGTGGACTGGATGACTGACTGAGGTTCTACATGTTACATACAGCTGGCCATGAGCCAGCTTTGAGGCAACCTGTGGGGTGACCATAGGTGTATAAATGCTCAAGGCATTCTTCTAGAGAAGTATGTGACCACACACTGGCTTCTCAAAAGGCAGAAAGACCTGAAACATTTGCATCAAGTTAGGATATATATATCATTTGTTTCAAAGCTCACAGAATTATGTCAGAATATGGACTCCTGCATGCTGTTTTGGAGACAAGAGAAGAGAAATTGGGGAAAAACTCAGAATGGTGAAGGAAACAATAGGACTTCCTTCCTCCTGAACAAAAAATGGCTAAAGTAGGTCATAGTAGCAGCATCCTTGTCAAGTCTTTGACCTAGACTGATCCTAGTGTTTCAGAATGGTAAAACTGCAGCTTATATGTTACATACTCCAGTCTGAAAAAACATGTTTTTTCACTTATATTTTCCTCCTCTGATAAAGCAGTCATAAAGTCTACATTTTTCTACAAAAGAATGGAGAGACATAAGGTCTCCAGAGCTTTAATTCACACAAAATATTCTGGAGGCATTTACATATGTATTGAGATAGATATACTTTCTATTTATTTATTTATTTATTTATTTATAATATTTTAAAAATTATTTTTTAATATATCTACTTTATTATGTGGAAACATTTCTATCTCCTTGGACAAGCTGCAGCATAGTTTCTGAACAAGGAAATAATCAGCTAGATATCCAACATCCTTCCTCTCTCCCAGGGTCAAGCCTTCTCTGAAGCAACATGGCACCACAGGTTGTTATCCTAAAACAAAATGTTTTCATTTAGTGAATCATGAAAGAATTCTTACCCTGAGACATTGCGAAACTGTATGGAATACTTAGTCTTAATAACTTGATAAAGATCAGGCTGGAAAACTGTAGAAAGGCCACAGCTCTGAAACCTACATCCATTGTCTGAACCTTTAAAACAGCAAAACAATTCCTTTATAAATGTGGGAATACATTCTATATTTGAATGTGATCTTTCTCCTCCAGAGTAAGAGAAAAGAAAGGAAGCATCAATGTTGTAAAAACTGGGATTTGCACTCAGCATTAGTTTCCTATTCCTAGATGAGTCTGAAAATCACGATTTATTCCAAAAGTACAATGTTGTAAAAATGGGTATAGCCAGAAAATTTTCAGTGTACAAATGATATAATTTCTAAAGTAGAAAGAAATGGGATTTTTTTTTTCTTTCTATATTTCCTAAGGCATGCAATTGTTGAACACTATGCTTCTGGGGCCTCTTTTCACTAGGGAATCTGAAAAATAAGATCACAAATGAATAGATATTAAAAAAGCAAAGAAAATTCAATGCATCAGCACATAGCAAATATTTGAACAGTGAAGTGAATTAAATGCCAGATGGAGGATTTATGACAGTATAAAAGATCCCCTGTGGAAACCAGTAATTTTTTATCATCCAGAAAAAGTATGGTTTGGGTTTTTGTCCACTAATAAAAGTCCAGGTTGACCTCCCAGTTTATTTATTTGTGTTTCTCTAGAACATCTGGTTACTTCTATATGAGCAAGAAGGAAATTCAGAGTCGTAAAGCCGTTAACTTTGATCATTAAACCCTACTGCAAGGTTAAAGTGATGTAAAGCAAATGAATTAATCTGCTATATTTTCTGGTGCACCGCACTCGTGATACATGATGCAAATCTGCCACGGATTCTGAAGTTGCCACTGCAATTTCTACATCTGCTGCTGTTATGGACAGATTTTTGTTGGTGATATCATGTCACATAGAAGTACCTGGGATGGGAGCGGGTATTATAGGTATTAAAAATTCACTCTTTCCAAAAAAATTTTTACTACCAAACCAAGGAAAAAGGGAAAGAGAATAAATCCCATATACTGAAATACACATTAGAACTTGCACAAGCTGGGTCCTGTTCTATTTCTTTTTTCTTTAGGACAAAAAAAAAAAAAAAAAAAAAAAAAAGCACACAAACACACACCTTCTAAGAATCTAAGTATTGGTTAACAGAAACAAATGAAACACAATGACAAGAACAACAAGATAAAACTCCAAATCTTAACTGCAACAGGATTTTTTTCCCTTCTACTTTATATGTATGTGAATACAGATGCAAAGTGCTATACTGGTTTCTCCCATGATTGTATCTGTTGGCGTGTAATGTTTCTTTTGTACACAGTATTCAGCTGAGCAAGTAACCTGCTGCCTTTAAGATTGGCAAAGGAATAAAAATTTTGTATAATTACATTTCTTTTCTTTTTGAGATTAGATCCAGTCCTGGATCCCTCCCCTAAAAGAACTGTCCACATCTCTTTTTGATAAAAAGGAGAGAAACTCCAGGTGTCCAGGCATGGGTGCCCACTTCCTCTTCAGAGACCATGTTAGAGCACCCTGCCTGGCCTTCAGCTGCTGCTTTAAAAGCCAGAAGACCATCAAGTCCTGCTGGCCTCACGGGAATGTCTTGGATGGTCTGGTATGCCAGGTCACTCCTAAGATGTCTCCCACTCTGTTTTACAAGAGAAGAAGGTGCTCTCTATGCTGAAAGAAAAAGTGTCGCACAAATACATTTAAGTTTTCAAAGCAGTTCTCCTTGTCTCTGACAGCAAACTTTGAAGCCATTTAGGCTTCTTCTTGCCTCAGTTCCCCATTTCAGAATTGAGGATAACTTCAGGAGACTTTCTGTGTAAAAAATCACAACTTCCTAGGGTAAAGATATGTGGTGTGTTAATAAAAGATGCATGTTGTATGGTACTATTACTTAATCTAAATAAATTAATTCATTGTATTCTCTTCTACTTCTTTGTAAACTTTGTAAGACTTTATGATGGAAATAACTTTTTTTTTTCCCTTTCTTTCTTTCTTTCTTTCGTTGTTGATTGTTTGATTTCCTACCACTTGTTGATGGATAACATTCTGTTCAGAGCCTGATTTTTAAGAGGAATTTAATGCTTTTTAATGTAAATATGGTCTATCAGTTTCTGTGTGACTGCAGAGCTATGATGGCATGCACAGTAAATAGTAGCTTCTTATTTTTGATCTGTCTTGAGGAAGAAAATTGCAGGGTCTGATTTATTTGGTAATGCATTGGCTGTTTCCAGAATTCCAGCCAGAATGGGTAAAATGAGTGCATCAAAACTGTCATAGAGTCATTCTGGACAACAAAGCAAAGCAGAAACATTTTTGTGTGAAAATGAGGCAGCCGTGCTGGAGAATATGAACAAAATAATCACAGAATCACAGAATTTCTAGGTTGGAAGAGACCTCAAGATCATCGAGTCCAACCTCTAACCTAACACTAACAGTCCCCACTAAACCATATCCCTAAGTTCTACATCTAAACGTCTTTTGAAGACTTCCAGGGATGGTGACTCCACCACCTCCCTGGGCAGCCCGTTCCAGTGCCTAACAACCCTTTCAGTAAAGAAATTCTTCCTAACATCTAACCTAAAACTCTCCTGGTACAACTTTAGCCCATTTCCCCTCGTCCGGTCACCAGGCATGTGGGAGAACAGACCAACCCCCACCTCGCTACAGCCTCCTTTAATGTACTTACACAGAGCAATAAGGTCACCCCTGAGCCTCCTCTTCTCTAGGCTGAACAAGCCCAGCTCCTTCAGCCGCTCCTCATAGGACTTGCTCTCCAGGCCCCTCACCAGCTTCGTCGCCCTTCTCTGGACCCTCTCAAGCACCTCCATGTCCTTCTTGTAGCGAGGGGCCCAAAACTGAACACAGATTTGAGGTGCGGCCTCACCAGAGCCGAGTACAGGGGGACGATCACCTCCCTAGCCCTGCTGGTCACACTGTTTCTGATACAAGCCAGGATGCCGTTGGCCTTCTTGGCCACCTGAGCACACTGCTGGCTCATATTCAGCCGACTGTCCACCATCACTCCCAGGTCCTTCTCTGCCTGGCAGCTCTCCAACCAGTCATCTCCCAGCCTGTAGCTCTGCTTGGGGTTATTGCGCCCCAGGTGCAGGACCCGGCACTTGGCCTTGTTGAACTTCATGCAGTTGACCTCAGCCCATTGGTGCAGCCTATCCAGATCCTCCTGCAGAGCCTTCCTACCCTTGAGCAGATCGACACACGCACCTAACTTGGTGTCATCTGCAAACTTACTGAGGGTGCATTCAATGCTCTCGTCCAGATCATTGATGAAGATATTAAAGAGGACCGGCCCCAGCACCGAGCCCTGGGGAACGCCACTAGTGACTGGCCTCCAACTGGACTTGACTCCATTTACCACGACTCTTTGGGCCCGGCTATCCAGCCAGTTTCTAACCCAACAAAGTGTACGCCAGTCCAAAATAGGGAGAACTGAACACAGAGTCTCATCCTTAATCACTCACTAGAGTTACCAATGTGACAATTATTTGCAATAGGAAGCAAAACTGCATAACCAACAGTTTGTCACATTTCAGTGAAAATCAAAGCAAAAAACAATTTCTGAAAACATTGTGCAAGTCCATAAAGTTTCATTTATGTACTTTAGGAAAATACATGTGCCTAGATGTGTCATGGGTTCAAAATAAAGACAGTCACTAGTTTTCTTTTTTTATTTTTCCTTTTTATTTTTTATTTCATGCATACCCTTTTCTCTTACTATGAAAATATGAGCATATTATTATTTTATTTTAAGTTTGTCTCAGCTGATTTTGTGTACACAAAGTTTCAAGACAGTGTTCCATGTTCCCTAGTGTCCGGTCGCTGCGTAGACCAATGTAGCGAAGGGTCTCACTATGTGTTTAAGGGCTCATTACCTATAGGAGACCTTGTTGGATATACCTACTGTAAAGACAATTTATTTGGGGTACTCTATGCAACATCTGTTTGTTGTCCCCCCAATCCAGGGACAAAATTAGGAAGGCCAAAGCTCATCTGGAGCTCAATCTGGCTACTGCCGTTAAAGATAACAAAAAACGCTTTTATAAATACATCAACACAAAAAGGAGGACAAAGGAGAATCTCCATCCTTTACTGGATGCGGGGGGAAACTTTGTTACAAGAGATGAGGAAAAGGCGGAGGTGCTCAATGCCTTCTTTGCCTCAGTCTTTAGCGGCAATACCGGTTGTTCTCTGGATACCCAGTACCCTGAGCTGGTGGAAGGGGATGGGGAGCAGGATGTGGCCCTCACCATCCATGAAGAACTGGTTGGTGACCTGCTACGGCACTTGGACGTGCACAAGTTGATGGGGCCGGATGGAATCCACCCAAGCGTACTGAGAGAACTGGCAGAGGAGCTGGCCAAGCCGCTTACCATCATTTATCAGCAGTCCTGGCTATCAGGGGAGGTCCCAGCTGACTGGCGGCTAGCAAATGTGATGCCCATCTACAAGAAGGGCCGGAGGGCTGACCCGGGGAACTACAGGCCTGTCAGTTTGACCTCAGTACCAGGGAAGCTCATGGAGCAGATCCTCTTGGGAGTCATCATGCGGCACTTGAAGGGCAAGCAGGCGATCAGGCCCAGTCAGCATGGGTTTATGGAAGGCAGGTCCTGCTCGACGAACCTGATCTCCTTCTATGACAAAGTGACGCGCTGGGTGGACGAGGGAAAGGCTGTGGATGTGGTCTACCTTGACTTCAGCAAGGCTTTTGACACCATTTCCCACAGCATTCTCCTCAAGAAACTGGCTGCTCTTGGCTTGGACTGGCACACGCTTCGTTGGGTTAGAAACTTGCTGGATAGCCGGGCCCAAAGAGTCGTGGTAAATGGAGTCAAGTCCAGTTGGAGGCCGGTCACTAGTGGCGTTCCCCAGGGCTCGGTGCTGGGGCCGGTCCTCTTTAATATCTTCATCAATGATCTGGACGAGAGCATTGAATGCACCCTCAGTAAGTTTGCAGATGACACCAAGTTAGGTGCGTGTGTCGATCTGCTCGAGGGTAGGAAGGCTCTGCAGGAGGATCTGGATAGGCTGCACCAATGGGCTGAGGTCAACTGCATGAAGTTCAACAAGGCCAAGTGCCGGGTCCTGCACCTGGGGCGCAATAACCCCAAGCAGAGCTACAGGCTGGGAGATGACTGGTTGGAGAGCTGCCAGGCAGAGAAGGACCTGGGAGTGATGGTGGACAGTCGGCTGAATATGAGCCAGCAGTGTGCTCAGGTGGCCAAGAAGGGCAACGGCATCCTGGCTTGTATTAGAAACAGTGTGACCAGCAGGGCTAGGGAGGTGATCGTCCCCCTGTACTCGGCTCTGGTGAGGCCGCACCTCAAATCTGTGTTCAGTTTTGGGCCCCTCGCTACAAGAAGGACATGGAGGTGCTTGAGCGGGTCCAAAGAAGGGCGACGAAGCTGGTGAGGGGCCTGGAGAGCAAGTCCTATGAGGAGCGGCTGAAGGAGCTGGGCTTGTTCAGCCTAGAGAAGAGGAGGCTCAGGGGTGACCTTATTGCTCTGTGTAAGTACATTAAAGGAGGCTGTAGCGAGGTGGGGGTTGGCTTGTTCTCCCACGTGCCTGGTGACAGGACGAGGGGGAATGGGCTAAAGTTGCGCCCGGGGAGTTTTAGGTTAGATGTTAGGAAGAGCTTCTTTACTGAAAGGGTTGTGAGGCATTGGAATGGGCTGCCCAGGGAGGTGGTGGAGTCACCATCCCTGGAAGTCTTCAAAAGACGTTTAGATGTAGAGCTTAGGGATATGGTTTAGTGGGGACTGTTAGTGTTAGGTTAGAGGTTGGACTCGATGATCTTGAGGTCTCTTCCAACCTAGAAATTCTGTGATTCTGTGATTCTGTGATCTTTTGAAATTCTCAGAGTAAATTCTAGCTGGCAGATTTTGTAACTCAGTAGGTGAACATTTAAAAATTTTTATCAGTAAGACTTGAATAAATGGCCAATCTTTCCTGATCTTGGGTTGGTTGAGTTTCAAGTTTCTTTTTATTTATTTTTTTGTTGTTTTATTTGTATCAATAACAATGTTCCTCTCCAGTAAATTACTTCAAGATTAATGCAGACAGGTTATTCAGACAGTTTAATATTATTGACTGTGTCATTATATGGGGCACTGCTGGTTGACCATTATGTATTGTTGTTGCAGTTTATAATGATGCTGTTCAGCAGTTGTGAAACTCAATAATACATCAGCAGCAAATGCAAATCTATTGCATTCACTAAAAGAGTGTGGGGAGGAAATCCACCACCACCAAAACAAAAACAAAAACAAACAAACAAACAAAAATTAGGCCATGCTTTAATAGGTTTCTTTGGCGGTCTCCCTCCCTTTGCCTTTCCAAAACTACCAAGCTGACAAAAACCTCCACAGTGATGTGGTCCTCTCCCGGGCCCCTGATTCTCCAGCATTGCCAGCTGTTGCTGATTAGGCAGTGACAAGCACTGATTTCTCTGTGAAAGCCAAGGGGCTGACTTATGGCTTCAAACTTCCTTTTTCCAGGTCACAGATTATTTCAGGAATGGAAATCCTCCTCTGGGTTGCAGTAGTTGATGTTCTTGACAAGATCTTTACTGCTGGGATTCAAAGACCATGCCTTTTTTTTTTTTTTTTTTTTTTTTTAAGCATTCATTTTGCAAGAGGAGACTTTCAAAATACCTTGCAGATAACAGGACTTATTATCTATTTCATCTCCTTTTCCTAGAAACTTCAGTCTCCATAATCTTGAAATGACTATGCTTATTTGTACCACAATGTCACCTCCTTTCAGGAATATATTTCACAAGAGAATAAATAGAAACTGTAGTAGTACTCCTTTCTGGCTTTTAGCTCTTCATCCCTGAGGTACATTATGTATTTTTCCCATAATTATAAGAATTTGAAATATGCAATCAAGCCCCATGAGAAAAAAAAAGACCAATATTTTACAAACACCAATTCTTGAAAATATCTTGAATTTTTGAGTGAGCAGCCAGATGTGCAATAACATCCATAAGGAAGAAATCCACACTGAAGTTCAAAAGACTTTATAAGTGGAGGGAAAAGCTGATGAATTATTCTCATTTAAAAAAAAAAATCTGTCTATATTGGATCACGTATAACATTTATGTGATGATGTTTGTTATTTTTGTTTAGTTCTTTCTAAAGGGACCCTCTGACTGCTACTAAACTTTGGTGGAATTTAGGGTAAGGCACAATGGGACCATAGGTCATAGCTTCCAGATGTGCTTTTGCTTTTCTCCCTCACAAACATTCTCTCCTTCTGCCCATAAATAGGCATACTGATTTATTATCATTTCCCTCTGAAACCATCAGATTTGTCCATTAATCTAGAATTTACAATGTTGAAGTAAATGCGTGTGCCCAAAATAAATGATGAGCTTTGGCTCAACAGGTAATTTCCCCAGTCTACCTATAAATTGCTGTATCAATAACCAATGTTATAATTATGTTGCTGGTATGGGATGAACAATGTGTGGAGAAGAGGATTGTATTTAGACTGGTTTTTCATCATGTAATTGTATAGCATTACTACAGAAGGTTTATCTAAAGCTTCTGAATCTGAAATGCATCTCAGCAGAATCTCAGTCTACTGCTATTTATTAATAGCTTAAGGGAATTAACTTATGGATTGGAAAAGTAAAATTTCAGCCAGGTAAGTCATACAGAAGTTGAATACTTGGGTGTAAACAAACAATCGAAGATCTCTTTGGGAGATCTATGGCATTGATTGTGTCTGCCCTCTGTAGACATTCTTGACTAGCCCTAAGCATGAAAATATGGGCACTGGGAATAATAGATCTACAGAAAAAGAAAGCTCAGTCTAAACTAGTTGTTCAAGCATTCACCCAGTTTTTCAAATGGATATAATGCATTTTTTTAATTATTATTACTTATTCATTCATTTATTTATTTATTTCTCAAGAAGTTATAGATGGTGAAAAACTTACAGAAAATTCCTTGTGGTTAACACTCCTCGGTATTTCATTCAAGATTCGGGAATACTTCTTAGATGACATTAAAAATTCCATCTCACTAATTCAAAGAGGATTGATGTTGTGAGAAATTTTTTGTCTTACTCATTTTCTCATAGAACTTGCCTCAGACTGTTCATCCTGTAAGTTGTTCAGATATAAATGAAAACAAAATATTATAATAATATATATATATTTTTTAAAAAACACTAAATGTTGCATACTGGAGGTTTAAATTTCATTTGATGATATTGGTCACAATTGACTGTACTGTGGCTTCTTTGTTACTCGTAAAACACAGATGGGCAGTTTTGAAAATGATAATAACAGAAGGTAATATTCCCCTAAATTCACTAGCTACCAAATCCAAAACTAAACAGCTCTGGAAGGAAAATAACTGAACTGAGAAGGGGAGTAGGGTAGGAGCATGAGGGGCAACTCAATTGTAATGAGTCTAATATTTTTTTTGCCTGCTTTCACAATGTGGGGAATTCATTTCACCTGGCTTAAGGCATGAAGAATTTAGCCCTCAGAGAAAGATAGTCTTATAAGGTCTGTCAATAGTCATTGGGTATGTACTTCCAGTAAGCAATACATCCCTTTTCAGGCAGGTACATGTGACAGGTGGGATGAATTGCCTGCTGGTTTAGATCTCTCCCTCAACTATTGGGGAAGCCCTGATTAATTAGATTAGGTGCCCAAGCTGACTATAGGCAAGGTGAATCCTACTCTATATCAGTCTTAACTATGTGATTTTCACAGTCTTGGGAAGGGAAGGGAAGGGAAGGGAAGGGAAGGGAAGGGAAGGGAAGGGAAGGGAAGGGAAGGGAAGGGAAGGGAAGGGAAGGGAAGGGAAGGGAAGGGAAGGGAAGGGAAGGGAAGGGAAGGGAAGGGAAGGGAAGGGAAGGGAAGGGAAGGGAAGGGAAGGGAAGGGAAGGGAAGGGAAGAACACCCTCAGCAGAACAGACTTGCAGAAGGATGTCTGAATATGTGAACACTGGCGCCATGGAAAAATCATATCTGAGAAGCAGAGACCAGAGCTGTGTGCTGTATCTAATCAGGTATATCCAAAAAAGAAAACGTTCAAAGAGAAACACAAGGGAAAAACTGAAGAAAACCCTATAGAAAAGACGAAACCAAACCCCAAATATCCCGCATGAAATCCAAGGGAAAAAATTAGAGAATAATGTAAAAAGAGAACACCACCAAACTTACTGAAAGCTCTGAAAAAAAAAAAAAAAAAAAAAAAAAGCTTAGAGAAAACCCTAGCGAAAAAAAAAAAAAAATCACCACCAAATATACATAATCCGAGAGCATAATTTACAGAAAACCCTACAGAAAAGTCAACACAAGTCTGTCAAATTATTCCCTTGGATTTTGCATTGGATTTGTTGTTGTTGTTGTTTGGTAGTGGCTTTTCCCTAAGTTATTCATATGGATGTTTGTATTGGATTTTTCATGGCTTTGCTGGTGACTTTTATATAGGGTTTTCTCTAAGCTTTTCTGTTGTATTTTGCATTGCATATTTGGGGTTTATTGGTGGCTTTTCAGTAGAAAATTTCTTTAAGGTTTCCTGTGAATTTTTCCTCGGATTTTGGGGGTTTGGTTGTGGCTTTTCTGTGGGATTTCCCTTGTGTTCAAAATGCTTCCCTTGGTTGTTTTTTTTTTGGTGTGTGTGTGTGCAGTGGGGGAAAGGGGGGAAGGTGTTGGCTAGCTGCTGCTCCTCTGCTTCTCCCATTTTTTTTTTTTGTTTGTTTTTTTTTTTCCTGTAGCAAAACAGTGTCCTCTGCCTCATAATACACTTGTAACTGCACAAACTACATTAATCTGTGTGTTTGTCTGAGTTGCCTCCATGTTGCCTCCATGTTCAGCTGCAGACCTTGATGGTGCTTCTGAAGCCGCCCTGAAGGAGGCTCCCGGTATCTCAGAGCACACAGGGTAGAAAAGCCACGTTATGCAAGTCATTGTGCCTATTAGCTTTTCTTCAACTAGGAAAACAAAACAGCACATGTAGAGAGGAAAGCAGAGCGAGCACTGCCATTTCCCTGCACTTCTTATTTTGCTCCTGGAGGCTCCAGCCTGATAAGCAAGCAAGCTCTTTCCTTCCCCCCCCTCCCCTCTCCTCTCTCCTGCCTTTTGGTGTCTGGCTTTTAAGTGCCCCAAATTTTTCCTCACGTGACCTCACCCCCTCCTTTCTTTTCTGTTGAATTTTGCTTTGGATTTGGGAGAGTTTGGTGGCTTTTTTTGTATATTATCCCCTACATTTTCCCGTTAGACTTTACATTGCATGTTTGTGGCTTGGTAGCATCTTTTCTGTAGGGTTTTTTCCACCTTGGGCTTGCCTTTTGATATTGTGGGTTTTGATGATGGCTTTTCTGTAGGATTTTTACTAAGTTCTTCACTTGGCTTTTGCATTGTATTTTAATGGTGTTTAGTGGTGGTTTTCCTCTCACGTTTTCTGTTAGATTTAACACTGGGTTTTGGTGTAGGCATTTCTGTAGTCTTTTCAGTCTGTTCTCTCTATTCGGCTTTGCAATGGATTTTGCGGATTTGGTAGTAGCTTCTCTGTGTGATTTTCTCCAAGATTTTGGTGGTCTTGGATTGTGACTTGGATTTGGGGGTTTTAATTATTCAAATATTCCCGTGGATTTTACATTTTTTTTTTCATTTTGTGTGTGTGTGTGTTTGTGTGTTTAGTGGTAGTTATCTGTAGAGTTTTCTCTAATATTTGCTTTTGGGTTTTGCATTAAATTCAGGGTGTTTGGTGGTGGCTGTTCTATAGATTTTACTTTACATCATTGTATTGGATTTGGCATTGAATTTCTGGCAGAATTTCTGGTGTCTTCTCTTGAGTTTTATTCTAAGTTTTTCTGTTGGATTTTGTAGTGGAATTTGGCAGACTTGTGCTGTATTTTCTCTAGGGTTTTCTGTACATTATTCCTTCAGACTATGCATTTGAATTTTGGGTGGATTTATTTTATTTATTTTTTGTGTGTATGTGTGTGTGTGTGTTTAGTGGTAATTATCTATAGGGTTTTCTCTAATATTTTCCTTTGGACTGTGCAGTGGATTTGAGGCTTTTCCCTTCCCTTCCCTTCCCTTCCCTTCCCTTCCCTTCCCTTCCCTTCCCTTCCCTTCCCTTCCCTTCCCTTCCCTTCCCTTCCCTTCCCTTCCCTTCCCTTCCCTTCCCTTCCCTTCCCTTCCCTTCCCTTCCCTTCCCTTCCCTTCCCTTCCCTTCCCTTCCCTTCCCTTCCCTTCCCTTCCCTTCCCTTCCCTTCCCTTCCCTTCCTTTTTTTTTTTTTTTTTTTTTTTTTTGTTATGGTAGTGGTGGCTTTTCTCTTGAGGGTTTTCTCTAAGCTTTACTGTTGGACGTTGCCTTGGATTATTTAATACATAGCTTGTATTGTAAGATTGCAATGACTGGGCAAGTGCAACAAGGACTTGAGCTAAGCTGGTGTTGGCATCCAGACATCTAACTCTGCCTGCCCTGAGTGACAACTTTGACAGATGAAGACCAAATCATCAACAGTTCTTATAAACATTTTCTGAGTAAGACCTATAGAATCAAAAGTTATACCTTCCTATTAATCTGTTAAAGGACAAGGAATAATGGTCATGAGAATACTTATATGCTAAAGTATGGGGGATCTAAGAGTGACACAAATGTTATGGAATAAGGGGTGGAGGTTGTACTGGGTCTGGCTGGGATGTTAACTTTCCCTGCAGCAGCACATACAGTGCTGTGCTCTGCACTTCTCACTAGAACAGCAGTGTTATCACACCAGGATTGTGTCTGCTGCTGAGCAGCACTGGCACAGCATCAGGACACTCTCTAATCCTCCTAGGGAGTAGGCAAAAAAAGTGAGAAGAGAAACATCACCAGGGCAGCTGACCTAAACCAACCAAAGGGATATTCCATACCATGTGATGTCACACTCAGCAATAAAAGGTGGAAACAGGAAGAAGAGGGGAGGGGTGGGCTCTCGTTGGGAAAACGTCTGTCCTCCTCCCGAACACCAGCTATGTGCACTGAAGCCCTGCTTCAAGGACGTGGTCAAGCATCGCTCATTTGTGGGACGTAGAGAGTAATTTCTTTCCTCTGCACTTCCACATAGCCTTTATTTGTTTTAATTATTTTTTTTCCTTTCCCCCTCCCTTTTCCCCTTTCCTTTTTTTTTTTTTTTTTTCCCTTTAGTTAATAAGGGAAATTAAGTTAATTATTAAGTTAATAATAATCTTTCCTTAGTAATTATTATTATTTTGTACTTTAATTAAATTATCCTTATCTCAACCCATGAGTTGTTCTTTACTTTATTCTTCCCCTCCTCATCTAAGGAGGGGAAGTGAGAGAGCGGTTTTGGTGTTTAGCTGCCTAGCACAGTAAAACCACCACAGTAGTTCAATTTTTCTGCTGGTTAAATATCTTAACTGGATTCTTTTCTGTGTGACTGAAAGTTTTGCATAGAGGGGGATGAAAGAGTTACTTTAATTCAGCAAGATTGTGGTCCTGTGCCAAAGAATTTAAAAGAGAAATAACATTGTTAAAAACAGGTGGATAAAGCAAGAAAGTGTACTAGTTTCTCCTTCCCCCACTCAACTGAATAGCAAGAGAATATGAGAAGCAACAACTTTTTTTTTTTATTATCTCCCAAAGGCAAAAAGACTGCAAGTAAGAAAGCTGTTTTGTGAGAGAGAAGGGAAAATAAAAGAGTATAATATCTTATGAAAGAAATAAAAACAAAGCATCAGCTTTTTCCAAACTCTGATATATATATTGAGGCAATTAAACTTTCAGGTAAATCTGTCAATAGGACACAGGCATTACCAAGAGCATCCATGCAAGTGCATACTCTGGGCACTTCCTAGCCCTTCTTTCTGTGGTAGGAAAATTTGGACACACAAACCAGAAAAAAAAAAAAAAAAAAGTTATGTCTTGATACCATGAGTCCTTCCAGCCAGACTGGAGGGGGTCAGGACCGAGAAATGCCATGGCACATGAGTACCTGTTATAGGGAACACAACTGGAGTTTGGTTGGGTTCTCTTTGCCACTAGTGGCAGAACAAATTGCACAGTTAGGGTTTCAGAGAGAAAAAAGAGAACTGAAACCTAAGCAAACTTACAATACAAGCTATGGATACTTGACCTTCTCTTCTGCTAGTTTCTTCCTTTCGTTCTGATGTGTTCTTAGACACTGAATTAGTGGTGGTGGCTGCAGGCTCACTTATCTCTCCGAATATTTTGTTGTTTAGGCACAATATAAACACACCAAAGTGAGTTGATACGTGGTTTGTAATAATAGAGAGAAAACCCTATGCAAAATTTAGTGAAGCCACTTTACTGACTGCCAAGTCTTGGATATACTCTTACTTTATGTATGCATGTATGTAAAATACATATTTTCTATTGGGAAGGAAAAGATCCTTTTTTAAATATTTCCACTGGAAAAAGCTTGAAATTAAAAACAAATAAAAATTATTATTTTGCCATTTACTAACAAACATCAGGGGTGTTGGGGAAAGGATCAAATACAATAAATACATCCAAACGTATCTATAAAAGCACACAGACCTGAGCATATTCAAATTAAGTAAATTCTTCTCAAAGATTTCTCCAAGGACTCCAGTTAAGCTTCAGGTTATTGCTCTGTTAAGGTTCACAGTATTGCTCTGTGTCAATCACATTGTTTCTCAGAATTCAGTTCTGACTTCATAAAAAATTTACCTCAACTTTAGAAAAGAAATCTGATAAAAACAATTAGATCAAAAAGTTTAGCCAAGTAAAAAGATGATAGAAAATCTTGTCACTTATGCAAAAAATTTCCTCAAGTGGACAAATGACACATTATTTCTCTCCCACTGCAGGTGAGGCAAACCACATCTCAAAAAATGCTTCTGAGGCTTGATGTCATTTGGGCAGCCTGACAGTCCCATTCTGCCCAGTTTTTGGGGTCACAGGCTGGGTTTGGCTGCTAGTATCAGTAATGGGGTTATTGTCCTATTTCCCCAGGCCTGAAGGTAATGCGGGCTGTAAGTTATTAACATTGATTTAAATGAATGAATCTTCCTTCCCAGATCAGATCGTTGTGCAATGGAGGATAGCTAAGCAGAACTGATTTCTTCAAATGCGACACCGCAATGCCTTTGTTAATCATATACTTGTATTGGCAGAAGCATTCTTTAAAGACTCACTTTCAATTTGCCACTTCAGGATAGTAAACTTCAGGTTCTTGAACACAAAGATAGTGTTCACTCAGAAAAACTACATTAGTCATACACAGTATGCACAGCAAGTTCAGACCAAATATGAAGCAAAGCTGTGTAAATCCAAGGTGAGGAGTTCATTTTCTTCCCAGTGCAGATCATCTTTCCTGTCTCAGCTGCAAGGATGCAGGGATGCAGTGGGATATACACACCTGAGCTCTAATTCCATCAAAGCTGTTAATTATCTTTTGTCCTTAGTTCATATTTTAGTTCAGTGCAGATATAGCCACACAGACTTTGAATAGCTAGTTCAGCCTTGGATGGGAGAGTTTAGCTAAACTGGTATGGAGTTAACACAGATTGACTTCAGCAGATTTTATTAATTAATAGAGAGTAGTGAATCTTAGTCTTCAGATGGTTGTATATGAAGAAGTTTGATGACATACAACTTAGGTATAGCTAGCACTATGATGATACTCCAAAAGATGGTAACAAGTGTTAAATGCAAATCAAAATGTATCATTTTCAGCAGTGAGGGCAATTTGGATAAACATATTTCAAGTAGGAGCAGAGTATATTATTCATTCCTTTTATGATGAAGGCTTAAAGATATGTGCCTAACAAAAATACATATACTTTTAAAGAAAATATGCAATAAAAATAGCTTGGATTCTGCCCATGACAATGCAAGCCCTGTAGTATGAACTTTGCAAGGGAAAGGATTATGAAGAAAGGAGATGTTCTAGGTATTTTTCATTAGCACATTAGCACATTCAGTATGTTTTAGGCAGCACAAACCATCACCTTGGGCTCTGTTTCTACAGTAGAAATGATAAATTTGTTTCAAGAGCCACTACATGAAATTCTTTGGCCAGTTTATGCCTCAGGTCAAATTTAGATAACTATTATAGTCTCAAAATTATGAGTTTATAGTCTCAATTATGAGATTATGGCCTCATTAAGGTTTCAAAATTATCCAAGCTTCTTAAGAATCAGCAGAAAAGTTAGGAAGGCTTGAAAGGGAAATGATAGTCGCAAAGCCAGAAACCGTAGTGTTCAGTCCCAGAAACTGTACTGCTAAGTGAGACATTGATCCCCTGCCTTTGCATCCAGAAGGACTTTAGGTTGTTACAAAATACTCTTTAAAGGCTGTCCTTAATCATTAAGGGTACTGAAAAACCTTTCAGTAATGGAAAGAAGTGAGCAATTGGCCTGTGAAAGATTTGCACCTGTAAGAACCACTAGGGAAATAGGGAGACGTATTTCTAGGAAAATAACAGGTATTCAAAGTCCTTTCTCATGTATATATAAATATGTGTATTCACACATAGAGGATACATTATATATATATATATAAATAAAAGATCCTTTTACTTTAATTCATTTTATCTCCCTGAGCTGATCTCAATCCGCTCTTTGCTCCTGTGTCAGCATTCAAGAAAAAGAATATTGTAGAAACAATATTGAGATCAGAACAGAGATCTATTCTACTTTACAGACAAGCCATAACAATGATAAACTGCCTTTGATAAAGCAAAAAGTATCTGGCCCATAATATTTTTTCTGAAACATTAAAGCCCCTCTCCTGAAAGCAAATCATAATAATTTCCCTGAGAAATTGTTTTTAAACAATCCATTGCCCAAAACTTCTCAAAGCTTTAACAGGTAGAAAAAAATCATGAGACAAAAAAGACAAACACAAACTCAGTTGTGGTTTATTTTCATGGCCATGACATTAGAACTATTCCAGAATCCCAGCCCATTGTACTAAACAATACATATGGGTTGCTACTTTCAAAAAATTGCTAGTAATTTTAAGCATAAGAGCCCAGTTGTCTTTCGGTGATCTGACTTTCAAAAGGAGGGTGCTCAGCATTGTTGAAATGAATCCCGTGATGGTGTCACAAGCAAGAAGAACTGAATTATGAGGTTATTTCAAAAGCACTTACAGTTTTGAGAAATGTAAGCCTTAACCTATTCCCACAGACTCTTGAAGCAAGCCACCCTTTCATACCTTGCCTTAGTATGTTGCCTAGAGCAAAGATCTTGTCCCTGTTCCTGTTTGCAAGCCCCCATCAAACAATAAATGTAATGAAAATAAATACATAAAACTTATTATATTTCCATCAAGAAAAGAGACCTTAGATAGTTTAGCAACCTAAGACAGCTTAGCAAGTGTTAATAGTAAGTTTTAGATTGTTTCCCTGTCAAAAGTGACATTCAATAAAACACCAAAAAATATTGCAACTTCTGCAGTTTGGCTGGCATTGATTTTGGCTTGCTAAAACTTGGGACATTTTTATTCAGTACCCTGTCAGTCAGTCTTTGATGTTGAGAGATTTCTATCTTCCCCCTTGAAAAGTGTCATGATGGATAAAAGATGACTGTAGACTTTTAGAGAGAAAATATGGACATGGAATCCTCCTTCTCATCAGTGACCTAAACCAAAGAAAAATATATTCATACAGAAATAATCCTGGGCTCTCCTATAGTGTAATAGCTTTCTTTGGCACAAACTCTGTATCATTACCTGGTAACGCTGCTAGTCCTCTGCTAAATAGAGGATAGCATGATCTGAGCTGAGAGTGTGATGATTTTGAAATTTATTTATCCATTTAATGAATTATACTTTTATCACTTGAATATCCTCCAGAAAATTTACTTTCCATAAAACAATTGAGACAACTTATGGTCACAGAGATCACTCACTTATTTATTTATTTATTTATTAAAGTTTAATTATACCAGGAAATGCTGCCACCCTGAAACTCAGTGTCCCAGTTTAAATTGCCAGAAGAGTCCCTGTCATGTTTTTTGCCTGCAACAGCTAATATATTTCCAGACAATTTCTGGGCACATTTTGGCAGTTACTACATGTGAAGGACCATGAACAATAGGACATTTGGATGTAGTCACTCTCTTTCAGAGGTTAAGGAAGTTTAATGCAACAAATATTGAAATTTCTATACAAAGTTGCTTTGACTGGGAATCATTGCATATTGAATTTAATTTAGCTTTAACATTAGTTACCAAGTGACCTAATTTTAGTTAGCAATATCAAATAATAAATCACTAAAATAATTTTACTAGGGTTAGAAAGCTATACTTTCTAAAACAAACATGATAAAGAGGAATGCCCATGTTAGTCTTTTACAACTTGTTTCTGTACAGCCATTTGGACACAGTCTTTCACTGTGTCCACCATCACACCATACTGACAGCCCAGAATATCAACCTTCTTGTTGCACACATAAGAATTAGCAGTTGTAATTATTTTTCATTCAGTTCCAAATCTAAAGAGCTCTATTTCTTTTAGGATTCCGTCCATGTTCCTTGATCTGTCCTCAAACTAATTTATTTTCTTGTCAACTAATTTAATTTTCTTGTCATTTTTATAAAATGTTTATAAACCATTTCTATAAAGGTTCTGCTGTTTGGCTGATGATTTGAATGTGAATATCCCTGAAGCCACCAGAAACTGCTCTGGAAGAGGACACCTTATATGCAAATAGACTCTAAACAATAAAAGTTAAAAACAACTGGGGAAAGTTTCTCATAGTAAGATTAATGACTTCTCTCAATAATATATAGTAATACAGACGTATCTGAAAGCATGTATGTCAAATGTCATATAACCTTTTTTATTTTGAACTGAAGGATTTCTCTCTCAATTTATGTTAAATATACTCAAATAGGTAAGGATTTCTCTGAACCTTTTCTCCTTTATAAAAGAAAGATTTCTCTATCTAAGTCATTCCATGCATTTGTAAATTAGTGATTTTGGTCATCTAAGGAAACTTTAACCAACTCATTACTTAAATAAATAGGAATAGGACTTGTCGCTTTAGATACTCCTAAGGATCAACAAACTTACTTTTTGTAACAGAGTTACAAAATGTTTATTATTATTATTATTTTATTATTATTATTTTTATTTTTCAACAAGTTCAAAATAGTTTAAAACATTATCCTTTTCACATACAGTCTGCTACCTGCCCTCTTACCTTTACTGTATGCTTACTTCGTAGGACTTCTGGGAGAAAAGCCACATTCAAAATCTCCTTAGTAAACTTTTAAAGTGCTGAATTTTAAACTCCCCAGTCGGTATTAGAAGTGCTTGTATGGTAAAGTTGTAACAGTAGGATTGATACAGCAGCAATACATGATAAATATAGTTGAGCACATTGATTCAACATTTATTTTGTTGATGTCACTGAATACACACATAATATACAGAGAGGTGCAAAGATATATGTCATACTGCCATCAAATGAATCAGAGGACTTAATGGCACAGGAAATATAGAAAGACATACTGTAACTCATGGTTCATGTAATCAGGGTCATCCAGGCCCTCAAAATTGAAGATTAAGCTTTTAAAACTACCATAAATGAGTCAGAAACCTTCAATTAGATACACTAACTTCTTCAATAACATTTGAATCAAAAGTAAGTTTCATTTAATAGTGAAATAAGGGAAAGACTGTGACTGGTGTAATATAGTATAATGGTGAAATATAGGAAAGATAATGACTAGTGTAGTCATTAACTGAGTGCACTGAATAGCTTAGAGAGAGAAAGCAATGATGATAAGACATAGTGTCTTACCTTCCTTCAGGGCTTTCCATCATATGATCTCAAAGTATCTTACAAAATAATAGCAGTGATTCACATCACTTCTGGGAGGGATGCTGCTATTATAGCACTACCTGATTATATCATTCAGCACTTAGAGCTCTCACAACCTGAGATACTGAACAACATATTCACTGAATATTCCTGATACTCGTTGTGTCTACCATAACTGCTTTATTCCTGTCAGGTCTTTTTTTTTTTTTTCCCCTGATCTTTTCTTGACAAATATAGGAGCTATAAACTTACTTTTAATGGAAGAAAGCTGAAACCTTCCCTTCACTATGTGCCCCTGTACTGGGTCTGGCTGGGATGTTAACTTTCCCTGCAGCAGCACATACAGTGCTGTGCTCTGCACTTCTCACTAGAACAGCAGTGTTATCACACCAGGATTGTGTCTGCTGCTGAGCAGCACTGGCACAGCATCAGGACACTCTCTAACCCTCCTAGGGGGTGGGCAAAAAAAGTGAAAGAAACATCACCAGGGCAGCTGACCTAAACCAACCAAAGGGATATTCCATACCATGTGATGTCACACTCAGCAATAAAAGGTGGAAACAGGAAGAAGAGGGGAGGGGTGGGCTCTCGTTGGGAAAATGTCTGTCCTCCTCCCGAACACCAGCTATGTGCACTGAAGCCCTGCTGCAAGGATGTAGTCAAGCATTGCTCATTTGTGGGACGTAGAGAGTAATTTCTTTCCTCTGCACTTCCACATAGCCTTTATTTATTTTATTTTTTTTTCTTTTCCCCTTTCTTTTTTTTTCCCTTTAGTTAAATCAAGTTAATAATAATCTTTCCTTAGTAATTATTATTATTTTGTACTTTAATTAAATTATCCTTATCTCAACCCATGAGTTGTTCTTTACTTTATTCTTCCCCTCCTCATCTAAGGAGGGGAAGTGAGAGAGCGGTTTTGGTGTTTAGCTGCCTAGCACAGTAAAACCACCACACCCCTCAGAGCAAGAGCAGAAACACCAAGAAAATAGTTTTCAGCTTGTTCAACCCTGAACACCCAAACAGGATAAATGATGGTGATTTTTTAACCGTCTCGATCTACTTCTTCTAGGGGATCCCAAGGTCAAGGTTTCAAATTAAAATAAAGCCCCAGAATAAACTGGTAATTGCAATACTGCATTGAGATTGTATACTACAACACCTAAGCTTCCTAATTAGTATGGACAGTATCTAGCCCTCAAAAGCATGATTAAGATGACAACTTACCCTTGAGCCCCCTGAAGTTAGTCGGTATCCCTTTGTTGGAGTACAGAACTCCCCCAGACTTGACATGCATGCTGCCAAGTACACTCAGAAGCAACCTTGTCTGAGCTGGAAGCTACCTCATTTCAGAGATAATTCAGATGATTTCCTTTTTAGACATGTTCAAAGTGATGAAATACAGAATTTATGAAGGAAAGTTACAACACCAGGTCTCAAGATGTACTGTCTGGAGACTAATCTGTTTTTTGCTCTGGAGTAACATGACATGTTTTGGGGAAAAATAAACAGAGAAACAAAACCCACCTAAATACAGTAGATGTTTACACAATCTTTTATTTTATTTTATTTTAATTTAATTTAATTTAATTTTATTTTATTTTATTTTATTTTATTTTATTTTATTTTATTTTATTTTATATTATATTATTTTATTTTATTTTATTTTATTTTATTTTTATTTTTTTATTTATTTATTTTTTTTTTCCTTAGGACTATACATATTGATTTCACACAGGCAACTACATGAGTAAGCATTTCCCCTTAATAAGTTTATCTTAATATTTTTAAATTCTTTATAATTTTGTATCTATGTATGTAGAGGCTTACACATGCTAACATATCTTTGAGGATATAAATATGGCAGCGTTACATGTTTGCTGATAACATGTACAACTTACCAATACCAGATTACAGTGCTCTTGGCAGATGAGATCCAATTTTTATCCTAAATCAGTAGTGAATTAATTAACAAGATGGTAAACAAAGGTTGCATCTGATGTATCACTAGGGCTATGTTTATAAGGGAGTTACAGGGTTGATTAACCTCTTGCATTGGAGATTTCCATGACTAAACTCTTACCAGGATGCACAGATACTGTTTCAGTATCTATGCTCTGAATGCCCTGTAACTGCTATGAATGCAGAAATGTTTCTAAGAAAATAAAACTGTTTTTTTTTTTTTAATAGCTGCATGAATGCAGTTTATAATTTTAACACCAGTTATATATATGCTGTAGAATTCACTGCAAAGTTAAAACAGAAATGTATTTCAATGAATTTCTCTCTCCATTAGTTAAAAGAAGACATCTAGAAGATGCAGATCAACATTAAGCCTTCCCTCTTGAATTTTCAGAAAAATTCCACTCTCTACACAGATGAAAATGTCTGTTCCATCTTGAGAAATTCTTTAATACCCTCAGATATGGAATTGATATAATCCATAACTCTTCATGGATTTTTTTGGCCCAAAATGGTAGGAGGGATGGTAGGATGGTCTTTGCTGTCCTTCTCTAAAACTTAGAATTTTCCAATTCAAATGCTTCTACATGTATATGCGCTGCAGCACTGGTCATGGCAGAAGTTTTTTGAAGTGGACTTATACAGGTTTCTGATGTTGTTTTTACTATTTGTATTATTATTATTATTATACATTGAGAAAGCCTTGATCTTGGGACAAGCGGTATGAGCATATTTTGTAACCATTCTATCATACACATAGACCCTGGATAACTTTTTTTTTTTTTTTTTTTTTTCCTTAGCTACATAACTGTTTGGAGTATCAGACAGTCATTAACACAAGTTCTCCTTGTAACAGGAATGTTGGTACACATGTTCTGAGATCCAAAACAGAAGTAAGATGCTGAACAAATCAATATCTAGTATTTAATGCAAACCCTTTCAATTAGCTGTGAAAAAAATCAATTGTGATAAGATGGGAAGGGAAGGGTTTTTTCCTCCTATGGAAACTGCTTCATATACCAGAATAAAGCTCCCCATTCTTTCTGTCTCTTCAGGCACTATTTTTTTTTTTTTTTTTCCCAAAACTGAGGTTTTGGTCTATGTCATTTCATCCTCTCCTTTAGGGAAAGAGTGAAAGAAAAATATAAATAATATTGACTTAATACTTACAGCATAGTTTAAGAAGCCTTAAGAAGACAGGTCTTTTCTGAAGAATTAGAAGTGCTTAGTTCTACTTAAATGATGAATTAGGCAAGGGAGTCTAGTTGGAGCAACACCTTGCTGAGTAAGTAGAAGACCCAGAGTTCCTGCGAGCACTTGAGACAAATGTAGAATCTTCTGAAGTTAAGGAAAGCTCCACAAGATCATCCTGCCTACTTCATCTGGCACTTCAAAGGAATCAGTCTTGTCGACTCCTGCTTCCAGCAGAGAAGATCTCTGTCTTTCATTTTCCCTGCTACAGACAGCTAAGTGTAGGATCATAAAAATACAGAAATTATTGTTTATGACCTTTCCCTGAGGACCTTTAAAAATTGTGAAATGAGGGAAACTCAATAGATGTTTCAATCTGATCTGAGAAAGTTTTCTTAATTTTAGGCCAAGCCAGGTTTTTACTTTGTGTTTTAGCCAACATGATGATTTACATGAATGGTAATATGTACTGGTCAGAGAGCTGGATTCCCCTCATGGACATATAGGTTCTACTTTTGCTTTCTAAACTGATTCTACGGGTTATTTTTGTAAGTTATTTCCTTTGACTTTCCTTCATTTTCTGAATCATAACATAAAATAAAATGTTTGGGATGAGTTAAATAAACAAATAAAATTGTTTGGCATGAGTCCTACAAAGTCTTCATAGAATTTCTATTGTTCCAGGGTTAGGAGTGAGAACCACCAACCTCAATATACTTCTCTGCTGCCTCTCCCCATCTCCTGCCCAAGTGTTTGCCATGACCTGAAGAACTGAGCATTCTTCTGAGTGGAAAACAAATCACAAAACTGTCCTCTTGAAAGGTGTTCCTTTCTCTCAAAGTGAGATAAAATGTCCAGATGTGGGTGAGACAATGGAGAAGAATAAGGAACACCAAGACCTTCATTTTCTTCATATGGAAAAAATAAAATAAAATAAAATAAAAATAAAATAAAATAATAAAATTAAAATAAAATAAAATAAAATAAAATAAAATAAAATAAAATAAAATAAAATAAAATAAAATAAAATGAAATAAAATAAAAGTATAAAAGGTTTATAAACTTCCATGTAATTTTTTTCTCTCCCTTTTCACACAGGGCCACAGTTATTCCCAGTCTTTGGCTGGGAATGCCCCCAGTCAATGCCCTTGGTAACCCAGCAGAGGCATTTTGCCAGAGAGAAATGAAAATGACTCCCACAGATTCCCTGTTTTGTAATGTCAGTTCTACATTTAGCAATCTCTATTCCTCCATTCCCATCTAGACCATCTTGTGTCATCTGCTCATGATATGTCCTTCAAAATGAGAAGCTCTCCAGAGTCTCAGTTAATAATTAGGGCTCTTCAAGCCTCCTACTCTCTCCCTGTCATCCACTACACAGTTAGAGGTAAAGATAATCTAGTTTCCCAATTTAACAGTCCATGAGTTGGGAATCACTATCAAATTCAACATATTACCGGTGCAAAGTATATTATTCCTTGATAACTTAAAACATTTTTGTTACAAAATATGTTAGTATCACCATGGAAAGAGAACTGTGTGAGGCAATGAGATACCAGCAATGCGACTTGAATAAATATAAATACATATGGGGTTTGCTGTTACAAGCATTGTTCCTATGAACAAAAATGGCAGCATTTAAAGAAATAAAATATTCTGCTGATATGGTCATACTAAAACAACACTGTGAAGGAATAGATGAATGGAGAAAGATTTAAACAAATTGTAATGTCTTGAAAATCTCAAAGCACTCTGCAGCTTAACCTCATTTTAGATAAGGACAGATATCTAAATTTTAGCTGTTACCTTAAAATCTCAGTTATGAGAATTCCCAAGATTTTATGAGAATTTCCACGCAACCTGCAAAATGCCAGGAAGTTAAGGCCAAACTTAAAAGCATTACTTTTACACTTAGATGAAGAGTTCCCTCTGTGAGCAATTTGATAGAGAAACAGGGGCAGATAAACTGGACAATCTGTCAGAGGTTAATGCTTTGCTCAGTTGAATTTATGTATGAAGCTTTGGTAGTAGTGTTAGGTGGCCTGGGTAGTCCTCTTAAGGCCAGAAACTTATAGAGGTGGTGATGTGGCATCTAAATTAAACAGACAGTTTTCTCTTTCAGTTCTCAGGGGCAAAAGATACTCAGGTTAGTGTCAATTCCAGTATTAACCTCTCAAAGAAGAATAGAGATGACTTCATAGGTTATATTCCTGGCTCTGCTACTGATACAGTTTCTGATTTAGCTTCTCTATTCTTGCAATTGCCTGCGATTTGGAACTAGATAAAAATGCTTAACTGCTTTCCTAGTCTGTTTGGAAGCTTAATTACTAGATATTTGTTAAGAGCTTTGAGTCATTTATGAACGTAACTTGAAAATGCACTGCCTCCTCCCCTTGCCACTTATTAAGGATTATTATTTTCTTATGTCTGTTTAGCTTGTTTGGTTTTTGGAATGTTGAATTACCTCCTAATAATGGCCTTATAAAGGAAAGACATACTGGAGACATTCTTCTTCAGTGACATTTACAAAGAAACTGTAACTCATGCTGTTTAAGAAAAAAAAAAATCTTCTTTGCTCATCAAAGATAAAAGCCACATTCTGCCTGAAGGCCTAGTTTTTCCATGATAACAAGACATTTCACATCTGGTTTTGGCCCTCAAAAATGTTTTTAAGTACATTCTCCCTTTTTCACTCCCTTCTTCTCTCCCTCTCCATTTCCCTCCCTTCCTAACATACTGGCGTAGTTGTCTGGTCTTACGTAATAAATCCACACAGCAAGTTAATAATGAACTTGGATAGAGTTTCCCTTTGAGTCCTCCATGTGACCTTTCTTACCTGTGCCACTGAAGCATCATCTGGGTAGCAAGTCTAAGAAAGTTATATCCAGTAACTGAAAGAAATTTTGGGGCTGTGGGGTGGTTTGGAACATCTGCAGAATAGAAGGTGTTATCTCTTAAGTAGGATGTTTAGATACATTAAAATAATAATAATAATACATAGTTGAATCAGTCTTTTGTGTGGAGGATGGCAAGTTCTTGGCATGATGGAGGCTTCACAAATATGAGTGCAGCTTTGTTATGTAAGGGAGCATACCATGATGTGCCCTGGACTCTTGATACCATGACTGTTGTCTACAGTAATAAACTTAATATGTCAGAGAATGTTTTGAACGGGCATGTTACAAAGTGTTCCTAGGAAAGTCTTTAGCCCATTTTTGACCTTCACCAACGGGCATTATTCTAAACAATTTCTGATCATTCTGCAACACTTACAGATGACAAAAACCACTTCAAATTTGCAGACTGAATGAAATCACCCGTTAGAGGCTTGGAGAACCCAGTAATGCCAAAGCAGGTGTTCTTTTGTCAACAGGTCTCACAATCAGGAAGTGATATGTGACACGTGCAATTTTTGATGTAGATACACCCTCACTGTCCAGTTTGGAATTTTCTTTTTTCTCATCCATGTTGCTGGTAACTAATTTCACACAAGAACAGATACATGATGCAGAAGGGGACTAACACATACTGCTGTCTTTCCTTCATAAACGATTGGGATACCATCCTTAACAGGTGTAGGTCGATGTGCCAGTGAGGCTGGAGAATGTTGTACCTGATGAATCATTAATATTTCAAGAGGTTCTAAATATTCAGGGTGGCAACTGGGTCAGTCTCTAAAAGGAGGAGAAGGCTTCTTCTTGAAGCATGTCTTCTAAATGCCAGTTTACAAATACTGCTGTGTTGGAACTTAGAGACTGACACCAAGAAACCACTGACAAGCAATAAGAGAAATTGGACTGGATAGAGATGATGAGGTTTCAGAACAGACACTACAAGATGAAAAACTGTGAGTTCAACCTAAGGAAGATTGCCAGCTTCTGAACAAGTATGTAGTGTATAGCAGCTCAGTCCTGACACAGTCAATACAAATCCATTGTCTGTGCCTACCTGCCTCATCCACTTCCCTTTCTTTGTCTTGACCTTCACCAAAACTGTGACATGAGCCAATAGATTCTTTTAACTACGTTGAAAAGGTATTTCTGCAGATCATCAAGTCTTCAACTCAAATGTCTTCACTGGCTGTACTGCTTCTGCCTAAGCAGTGGACTGACACAAGATAGCTTCATTTCTAAAATCTGAAAACTTGAAGTAGTTGAATGAAGCCAGTATGCCTCCTATCTCTTATATCACAAATCAGTAATAAAACATAACTGCTTTCTTTTATTATCTCTCCCGGGAGGATGTTGTAGGTAGCAGGCGTGATAGCTCATAACTAGGTCTAGATAAAAAAAAAAAATAAAAAAAAAAAATTCCTTTTCTTCAAGGGCAGGAGACAAACTGATATACACTTAATTGTTCGCTTTTAGAAGGCAATAAACTCAAAGGTAACAACTACAAAACCAAACCAAATCAAACCAAAACAACAAAGCTTTCTTTATTTAGCAATTTTAGAGTTCATGGACCACAATAAAGTGGCAGTTTTGAAGGTTCTGTATGCTTTTTAGTAACAATAAAACATTCCTCTAGCCTCCCATAAGGATGACAGCAGGAATTCCCAAGATCGCTAGACCACCATAAAAGAGATTTTTCTTCTTTAAAGTAATGAAATACATCTTTATCAATACTTTGTGTGACAACAGAAGAAATATTATCCAGGCTGCCTTTTATGCAGATGATGTTCATTGTTTGCTGTACAGAATCCATCTGACCTGAGGTTGATACCAGTATGGATAGATAGCAGTCATGAACACCTCATCTCTGTGTTTTCTGACATTGCTCATGTGATGCACAATAGAGGTATCTTCTAATTAGTAATCAAACATTGTAATATATAAATTCAGTAGTCAAAATAAAATTGCTTTGATTACTATAAATCCTATAAATCCTTGTTCAGTAATTAACAAGGCATCACAGAGGGAATATTTTTGTTTTATATTTCAAAGACATAGTTTTCCCTTTGGTTTGTGCCTAGTTCTTTTGCGCCTATTAGTGTGGAAAAAGTACCACTTAATTTTTAAGGTTCACACTTCATTAAATGAAGAACATCTTGGAAATCAAATTCACAAATCTCCAGGGTGAATAAAGCTAAAAAGAGTTCCAAGCTAACATTACTTGGAATCATTTCTCTGCAAGACCTGCTAAAGAAGGTACTGGCATGACTTAAATAGAGGTCCTTGGAGCATCAAACGACCCTCACTGAGACATATTGAATGAGAGCTCCATTACAACAGTATAGACTTGTACATAGGGTACACAAAACTCTATCTCAGGATGGCACATGTTAATATTTAAAGCTGTGATGCCTTTCCATATGAATTATTATGGACAGAAACAGTAATACATAGTGCTACAACCAAAGCTGAGGTTTCTACTATTATGACCGGAACGTTTTCATTTTAATTATATAGACAAGTACATCAGATTTTGTACCTAATTGAATGTATTGTCTACTAGCAAACACACAGGTAAAACTATGTCTTAATTTCACAATGTTATACCAAGGTAAATCCTACGGACTTCATTTATTATTGTTTTATCCAAAAATTTGCTAAAATAAAAGTCCTGAGAATTTTATGTTTGTTTTTTGTTTGTTTTGTTGTTGTCTTTTGTTTGTTTTGTTTTTCTGATCATTTTATTTCTTTGTTCATATTTTTTTTTCTTTCTAATTCTTTGAAATAGAGCACCTGGCATTCTTATATATTTTCATATTGTAATTATATTTTATGTGCCTTCCAGATCTAAACCAGAAAAATAGTGTGGTTCTATAGAACCTGAAATACAGGCTACGAAGAAGCAGTAAAAGAAAAAAAAAAAACTTATACATTATGTAAAATATCTTTCCAGTGATCCTCTTCCCTTGGTTTCTTCTTAGCAATCCCCTTATCTTTTAACTCATATCTATATTTACTTTTAGTAGAAAGATACATTTTTCCCATGTGAAGTAATGTTTGTTTGAATTAATCTTATAAGAAAGACACAGTTATGAAGCATTTCTGATATGTCAACATCCCAGGCTTTTAGAAGTGGGACAAAACAGCTTTTCTACCTTCTAAGGATCAGCTTTTTTTGTAGAGCCAAGGGCAATTGTATCAGTGTCTGTAGAGAAGAAAAAATGCAGAATAAAGTATCTGTGACACCATATCCCTTCAAACACTGACATTAGTTGAAAAAAAAACCCACACTCCTATTAAATTTGTTCAGGACAAACTGATACATATGAAATATTTATTTTCTTCTGCTTTGGGCAATAGTATTTGGAAAGCAAACCATAACATTACGTATGAAATGAAATTAGATTTTTTTTGTGTGTGTAGATTTAAAGGTTCATCCATAAAGTAAAAAAATAAGATGAAAGAAACCACTTCCCTTCTATTGTTATTTGTCTAAGTCAACTGGCAACTTCATGTCCTAACACTTAGAAGTAAATGTCAATCTCATTTTTATTTTTTGATCTCCATAGAAGTATCTGAAATGGATAGATGTGACTGTTACCCAGAAGGCTTTGAGAAAGGGACTCAGCAAGCATTGGCAGAACTTAGGTCAATTTGCCTTTCAATGTTCTTATGTTGAGTGATGTATTTATAGAAAGGAGGGGTAGAGGGGAGAGAGGGAGAATGAAATATCTGACAGTTTTGTTGAACGTCTGTCTATGTGAAACACTCATGTATTCTGTTAATTGATCATGTGCATGATCATCAGTCCACCAATGGATTGAATCACAAAATAAGAGAATTATGTGAGTAGAAAGTAACAACGGAGATCAACTGGTTCAGACCCCAGTTCAGACCAATTATTCATGTTATATGTAATGTAATATGTAATGTATGTATGTATCTATCTAAACTCGCATACATAAAAACTTCCTTTTCTTCCCCGTCTGTCCCTCACGTATGCATACACATACGAACACTGAGTTTCAGACCTAATACTAGGAAGTGAAACAGATTCTCAAAAATTAAAAATGACTATGAAAAATTAATAAAGGCATTATCTTTAACTATTATTATCCAGATAACAACTAAGTTATATATAGCACAGTAGGAAATATAATGTTCTGAGGACACCATCATTAAGTACATTTTTCTGTTATATTCCTCTGAGTTTGTTATAGTTTATATAGTTTATATAACATTTATATATTTTATATTTATATTTATTTATGTATTTATATAACATTTATATAGTTTAATATAAATAGTTCTAACAAATAAATGCTTTAATTACTCATGTGGGAAACTTTTGACAATTCCTATGGCAATAAGGTTCAGAATAACCAGTATCCTGCTAAAACATGCATTTTAAACAGGGCAATGACTTACTAGAATAATTCATCTGGAAATAAAACATGAATTCACCTGAAGTCCTGATATAAGAACTTCTAGATATTTTCAGAAACAGATTCTATGATTCTCACAAGATCTGTGCTTGAGATACAGAACATACCAGGTAATGTTTCCAGCCCCATATTATATAAACATTCTAGTTAAACAACTGAAACAGTCCCTTCTGGATTTGAATTCCATTAATCTAGGAGTCTTCTTCAACAGTGGGGGTCAGCAGCTGCTCAGAATATAGAGTTTAATTAGAATGTTAGTTTAAGACACCCCCCTCCCCTATGACATGCTCTAGTGGTCTTATATAATTGTTAATAACCACTAATGAAGTTGTTTACATGACAGTGAACTATCCAGATGTTCCACAGACCTTTTGAAAACAGAACAAATTAGGGAGGCAAATTTGTCCTAAGTTTTATTCTCTATAGCTAATGTTCTCTGGGAGAATCTCATACAACCCAGAAATGACTCCTACAGAAAGCAAAATAAAAATGTCCCTATGCTGCAGTCTTTGGTCACATCTAGTAGTGTTTTAGCTAGTTAATACTTCCTATATATTTCTGCACTTGAATCTGAATTTACAAACCATCTTTACTATGTGTGCACCTCTCTGCATAGGGGAAACACCAACATCACCTTTTCATGTGGATTCATGTATTTGTGCTACATACAGCACAAATGGTTTACCTGTATATAATGCTTATATGTTGCAGTATATAATGGTTGACCTTCCAGTCATCACAGTATGATTCCTCTGTCTTTGCATTAGGTCAATTTGTCTTTCGATGTTCTTATGTTGAGCGATGTATCTATAGAAAGGAGGGGTAGGGGGGAGAGAGGGATCCCTCTGTCTTTGAATTGTGTGGTCACAGTTGAGCTGAGATTTTTCTGAGTCCAACACTGCCCCTTGAAAGAGTAATTGGGATCTTAGACTCTTAGTGCTCATGTTGCCTTACTTTGGGCAGAGTAATTTAAGCTATGATCATCCTGTCAGCATTGATATGAAAAAGCACTGCTAGGTCAGGGTTAAAAGGAGGGCTATATCTGCCTAGATACACATCTCAGTGATTCACTTCAAGTGACATGCAATTGCATCCAAACTATACATCCCATTATGCAGAACAAACTGATTCTTTCTAGCTAATGTTCCACTTCTTCTCTGATTCTTTTCTCTGCAGTAAATTGCTGAGAAGACTTCTTTCCTGTCTTTAAAGGAAGATGAAATCAAGTAAAAGAGAGAGAGAGAAAGAATAAATAAAATAAAATTAAAAAAAATAAAAAAAGGAAAAAGTTCAAGGTAAGGGAAAGGGGCTGAATCCAATCCTAAGCCCATCAGTCACTCCAGGTACTTTCACTTCGTATGTGATCTATTTTCATTTTACAATGTAGAAACTCTGACAGAGAAGAGTGTTCAAGTCATGATAATCCAATAGGAAGATGAGGAGGAGCCATAGAGGAATTCTTTCTTGCCCAGACAAACCATTTGTTGCAGTACAAAATCAAAACAACCAATTTAGCTGCATTTTGAACAGAACATGCACTGGTACAAATAACTATGTAGTACCAAGTAATAATGCCTTGAAGCTGCATGAATTCATTTGAGATTGCTACATTGATAAATGTCAATGCCAGTGAAGTCATAATTACAGCAATGGAAAGGGATACATTATAATTAGCAAAATTATGTGTGGCCTTCACAGCTATGGCTCCGTTTCTGGAACTATATGTGTTTTTTAAGCAATCACTTAGCTCATTAGCTAAACAGTGCACGAAGAATTTGCATCCTAGATGTGTTATCAACTAGATTTCCTAATTTATATCCACAAGGTCTATAAACTTCCCCCTTAATTTATTCAGCAAATTTCACATCTTTTAGACAAGATGTATTGAATCTTAGGGCCTGGGATTTGATTGATCCTAGTGTAGAGGCAATATGTTATCCTGTTGCAGCAATATCTGACAGGCATTTATTATGGATTTTAAAAGGATAAGGAGTCTTGCACAACAGCTACAAAAGTTTGTGAAATCCGTAAAGGTCATATCCAGAGAATTTTGAAACAGAATATGCCATTCTACTATTAAAAAAAATAATGATCTGTTTCAGAACAGAGAAGATCACATATGGTCTGATCCAAAGCACACTTAATAGGACAGGACTCAGATAATTATGAATTTATATTAACAACATAAGGAGGGGAGCAGAGGGATTCAATTATTATGCTTATTTGGATAGGGCATAACAGGAAGTGCTAGATTGGACTGTAACATGGATATTTGTAAATAAATATTGAGAAAAATATATTCAGATGAGAATTGAGAATGTAAGGAAAAAGAGCAGATCTGGAGTATTAGAAGACAGTAATTATTTATTTGTGTAAGATGCTAGGGGCTATTAGCCCAAGTGACCTGTTAGCTTTCAATTTCAGATGTCTTTATTTTGCTTAAAGTGCTGTGTACTTATTGATTAGTTGCAGCATTACTCTTTCTGCTTGTCCCAATTGTTTTATAATTTTAACCTCTTCTGTAATAATGAATAAAAATTAAATAAAGACAAGTGCTTGGTGTATAGAAATATATAAGTGAATGCAGTAAATCGCATATGAAGGAACAAAGCAAATTTGAATAAATTAAATTAATCTTGAATGTTTTGTTTTTTTTTCCCCTCTGCGTACCTATTCCGAAGATGTAGCTGCGTTTCAGTTATAAGTGAGGTTATTACTAGATAAGTATGTTTTTTATTCTGTTGGCTTACTATAGATCTTGTTATAACAAGCTTTGTACTGTGTCTTAACTGTATTTTGAGTCATCTTTACATTTTTAAGTAGTTTCAAAGTTTCTGTAAATTGCATTTGAGAATTTCAAAGCCACCTAAAGATGCAGATGTGAAATTCCCATGCGTTTCTGGACATTAATGTTCTCAGATTTCTCATCACCATAAAGATCTCAGTACATACTCAAAGCAAGTTTTTGAATAAAACTGTAGTTCTAAGTGCACTTAGATGTGCACTAATGCACTAAGTGTCCATTAATTAAATCACAGCCTAGTTTCTGCTTTACATACCTCATACATATTTGTCTGCTCTCTTAAAAGGTTTTTAAAAATGATACTAAGGTAGAGTTGGCTGACTTTGTTCTGGAACAAATGATGTGCACTTACACACCTAGCTTACCAACGTAGTGGGTGAGTAGTGACATCTGCCTAAGCTGTAACAACACCTGTAGGCTACTGCTTAGCAGAACTGAGTATCTTTTGCTATCTTGGTTCTACTAGTCTCTAGTAATCCTCTGAGTTTTCACTAATCAGGGAAATAAATTGTTTCGAAAGTCAACAAAATTCTTGCTTCAGTGCCAAGATTTCCTGAAGATATTAGCTATCAGATATGTCAGCACTTCTGAAAATATTTTTGATAAAGTGCTTTACTGGGCATGTGTTGTGGTTGAACCTAGCAGGCAGGTAAGCACCGCACAGTTGTTCAACTTCCTAGCTAAAACCAGGAGAGCATGCCACGGTAAATAGAATTTTAAAATCTACCTCTCTAAACTTGGCTTCATTTAGCAAAGAACTTGTTGAACACAATGAGGAATCTGAACTTAAGGAACCTACCAACTTAGTTGTTTGACACAATATACAAACCTTCCAAGGAAAGTGTAAAGTGATTTACAATGGGAAACACCATAGAATAACCAAAAGTAGCACATAATGACCAGATCCTGAATTTCCTGACTTTTTTTTTTTTTCTTTTCAGTTTTTCCCTCTACAAATACATCACTTGAGAATCTGTAGCACTGTGCTATGACTGAGATACAGGACTGTCAGGAGACAATTGTACAACTCTTCACTGGAGTCATCAGTAAATGTGTAAAAAAACTCAGAAGGGATGCACAAACAAGTGCTGGGCCAAGGGCTTTATACAGTAGGTAGTGGAAAAAGTCACAAAGGACAGTTACTGAATTTTGGTGTTATAAAAGGGCTTATTTTCTGCATTATGTTTTGAGTAGTCAGAATACATGCAAAGGAAAATGCTCCTGTATGGTTACTGAGCTATTCACCATGCTGCTAAATCATTTAATGAATTCAGTTTTATTTTTTAAGTAAGTAAGGTACAGTCCTGTAGGATGTGAAGCAAACACAGAAGCAGTGCCTCAGTTTTAATAGGGTTTGACACCCAGCCCAGCTTGCCTCCCGTTCTTCACAGCTGGAACACAGCTGGTCCAGAAAGAGGCTGAGTGGATTGTTCCTAGCCTGATGTAACAGCAACTATCCCATTCATATGTCGAGGTGTGCTCTGTGACAGAGCTGTCAGACAGGATCTCACTCAAGACAATGCCGAGCAAGTCTGAAAGATGATAGCATAGAGACTAAGCTAAACTTTTGCATGGCTGCTCTCTAATGTTTTGAGAAAAGCTGAGGCTGGTTCAATAATGCTTTTGCTGAACACATCACAGGCTCACTAGGATATGGGAGTTTACTTTAGATTGTGTTTTGAAGTGATTCATATAAGCTGCTTGAAGCCAATTAGCACAGTGTAATCACATTAGTGGTGATAGTACTCTACCTCCAGCAATGTGTGGTGACAGCTTGCTAAAGGGTTACAGGAAGGAAGGAAACTTTGGTTTAAATTTGGGTCAGCTTCTTACCACCTAGCACCTTGGGCTGTGCTTTGACAGTGTGTACTGCTGAGGTAGGCATTCATCTATTTCCATATCTGTTTTCCTCAGGCATTCACAGAAAAGAACTGTTGAAAATAAGTGTTTCCTTTGCAAGGTCTGTCAAAATGGTATGTTCAGGTGGATCAGGCTTGACTCCCAAATACAGTTTTTCTTGATTCATATATCCAGCCAGTCCATGGTTCAATGTCCATACATGTCCATACATGTTCATACATGTCCACATGTATGATCCATCACTATAGATTATCTAACACTGTACAAAATAACTCTTATTTTAGCTATGTACAGAAGTTTTCCCTATATAGACATTCCTGCATCTGCAGAAAGTTTGTACTACTTAGAAATGTCTTATGGGAGTACACTTTAGCTGATTCTTCATCAGAAAAAAATTGCATAAGGCTTCTCCTTCCTATTTGGATGCTGTGAACCAAGTAACTGCCCAAACTCTGTATTTCCTCTTTGATCTTTCATTTGATTTAGTAACAGTTGTACCAGTTAAACTGTGTATGAAACTACAACTATCCAATGACAATGAGGCTCAAAGTTCAAATGAAATTTAGTAACTTTATCCCTCTATCAAGGTGAATTCTTTTCTTTTTTCTTTTTTTTTTTTTCCTTTTTTTTTTTTTCTCTCCATTTTTCCTTTTTCCTCATTATAGATATCATGTTAACTGTTCTGATGTGGATCTTATTAGTTTTGCTGCCCAAACTTTCATCTACCTACCTGTGAACCTCTACAAAGATACTTTGAATATAGGTGTTATTTGTTAAAATTATAATTCTGTTCCAGAAAGCTTCGCTTATTCTCTTTTAGCAATCTGTGCTAGTTAAAGAAACGCAGTCCCTATAGTCTAGGCAGACAATTAACCCTGGTATCCTTAGAAACATATGGTTAGTATTCCCCTGCAGAAACCAAGAATGACTTAATTAGAAGTTTAGCCTAGGAAGAGACTGCCTAACGGTGACAATGTTATTTCTTCTCTATGGTATTTCATACAGATTCTCTTCCAAAATAATTTACAGAGGTAAAATATATACATATATCTCAGAGGAAAAAAAAATAAATTCATGGATTTAAGTAGCGATGAAAAGACATACTGAAATGAGGTTTAAAAATAGATGAGCAAGCTGATGTGGAGAGAAATATGTGAAGGCTACCTCACAAGTCCAAAACTACAGAGAAAAAATAAGTTTATTTTTACTTCTTATTATTAGAGTCCAAACTTAGGAAACTGTGCAAGAAATTTCTGTGAACATTTGTTTTAATTCCTAACCAATTAATTTCACTACATCTGTCTCCTTCAGTATGAATTTTCCTTAAGTATGATTGTTCTCCACATGTATTTGGTTAGAAATATTATTGAAAAATGCTTTTAGTGTCATTGGATTTAGAGATACACATATTTTTCTCACTTGAATTTAATGTACCAAAATATTATAAACTGAGTAATATATGTATATTACTCATGTATGTATAATTCATCCAACATTCCTTACACTGGTAAAGTGAGGTAAATCTAGGGGCTGATCAGGGTCTGATCAGGGGATCTTGGGATCTGCCCAAATTCTATACAATGTACAAGGTGAGAAGCCTAAAGCATGAACCTCAGTGTTAGTTTAGCTTACGTAAAATATTGAATGTGATGCTCTTTGTCAAACTCCATAAGAAACATGTGTGCCTTCATGCTGCAGAGAGGAGCAGTTACTATCAGCCATGTCATAACTCAGAAAATTTGTTAGTAAAACACAATGGACAGTCAGCCACCTAATCACCAATTTGGCATGCTGCTCCAATTTTTTATCGTCCAATCTGATGTTGTATGTTTGACTCCTCCAATACTTGAAAAAGTGATTAGGACACTGATGTGTACCTGCAACAAAGAGAAAGACAGAATATCCAGATCTAAGGCACAGATCTGCAGTTACCTAATTTTCTAAGGACATTATTACCACCTAGTGCCATCTAAAAATTATGATTTAAGCACACATTGGCAGTGATTTTGACTTATAAATCTTGGTATTTAATTTAAAGTGTCTTTTTTCCTTGGGTTCTTTATGTGATGATCTGGCACAGGCCCAGGCACTTCTCAATACAAGTTTGAAAAACTTGTAAAAAATACCAACCTGAAGCTGAGATTTTTTACTCAGCTTTTGATTTCAGGAATTTCATGGCATTAAGATTAAAAGATCTGAATTCCATCAGCAGCAGTTTGGCAAAAGGCATTAAATGTTACTGTAGTACTACAAAGACACCATGGCTTATAACAGGGTTAATAAGTCAAATGATTTGTTTTGAAACTGATGGGAGGTAGCGAAATTAATGTGAATGTCTGGGACCAAGTTTCTTCTCTGAAGACGGATTTCTGTTTTGTTGTCACTTAGGATGACAAGAGACCATTTAGTGGATGCTGCTCGGTACCTGTTTAAGAAACCTTTAAAGAAAAACCTCAAATGCCTCTGAGAAAATTGGGGTATGGATTAAATTCAACTTTTATTCAGTTCACTGTTATCTAAAAAACAGTATTTTGAATCAGACCAGAAATGAGTTCTTTAAAAATCTAGCCTGGAAACCTGTGCTTGGCAGTAGCCAGCAGAAGAGGATCAGAATGAGACAACACAAGTACCCTGGTAGCTTCCAGAAATCTGCTCAACTGGCAGCAGATCCCTTGATCCCGGCATTTTACCTGTTGAATGTTTGTTTAACAGAACTTTCCTATATTAATTTGCCTCATTTCAGCTGACTCTAAGCTGTCTCCCAAATAAACAGAATAGAAGTGAGGTTTTCAACTTTTCTCAGCATGCTAAGCAATAGCTTCTGTTTCAAATACATGATAATCACAAAGAATTGAAAAACTGTAATGAAGAAAGAATATTCTGAAATAAAATGCTTTCAGGAATTGCAAAGGATGCAGGTTCTGTGTCTCTGTTGGGTGTTTTTTCTCCCAGTTTTCTGGAGTCATGCTTTGCTATAACAGTTCCTTTACCGACATCACCTTCCTTTACCAAACAACTGAGAACATCATGCATTACAGAAGATATAATGCAACATCTGTTTTTGGAATGTAGAAAAGAGTGAAGGAAACCAAATGAATCAGAAGAATTTTAGACCATATTATGATTTTGGTTTTGTTGTTGTTGTTTTGATAGAAATATATTTTTAAAAGAAAATTACTATTAATATTAAGAAAATATTTTTGCTTAGGTAGAAAAAAAAAAGAAAAGAATATTTTCAGGTGGGTTTAGTTACTACAGTGCAAATGTTTTTGTGAAGATACTTATTCTGGAATTAGGCTGCCTTATCATAAAACTTCAAAACAGACTTGTTCTGAAATAGTTACCAGCATGGATCAACTGGTCTGGTACTTCTGCTTTAGTGCAATTTAAATTTTAAATTTGTGAAGTTCAGTATCTGCCTGATGCATTAATTATGATATTTTACTCTTATAATAGGGCATAAATGCAACAGATGAGATTAGACATTTGTACAAGCATACTGTGGGAGCTAAATTGAGATAAAATGCATTATCTGAAAGGAAAAAAACTTGGCAAATATCACAGAAAGTGACAGCTAGAAAGTAGAAGAAAAAAAAACACGGTATTATCTCTACTAACTAACATAGAAAAGTGTCAAATGCTGAGTATTGAAGCTACTATTACAGTCAGAGACCTGTGAGTATAATTCCTGCTTCCACAAGAACTATGGCTAAAAATAGGTCCCTAATTTAAGAAATCCCATCTCCCCCCTCCCCCCCCCCATGTTCCACAACATGCATTTTATTGGTCTCCATTAACTACAGTGGGAGTTTAGTACCCAGTTCAGTCCATGCACTAATTGAGATGTCTTAATCTGCAGCTGAACCCCACTATGGGGGCTCAAATTATTTGCCAAAATATTGTGTCAATTACGGCAGTTTAGCGCATTGTGGCCTCCTGATCATCCCTAGGGGCATAGATTCTATGTCAAATTTGCAAGCCTGCTGTGAAACCACTCAGAAACCACTTGGTGTTTCATCATCTGGGCCTAGTCCTAAATGTCCTTATGTGATAGTGAAGAGCACGCTGGAGAAGGCAGTTTATGTGTTGCACTGCCACGGCATGCCACAGGATATCAGAGCAGTGGACAACACAGATTCCCAATGCCAGGAGAGGTTCATGCCAGAAGATATATCCATGGTGTAACTTTCTGAGGTCACCACGCTTCCCCATCATTATCTTTTTATCATTAAAACAACACAACAGCAAAGATAGTTGAAAAAGTCTGGGAGTAGGTGATAAAGAAGGCCCAGGCATCTTAATTGGAAGTGTGTCTGCTTGGATCTCTCAAAGATTACAAGATTACAAAAGATTACAACATGAAAAAGTCATATAATTTACATGGTTTGCTTTATCTTTAAGGGGTCAGGCTAGGCTGTAAATAAGGTAAACAATTCAACTTTCCAGGTTTTGCAGTCCCTGTCTCCCCCCCCAACACGCACACACACCTATTTTAATGATTTCTATTCCATTGCTTTCCACCGCCACCCCTAGATTGTTCTACCTAATAAATTTTATGTAGCCATAGCAATGTTTGCAATTTAAAAATTTAACAGATTTGAGCCACAGCTGCACTATACTGGCAAGCCAGACCAGCTTCGGGTAACAAGATTTATTTTCCTTTTGTGCTGCCAAGTCAACCTGAAGACAATGTTAATAGAAAAGGTCACAGACTGATAAGCTGACATGTCTCTAATTCTTTAGGACAAATCCATGGATGGTGAATTGAAATGCTACTCTGCAGCTCCTCAGGGGCATAGGCATTAAAGTAAAATGTTACAGATGTGAAGGAATGGCAGCAAGCATGTTTGGCTTGCAAAAGAGCTTGTGGCTGTGGTGGCAGAAATGCAGCAGACACCAGCAGAATTTATTTTCTGGAGTAAAGGATATTTTAAGGACACACTGCCACCACCTCCACATAGAGCAGATCTATCTGCCAGGGTGCTGTTGATACAGTGGTTGGAAAGGTTCACAGATAAAACTTAAGTAAAAGAAAGAACTGATTTCTCTGTGCATGTATGCTTTGCAAGGTGTGTAAGAGAGAAAGTGAAAGAAAATGTATTTGTTGTTTTTGGTGTTTCTCTCCTCCCTTTACCCCTCAGGATAACACTTTAAGGATTGAGTCTTTTTTCAGTCTTTTCATCTGGAGGCAGGTTGCTTATTTAGTATTCCAAAATTCACCAATTTGAATGAAAGGTGTCCTTTAGTGTTCAATGTCTGCACTTACTATTAAATTGAAATGGGACAGGGAAGTGGCCAGAACCAGAACAAAATCATCTCTACTGTAGATTGTAGAGGTGTAGATTGATAAATAGAGATGAGTCCTTGGTATAACCCACACTCTACTGAATGACTTGGCTATAGGCTATAATTTACGTGAAGCTAGTGACCATTCCCAAAAGACATTTTAAACTTACTTAAAGAGTAAAGGAGGTTAAAAGTTTGAAGTGGAGGGTCCCATTCCAGCTGGTCTCAACAAGAGAATCACAGAATCACAGAATTGTAGGGGTTGGAAGGGACCTCAAGAGATCATCGGGTCCAACCCCCCTGCCAAAGTAGTTTCCCTAGAGCAGGTTGCCCAGGTAGACACCCAGACGGCCTTGAATATCTCCAGAGAAGAAAACCCCACAACATCCTTAGTCAGCCTGTTCCAGTGCTCCATCACCCTCACCATGAAGAAGTTCTTTCATATGTTGGTGCAGAACTTCCTGTGCTCCATTTTGTGGCCATTGCCCCTTGTCCTGTCCCCACAAAACACTGAAAAGACGTTGGCCAAATCTGTCTCCCACACTTAAGATATTTGTAAACGTTGATAAGATCCCCTTAAGTCTTCTCAAAGCTGAACAGAGCTATGTCTCTCATTCTTTCCTCACAGGGAAGATGCTCCAGGCCCCATATCATCCATGTTGGAGATCCTTTTTTTTTTTTTTTTTTTTTGTGTACTAGGGAACCCAGAACTGGACACAGGTGAGGCCTGACCAGGGCAGAGTAGAGGAGAAGGATCACCTCTGTTGACCTTGACCTTGGCCATGCTCCTTTTTATGCATGCCAGTATCCCATTGGCCCTCTTGGCCATCAGGCCCAAGAACAGTCTCGGGATTGTTAACTTACCAGTACAGAGAAAGTGGCTTATGGGCAATCCCTCTTTCTTCAGCTTTAATATAAATGTTCATCTGTAAAGTAATGTCAATAGCTAAAGAAAAATACTATGTTCAGTATTTCTCCAGGCTGATGGAGGAGAATCAATGAAAGAGTACACTTTTCTTGTTATCCTGTGAAATTCCTGTAGCGATAAGCAAAAATCTGCTACTTTCACCTCTTCACTGTTATCTTCTCTTTCAGTGACTTGGGTGCAGCACATCCTTAGAAAATGTAAAAAATCAGCATGAGCAAGAACTCTCCTGTCTTTTTGTGCATAAAATGGACAAGCTAAAGAAATGTAAGGTATCATGACCAGAATAGCATGACTAATTCATGTGAATATGGAGGCTGCAAATTATGTTTTTCAAAACTTACTATGACTCAGGGGAGGCTAACAAGATAAATGTTTTTTTTGTTTGTTTGTTTTTCCCTTCTTTCAATCTCAAAGACTGACACAGTTTGAGTAGATGATAATGAAATGATTCTAGATTAATTATTTCCATTGTTTTCATACCAAGATGTCCTAGCAAAGATCAAGGTCCAACTGCATTCCATGCTGTATGAACACATAGTACAGGACAGACATAGCTATGGAGAATTTGTGTAGTAGTACAATGC
The DNA here is from genome assembly GCF_047663525.1 of Anas platyrhynchos. Classification (NCBI taxonomy): domain Eukaryota; kingdom Metazoa; phylum Chordata; class Aves; order Anseriformes; family Anatidae; genus Anas; species Anas platyrhynchos. The sequence goes on along the minus strand of NC_092621.1, from coordinate 5,171,229 downwards.
CCACGTGAAAAAGAGAAATGCATGCTGGTATCTCCTTTTAAGTATGAGCTCTCAGATAATTATTCATGTTATATTTTAGGACGTTTGTTGAATTTGCACGTATCTTTATAAATACCAGCAGATTGTTTAAATACTTGAGGACAACCAATACCATAGTAATTTTAAACCATTATGAAGTAAGCTCAGCACTTTGATTCATAAGAATATTCATTGCTGTCAGCTTGCTGCCTGGCTCTCCTTCGTCACTGTGGTGGCTCTTTACAATTTCCTTGTGCATCGCACTTCCTAGTGGTGTGCAAGAAGTGTGTCATTTGGCTGTGAAATAGGGACATTTCAAGCAGAATTGTTTTTCTTCATCCCAAGCCTGTTATGACAGATTAACTAAGTAAGAGAGTTTAATTTATAGGAAGCAACTCATAACACATTCATCTCAGCTGGATGGCACAGCCTGTGCTGTTGCCAGACATGCAAAAGTTTCAGAATTTAACAAGCATTACATAAAAGCAAACAAACAAGCAAAAATCCAAAATAAAAAACTATACCACCTAAAATGAATGATTCATCTGAAATGAATGAAGGAGCCTTGCATCACTTGTTTTTCGTATTATTTATTTGTCACCATCTCTTGGGTGTCTGTTTTCTGTTTTCTATGAATCTTGATAGCTGCTATCTACCCAAAGGCTTCTTTAAAATCTGAGAAATCATCATGCTGTGGAGAACAGCGTTCCAGTATTTACACTGAAAACATCAAGGCCTCAAACAAGAAAATGAAAACCAACCAAACAAACAAAACCACTACAATTTAAAACTCATTTCAGAAGATATTTTATAAATGTCCATCTACATTATAAAGTATTTAGATGAAATTCTGTTTGGATGTAGACACGGAGTAAACTAATCTGACTACTATCACTTTACAGGAGAGGAGTGTATCAGACATAAACCTTGCCTCAGGCTTTCAGTTGCAAGGGCAAATTTAAAAAGAAAGTAATTCTTATACTGTGCTATGGATAGATGCTTCTATAGATACTTTCTCTGCATCTTTACATCTGATGTGTGGTAGCTGTTGAATGAAATAGATAGACTTTTAAATAATAGATTACTATTATTTACCAATCCCCCCCCCTTTTTTTTTCATGTGATTCTTTGCTTTTCAAATGTAGTAACTGTAAATCATAACTTGCTTATCCTTATACAAGAGAAAACATCTGCCAGGATCTTTAGTGGACAGTCATTCATTATCAGAACTTTGACTTCAAGAGTTAGATACCACTATACACACGGCGGAAACTTGACTGCTAGTGTTCAGTCTATTTTCTTCATATTTTTTTTTCTCAGTTTGTGCTTGTAATTGACAGGAAAGATAAACATATATATATATATTGTTTGTTAGTTAGTTCTGAAATGGCATGGTCAACAGCTGAAGCTATGACTCAGTTCCCATTACTGCACTAGTGTAGCAATTTCATGTAGTCATTTCTTAATTACCCTTGCAGAGGCATTCAATCTTGCTTTTTACTTAGGGAACAAAAAAATCCAGTTAGTTAGAAAAGGTTTAATTTAGTGTATGTGGGTGCACACATGTATGAAAGAGAAGAGTTTGGTCCTTTCTGAAGTCTTGCTGTAATTGCAGTACTCTGCAGTTTTAAAGTACTGAGAACAAGAACAGGTTGTACTGTGTGGCCACCGCAGCTCAGATAATAAAACCTGTCTCTATGGCAAAATTATTGTAGAGAACTGACTGATTGGCCTGTATTTATTCAACTGCATGTTTTACAGATGAATTATATGCTAGTTTGCTAATTTAAAAATAACAGTGCCTAATTCATCATAACAAGTGTAGATCACCAGTATGAGAAAGACATAAAGATATTGTAAAGAGAATGTAAACATTACTAAAAGTTCACATTCACTTTTTTCCTTTTTTTTTTTTTTTTTTTTTTTTTAGGTTAATACATAAGTCAAATGCTACACCTTCATTCTTTCATTTCAGAATGAAAAGAGATGTCGATGCAGTGCCAAACTGTGCTTGCAGGCTGGAGTTTGCAATCAACTTTCAAGCCTTCTCTAGTCTTTTCAGACACTTTCTGTAAACTGTTTTTTTTTTTTTTTAAAACTTACTGGTTTTATGTGCCACAGTTTCTTGCTCAAAATGAATTGTTTGTTGCTTTGTATTGCCCCAAAACATGAATGTTTCCTCTGGGACTGACCATTATTTAAGTAATATATTATATATATATATATGAAAATTTAAAACTACTATTGGAGTTTGCAAAATGCACAAAGAAAAAGAAGCAAATGAACAGCAGAAATCAGAAATTCCTACAGCCTATCTGGAAAAAAAAAAGTGCTTTAATAAGATGAAATACACAGCTACACATTTAGAAAAGAAAATTGTAAGCTAAGTTTACTGATTGGAAAACTTTCTCTGTTAACTCTAAAGAACACTGGGGCATTTATTGTCATCTGATAAGGAGCTCCAGAGTTTCTTTGGATTATAGAGTATTATGAAATAAAATTCAGGATAAAATCAAGAATATTCCATTCTGCCTGTGTTTAGTAGTGGTACTTGCTTAGAAGTGGAATATTCTGTCCAATTGTATCATTCATTCACCAGCATCTGAGATACTTCTTCCATTGGCCTGTGTATGTCAAAGAGACTAAAAGAAGTGTTAAAGTGCATGGAAAAATCTGATGAATTTGCTTTGGAAAAAAAAATAAAATTGATGCTTTAAAGATGTCAGATGAAGACTGAATGTTGTATCATCATGAAACAGAAGACTGGCACTGCTTTCATAATTGCTTTCGTCCTTTATGAGTTCAGTTAGCTGTAGCTCTGGCAGCATCCCTGGCTTTTCCTTACCTGTGGTGTTAGCTATCAAACTCCAGCTTAGACTGCTCAAGCCTTGAATATTATGCTAATATACTCTTTTCTATCTTTGCAGTGCTCCTTTTAGGGTTACTCCAGGGACCTTGTCCTTTTTCTGTTTCTTTTTTTACTGAATAAAAGTTTCTATTAAGAGTAGGTGTTGGCAATAACTATTCTTGTTTGTTTGTGTTTGTTTGTTTGAATTTCTCTTTAAAAGGAACACTGCTTTGAATATACACTCAATCTCTTTTAAATATTTCAGATGAAATCTTTCTCTCCTATCTTTTCCAAGCATCAAAGGCTTCACGCTTTCTGTGTCTGTGTGATCATTCTCTCTTTCCTGTCATATCCAGAATTCATTCACATCTTTATTTCCATTACTGAGAAGCAAGAGAAACTTAGTTCTATGAAAGAGTTCTTTCTTATGAAATAAATTTCTTCAAAAGGGTTGAAGTTCCCAAATCTTATGTAACCCATCTATTTTCTGAACAAGCCTGTTCTAAAGATGTTCGACAGAGTAAGGAATTGACAGTGCAGGGAAATCCCTGCTAAAAGGAAGAAAGGACAGAACGTTGTATCTTAGCTTACTTGAACCATCCTTGTATATATATTTTTTTATAACCATTATATGTTGTTCATGTAGTTCAGTGATAAATTCTGGGATAAATTCTGGCTTCTCAATAGCATTCAAGAACAGCTTTCTGAATAAAATAAAATATAAATACATTTTTAAAAATAAAATAAATAATAAAATAAAATAATCAATCAGATAACTAAGAATAGCATTTGGTGACTTTATGATCAGGCTATTCCCTGAGGTGTATCTTACAGTGATTGCTGCTTGGAGAAGGTAAGTCCCTTTAAGATGGACCAATGATTTTCTAAGAATGCTGTACCTACCTAAAAGAAGGGGAAAAATCTCTTTTTTTTTTTTTTTTTTTTCTTGTTTCCTACCAAGTTCATTTTCAATGAAAGAATGAAAGTAATCAATACACACAGAATGTGTACAAGAATGGACTTGTGCAGGCATGAAATGGGAAGGAACAACCTATTCTTGTGTTTATCCCCATTCATTTTCAACTTTTAGAAAAACTGCTGCAAAAGGAAAGATCAAGTTTAAATTCAGGTTGTTCAGTACAACCAGGAATTTCTTGATCAGCAAACCAAATGTGCAGAACATCTTGGAACAGCCTGATCACTGATTGCCATCAGAAGAAATAAAATATGTTTCCTGCTTCAGCAATTCAGCAATATGTTCCCTCTTCAGCAATTACTGTATTGATGGAGATCCTGAGGTGATTATAGATCTAGGAGATTCAGGTTTGCAAATTCTGCCTCTGCTGTAATACCTGGGTTGAAACCTGAGCTGGGGAAACATCTCCCAGGTGCTTAAGGCTTGATGCAGCATTCCTAATTGTGGGAACTGTTAGTGGTGGCAAAGTAATTTCATCTGAATTTTTGGCTTAATTTCTACTTTTTCAATAGGAATACACAAATAAAATACATGTATATGTTGCATTCTTCATTTACCTCTCAACACATACATATGCTAATTGTTAGGCCTAACAATGAAGCCAGATACAAAAATACAGAGATTTCTGGTTTTATTCTCATAGTCCACAAACTTGCTGCCCTGTGAGGTTGTAGTGAGTCTCACAGGAAGCCATTGCAGAAACAGCAGTCATGAAGCTGTAGAAAGCCTGAGGCTCCAGTTTCTCTTTAATGCCATTCTCATGACATGGTCACGAGCCCTGGAAGTGACCCCCCAATGGCCCGGGGTTCTTATCCAGACAAGTGAAGGATACCTGTACTCTGTTTTGGCTAGCCTTATTTCCTCAAGAATGATGGCGTGTCTGAAAGCTGAGAACAAATTATGTCTCATTTGTTCTGTAAGATCATGCTGGCAACCACCATTCACACCCACCTCTGCCTCTCTAAGCTATATATCAACTGAGATATATAGGCAATGAATAAATATAAAGATATACATTTATATGTACACTGAGCAATGAACAAGCGCTCATACCTGTGCCTTATCAGACAGGCAGAGCCCTCAAGGAGCAGTGCCTCTTATGAAAAGACTAATTTAACACTAATGAGAGATGAGGATATCAGGAAGTGTCTTGGCACAACCATTGCTGGAAACCATCTCTGTTCTCTTTGAAGCTTTTCTCATTGACAGGCTGCCGAGGTTTGGCTGTTGAGATTCAATGAGATCACTGATTGAATGGGTTCAGCTGATGATGATAAATCATATGTAGCCTGAGCCCAGAAAACGGGTGTCTGAGCAACTCTCTTCAAGCTTTTGTTGGCACACAGGGGAGGCATTCAAGATGTAGTTGTATGTGAACAGATTTACACAGGAACATCCTTAACGCCAGACAGTACTGTCCACTAATGGTTTGCGGGCAACACTTTATTATAAATGGCAAATCATTATTGCCTCTTTTGGTATTCAATGTAATAACATTCATCAAGTTGAGTTATTTTGGTATTCATGGGGATGTCAGATGTAATTCCATAGGAATTACAGTTAGAATGAATGCCCACTAAATTACAATGGAATTAATATGAAATTAGATATGATGGTAACATTATTATCAAAAGAGGTCATCAGGATTGATGCACTGTTCAAATAAGGATACCAAAAAGAATTAAAGTCAGACCTGATTAATCCAAATCAGTTTGCAGACTCCATTTTTATGCAGATTTGCAAACTGATAAATCAGCCAAAGATGTTAGCAAGGAGATAAAGACCACCGTCAAGTTTTCCAATGAGCAGCATTTCTGTATGCTACAGAATAGGATAATTAAGAAACCAAGTTGCTCCTAACACTTAACTCAGTTAGAGGAAAAATATAATTATTTTTATCTTTGATTTGGATGACAGAAACTGTTTTGTGCCTTTTCATTTCAAATTGGAGGAGAAAGCATTGATATTCTGCTGTCTCCTCTGGAATAAATCCAATTTGTCTAGTTTCCTATGAATATGGGATGGATTCAGTTATCCAGGAGGTCTCTTCCAGTCCTGAGTTACTAATTTCCCTGCAATGAAATTATACAAAATGCATGATCTTCTGTTCTGTTCTACAACAAGACTGGGGAAAAAGACCTGAGACCACTGGCAGGCAGCTGGGACAAGAAGGCTGGACAGAGACCTCCATATTATTTATACTTTTAACACCTATTTCACTTTATTGAGAGCATGGTACCTAACTGTTTTAGACCGAACTGGGCATTTGGATTCAGCTCTTTGCTCCTCGTATCACAGCTGGAAACATGGTATTTGTTTACCAGGTGCTATATTGCCACAATACCCTTTGACTGCATTCAGCTCCTCGATGAAAGAAATTCTTATTTTCATCTCCCAGTGATGCCAGCATTGTATGCTAATGTAAATGCCATACATGTAGCCAGCTACAATTGTTCTGCTGTTGTTACCGTATGATGCTTTTCAGGAAATGCCAGATTAGAACCAGGGAAGCTAATAAAAAAGTTAGAATTATTGCTCTTCAGGTTGATATGAGAGCATTTAGCTTGACAGCTTAATAAAAACAAAGGATTGATTCATTTGAAAATGAACCTTTTAAATATTTGATGTGCACTATTCACCTCTCACTGGTTTCAGACGGGACTTTCTCTTTTTTGAAATTATTTAAAATCTTTGGGTGATTTCTTTGTCTAAACTTTCTTTTCATGGAAAGATAATAAGTACAATTACAGGAGAAAAAATACAGTATATATTACATCTCTGCCAGAAAACAAGTAAGAGCCTATTCTACAACATATATATATATGTTGTAGAATATATATACAACATATACATATACATATGTATATATATACAACATATACATATACATATATATATGTATATATAAACATATATATATAAACACATATATATACATATATATATATATATATACACACGCACATATATATATATATATATACAACATGTATATATATATATATATATATATATATATATACACATTATATATATATAAAAAGGAGGAATTTAACCATTAACCACAGCTTTTCATGAAGACAAGTGACTCCTTTGAACAAGGATTTGTGGCATGGAGATGAAGGAAAATGCATATACTGCAAAATATACAGATGGTAGAAGACATTTTTAAGCTCCAATTACACCAGGTGTTTTATACTTTGATTATCTTTATCTGTCCAGCCATTGAATTAGGGGTTAATTACTGAGAGTAAATAGGCACTTTTAGACAAAGTATTCCATCTTTGCAGCTGATCAGCACTGCAGCAGAGAGAAAAACAAACTGGCTCAGCTTGGAAAAGACTGCAATATTCCCTATTTTTTTGTTAGGGATTCAGCTGCCTCACAAAACTGTTCTCTTTCCACATGGTAAAAGCCTATTTCCAGAGCAAATAACCAGCACAAGGCAGAAGAAAACCTCAGAAATTTACAGTGCAAATGGCCACAGATAGAGATGCTATTCATTACCTACTTCAGTATTTGATATAGTCCAGATAAAACTTCCTTCTGGGGTTTGCTGCATTTTAAAGCTTTTTTTTTTTTTTTAATTTAATTTTATTTTATTTTATTACTTATTTTATTACTTATTTTTATTTATCTTATATTTTATTTCTAAAGAAAGGTTTCTGCCTCCATTTTTCCTTGTTGATTCCATCATTTCGCTTTTTCTAATGAAGAGAAAAATCTCACTAGCAGATTCAAGCTAAAGCTACTAGGATTTGGCCTTGAGGAAAACAGCAGTGTATCCCTTCATCCTTGTAAAAGTTGTTAAAAACTTATGTCCTGTCTCACTATAGAAAAGTGAATTATACTCCTGACCAATACATAAAAGGGTTGGCTGTCCCCTGATCAGTGGAAATGTGGTGTGGGCATCATCTCAGCTCTTTGCTGACCTCTCAATACCATGGCACCAATTAGCGATCTCTCGTAACAGAGACCAGAAGCACATACATTTTTTCTGAACACAAGCAGTGATCCCACATCTCCTTTCCTTTCTCTTGCTTTTATTTTTATTTTTTTTTAGGGGGGTGGGAAAGAATAAAACATTAAACATTGAAATCAAATATTTTGTATGTCCAGGGGAAAAAAAATTAATCCATTTGTCAGAGTCTATATATATTAAACAATAATGCAAATTTTGCTCATTTCTGTAAGAAAAAATCTCAAATAATTTTCTACAGACAGGATCTTCTGTGGAGCTATTTTATTCGTGATTGCAATGGTGGGTGTCCTGTCAATCAGGAGTGCATTTTAGTAAACAAATAATAACCTTTTATTCCCTATTACCCTACGCCTGATCACCTCCCCTGTTTCCTCATGAGCTGAGCACTACGTGTTTCCAAGCTTCTCTATACCATATATGTACAAGTGTTCTTTTATTCAACCCTTTAATTTCTCCTTTCTTATGTTTTGAGAACTTGAGGTCTTTATTTTACTGTTCTCACACTGCTCATCCTGTTTTTCTCAATCTTCTACCTTATTTTGGAACAGCAAGGCCTTCTACTGCCCACTCCTCTACTTAGCATTTCTCCTTATTATGTCTACACAACTACCTTGGAATATAGAAAATTAGTTCTCTACTGCAAAAACACAACTTTGCTTCTCACATTTCCAGTAGGTACATCGAAGGGACCTGCCTGAAGCTGGAAGACACTACACAGGACCTATGGATGGCTTGCTCTATTATAAATTAGCTGCTGAGGGCCATGCATGTTTCTCTAGACAAATGCGAGAGTGCACACCTCAGGAAGTGCACTCTCAGGAAGTGCACTTGGGAAGACAATACATTAGGGTGACTACGTTTTTGTTGTTTGTTTGTTTGTTTGTTTTTTGTTTGTTTGTTTGTTTACTACAAATAAAATAATTAAAAAGTGTTTTTAATCTTTATCTCATCCGCTACTTTTTTTTTTATTACATTTTATGGTATACATGATATATTTGTACAGTAATTCATGTATATAGTTTATTAATAAATATAAATGTCTTGGGAACATGTGCTCAAAAATGGTTACTGATGGGGTACAAAAGCAAACATTTTTGAAACTACTGTGCCATCTTGAACGGTTCTGCATGCCATGTTTGGGCAATTTAATCATTCCACTGACTTATACTAGATCACACATAGACACATACACTGTGGGCATCTGAATTCAAGTGTTTGACTTTAGAGACTATTCCCACAATTTATTTTACTGTGGTTAACTGTAAGATGACTTCATCATTGAAAGTAATGTCAAAATATATGGTATCAATCCTGAGATATTCTCTAATGCAATGTCTTCAGTAGGACCACAATGACCCATGTTTTGTGAGATGTTAATAATAGATATACTGCATCCTTTCCTGCATTGATTTTTTCTTTTTTTTTTTTTTTTTTGATTTGTGTTTTAAATTTGTATTGAGTATTTTTTTGTATCTGTGTAAAATTGTCAAAATTTAATATATCACTATGAGACGTCTTCAGAAAACGTTTAATGTAAATGAGAATATGGCTCTTAAATTATATATGTAACTATGAAACCACAGAATGTAATAACAGAATTAAACTCCTATTGTATTTCTTTTAGTTCATTTAAAAACCTTTTAATAAGGTTATAGTTCACTACATGTCTCTAATAATTTTTCACAGTGATTAATCCCTTTATTTTAAACAAAAACATTCCCTCAGATATTTTCCTGTATATTTTAAGGTATATTTTTTCAACAGGAAAAATAAAATTTCAAGTGAAGTAAAAAAGAATGATACTCATTTTTTAAATCTATGTGAAGTGTACTCTAAATGAATAGAATGATTTGTTCAATACAGGGAAGTTTAATTTGCTACTAAATTCAATACATTATAAGTGGAATGTTTTTTCTTTTGCTCTTCTTTTTTTGTGTTTTTATGTTTGTTTGTTTTGATCTGATTAGGAAATTCTGTTATATTTTTACAGAGAACTGTTAGTTTCGTCCCAATAAATTATGAAGCAATTTCAAGGAATGGTTTCTAAATGATTTTCTAATACATGTATATCAGGTTATTATGATTGAATGAGGCATAATTAAGAGTATAGCGAAGCTATACTCTTATATTCAATAATTTTGTGGTTTGATATATAACTCTGTATTTTAAATCCAGCAAATAAAATAAAGCTGTATATTCCTGCCTGAAGGAAGAAAAAATAAATAGTAATACCCCCACCCTATGAGACTATATAAGGGCAAGGATGCCTTATTTTTGAGTCATTTATCTTTCTGCTCTTTGATCACCTCTCTGAATCATAGCAAGGTTTGGGAGCTTACTTGCAGACATATAGTTCATAGGAATAGCAAAAAGGAAAGCATTATTCTGTGCCCTCCGACTTATGCAAATTCCTGCCTCACAGCAGATGGGATGCATACCCCAAAGTTTGTAAATAAAATGAAAGGAGGGAGATAAAAATTCTTATAGGTCATGCTTTTGTATTTATCAGCAAAGCAGAGATTCATTCTTATTCACAATAAATCCTCTGCATAGGAAAGAAAAAAAAAATCTTCTGAACTTCTATGTCAATTCAAAAAGATCCATAATACATGTAGCAAACACAAACTGGATTATCGTTTCCCAGGTTACTTTTTACCATACAGGTCCATGAGGACTGAAAGAAAGAAATCTTTTTTTTTTTTTTTCTCACAACAACAGCAACAACAAAATATTTCAATTTGCTTACAGATGTTTGTGTATATATATATATATATGAGAGCAAATTAATACATTTAAACTATTTGATAATGACTGCTGCCTCAGATCTTGAACCCTATGTCCAGCACAGCAACAGAAGTCATTAATGTCCCAAAAGTAGGACCCTTTATAGTCGTCAATGAAAGGTACTTGGAGAAAAAAAGCTGTGCTACCCACCTGAGCCTCAGGACTTTTTTTTAATGCTACAGCAATTACTGTATTTTGGAGCTGTTGCATAAAAGTGCCTGGAGATCAGCGGTAGGATACTAGTAGACCCAGAATCACAGATTGGTTTGGGTTAGAATGGACCTTAAAGCCCACCCAGTTCCAACCACCCCTGATGGGCAGGAACACCTCCCATCAGATCAGTTTGCTCAAAGTCCCATCCAGCTTGGTCTTGAACACTTTCATTGATGGGGCATCCACAGCTTCTCTGGACAAGTAGCTTAGGTAGCTCTCATTTAGCTTTTTGAGAAATTCATAATCCACATCCAGGCTATGCAAGGCAACTGATCTATATTTACTAAAGCCAGAAAGGATATTTTCAGTGTATTTTAATGTGATCCCTACTTTCCTTTGTATAGGAAGCCTTACTTTTGTTCCTCAAATTCACCACAATGTGTTTAGGCTTAGACGAGACAAAAAAAAAAAAAAAAAAAGTTGTTGGTGTGTGTGTGTTTTAATTAAAATACATTTCAGTTAAGCCTGGAATCATCTTCAATAAAAAGATGACTTGCCTACTTCTAAAAGCAAAACAAAAAACTCTGGGTGCTGTTTCTGGAAGTGTTTAAATGTCATTCCTACCAGAGCTTTATTTTATTAAGTTTCCATAAAATTTTATTTAAATAATAATAAAAATAATAATAATTTAAAAAGCTTGTGATCTTACTTGTTATTTACATGACAGAAGATATCCCAGGTACTTGGATATTTACATTTTTAAGCAAGAGAAGTAAACTGAAATGCACCTCGAGTACTGTGTTCAGTTTTGGGCCCCTCACTACAAGAAGGACATGGAGAGGGTCCAGAGAAGGGCGATGAAGCTGGTGAGGGGCCTGGAGAACAAGTCCTACGAGGAGCGGCTGAGGGAGCTGGGCTTGTTCAGCCTGGAGAAGAGGAGGCTCAGGGGCGACCTTGTCGCTCTCTACAGATACCTTAAAGGAGGCTGTAGCGAGGTGGGGGTTGGTCTGTTCTCCCACGTGCCTGGTGAGGGGGAATGGGGTAAAGTTGCACCAGGGGAGGTTTAGGTTGGATTTTAGGAAAAACTTCTTTACCAAAAGGGTTGTTAGGCATTGGAACGGGCTGCCCAGAGAAGTGGTGGAGTCACCATCCCTGGAAGCCTTTAAAAGACGTTTAGATGTAGAGCTTAGGGATATGGTTTAGTGGGGACTGTTTGTGTTAGGTTAGAGATTGGACTCGATGATCTTGAGGTCTCTTCCAACCTAGAAATTCTGTGATTCTGTGATTCTGTGAAATGAACAAGTATCAGAATTTTCATTTAAAATTATTATTTGGGGGAGCTTCATTTCTTGAGTTTAATCCACCTCTAATTAGCAAAGTGTTGCCATGTGTAGCATGAGCAGTGAACTGCAGGGACTTCATGGGTTATTTAGAAGAAGCTTGAAAGTGATTGTCATGATAAACAGACGTTACCGCACATCAAAGGCTTATAGCAAAGCCAGTGATTTTCTATACCATTTCACCAGATAATAGGTTTGACTCAAAAAGCCTGCATGAAAATGGTTTCACTCCTACCTATCTGGAACCAGTTATTTGAATAAAAAGACCAGTTTTACCACTTAAGTATCCCTCTAGTGTTCTGGCATAGACACGAGAGCCCAGCACTCACTGGCTGCAAAAGAAAACCTTTTAGGACTGAAACAACCACCCTGAACGTGAACAGCTCTGAGGTGGCAATCCTGCCTCTAACACTTGTCTGATTCATTTTCTTCTTTCTGAGAAGTTAGAAAAAGACAGCAACTCTCTATCTAGTGGTCTCTAAAGCAGGGTACAGACATGCCAGGCTCTGTGTAAAACAGGTTGAGATGTCAAAAGAAAATATTAGAATGTCAGCAGTTACTTGTCTATAATTTATAAATACTGTAGTGGTTGTGCTGTTCTTAAATCTTCTTATTGATGGAATGCTTGATCTAAAATGTTTGGTGACCACTGCTTTATTATATTGTACAGACCTGTAAAGTAATTTCAAGTTAATTCATACATTTCCATGACACTGGAAGAACACAGTTCCTACTTTGGTATAAAATGTGACCTTGCTTTATGTCTATTTGTATATGTGAAATGTGGCATGTGTGCCAGTTATGCTAACTGATAGGAAGGAGTGGGCCATCTGCATACCAGCATAGTGCTGAGTAGTTGCTAAGGAGTTCACAATTTTTGTGAGGAACTGTAGTGAGAAAAATGCACCTCTATTTTGGTATTTGAAGTCCAGTTTCGGTTATCAGAGTGGAAAAGTACAAATACTCTATGACTGAGGTATTTAGCCTCTTCATCCCTCACAATGTTTCAAAAAGGAACATAGCTTTGAAAGATGCATTTAATATTTGAACAGTACATGTTATACATGTATAACCACATAAAGAACTTTTGTCATTATACTGTTCATTTTACTTGTGAAATTTCTTCTTCATGTTAACTCCCAGGTTAAAACATCAATTAATTTAGATCTGTAATGTACTCAATGTTTTCTCTGCAAATAGCCTGAAATACCACGAAAGATTTTTAGATGTCACAGGCTTTGACCAGGACCAACTGTTCTAGCATACACTCTAAGAAATGCATGTTGAACAAATACCCACCCCTCCACCCCTCTCTATAACAACTCATAACAAAAGAGAACAGACAGGGCCATAGGTAAAGACAAACCTCTTTTAGCTGAACTAAGAAGTACACACGTGCACAAAAAAAAAAAAATAAAAAAAAAATAAACAAATAAAGTTACCAAAGGAATTAACTGCATGACTTAGAATAAATTTCCATGTGGAAGTCAAAGGGCAGGTACTTTCAAACTCAGATACACAAATTTGAATATTGATTCAACTTAAATAAGAACAACAGCTGATTAAATTAATTTCAATTCTTGCATTTTTTTTATGACTTTGCTACTACTGAAAAGGGATAGAAGTGCTGATGAGAGGTGTGTTGTGTGCTATTTATGTCCTTGCTAAAGATTTTGCAGGAATTTCTCTGGAGGTGACTTTGCTGATCTGAGTGTTTGGAGATGACTTCTGAAGGACTGTGTGTATTTTTTACCCATTGAATTCGACCAGTTCAATGAGGTCAAATTGCTGAACATATTGGATGTTTACCCGTTAGGAGCTTAAGTGTCCCAAAAGCAGATTTTGAACTGATATATTGAACAGAAGTCAAGATAAGAAATCCCAAACTGTTCGAGTATTATAATTAATGTGGAGCAAATAAAGAATCTCCATAATTCCTGTTGACTTGTTCAGCTTTCCTAAATCCACAGCTCTTTTAAGGAAAAGAACTGCTGTCTCTTAAGTGCATAAGAAAAAAAAAAAAAGGACTTTTTTTTTGTGTGTGTGTGTGTGTCCAAGTCTATGTATCTTTATTACAGATCTTCTAGTACATGCAAATCTTTCTAACATTTATTGTACTGTGATTAAAACTGGTCAGAAATTTTTCTTCCTTTTATGGAAAATACTGGTTTTCGGCAGAGAAATTAAAAAAATACATTCACCAAAAAAAAAATAAATCATTCTGTTTTTGTAACATGGCTATTACACTATGTGCATGTGGATTATCTGATGTTTGATGCTGCTGTTCTCTTTCAGTAGTAGGGTTTCATATAATTTTCTCTCCACAAAGTAGGGAAGATACTGTATTTGATAGACTTTTTGACTTTTTTTTTTTTTTTTTTTTTTTTTAGACCATGTCCTTTGTTTAGAGGACATACCAATACCAATATTATAATTGAAGTCTCAAATTAATTTGAATTTAGTAATATTTAAAAGGAATATTTATAAAAGTTATAAAAGGTAAGTAAAAAGCACTGGGTGTGCAGGGAGTCTACGCTCATCCAACACGCACACACGAACATCAAACATTCTAAATATGCAGAACATTGCTTTTACATACTAAACCTGAGTATGCCTCTACATATGTACAATCAGAAAAGGAGACAAACAATCCTTTAAGTTCCATGACTTAACAGTCTCCATTTTCCATTCCCGTCTCTCTCCAAATTGTCAAGCAACTTGGTCTTCAGGCCTTATGTATCCCGTTTTTCCCAGATCGAATTAAAACTTATCAGTCTCCTTTTCAAGGCCAATAGGGCCTGGATCAAAAGGCACATCCAGGTCACCAAGGGGCGTTAACAGCAAAAGCCTTCGATGGCTGTAGCAGCAGAGGGGCCCATGGCATAGTAGTAGGATCAGTAAACAAGGCCGCAGCTCCCTCACTGACTGGCAAACCACACGTTTCTGACTGTGGTCCCACAGGGCTCTTTAAGGCCTCAGAGACTGCTCGCCAGGTGCCGAGCAATCCTACCGCAACCTTGTTGTTTTTAGTAACAGAGTCCCCCACCTTGACCTCAATTTGGTCCCATATTTCAGGATCATACACCGTCTGATCGTTAATAAGGAGAATAAGTTTTAAGGTTACCAGGACAGTCTTTGTTTCTAAGGACATATGATTCCCCATAATGCACAACTGCTTACCAGCGAGGGGCAGTTGTGTGCGCAGGTCCACTTCTCTCAGCTTGAGCTTCTCCCCAGCTCCAGTGCCACCTATTTCCAGTGACTTTCTGTATGAGCGTCTTTGAGCGGTTTCCTGAGTTTGGCCGAACCTATCTTCATGAGGCAATCAATGTGCCTGTTCCCGTCCTGGTCTCCATTCCACTAGCCTGTTCCTTTTCATTCCTTCTTTCTGCTTCTTTATTGATGACATAACTTCATCACATTGTGTTGCCTTCTTTTTATCTTGAGGGCAGGATCCCCTCTTATACCCTTCTCTCCACAACAGTTCTTTTCAAAACGACTTTTCATTGGTCAAACAACTTTGAATATAACAGAAATAGCAAACACCCAGAAACTTCCATGCCTTAATGGCTGGAGAACAAGCAATGTGAGACTGCATGGAGTCTCCTGAATCACCCTTCTTTTTCCCTCTAAACTCTTTTATATTCCTAATGGCCTCATTGTTAAGAGTCTGACTTTACCATTAGCTACAGGGCTTTCCAACCCCCATGGCCACACTCCCACATCTCCCCCTTCTTTATCAACCATCTTCTTGACATGAGTTACCACTCCATATATAACAGCAAATATATTAGGATCATGAGATTCCTGAATTTTTAACTTCATTTAGCTATAGAGCTTCTGAATCAGTTATTTCTCAGGGGTGGCCTAAGTATAGTCATTTATGCCTTAGTACACTCTGGTTCCAGTATCTCTAGATATTTATATTTCTATGATTATTTTTATGCGAGAGCAAAATAAGTTAACCTTAGAAAAAAATATACTAATGCTCTAAAACAAACAAATAAGCAAAAAAAAAAAAAAAAAAGAAAAGAAAAAAATAAAAGGAAAACACAGGAGGACTAGACATTTTATATCACAAAACAAAAAGAAAATATTTTCCAATGATAAATTTTCATTCAAAAATGAAATCATTGGTCTAGAACTAGTCTAAGTGGCAGAAGATGGTGAAATCTACAGAGAAGATACAACTCAGAGAGGAGTGAAAAAATCTACCAGATGACCATAAAAAGATCACACATTATATTTATGATCCCATCAACCAATGCTGTCGGTTGATGGGATCAGCTTTGATCCCATCAGCTTTTCAACCTTTTTGAAAGAGTGATTAGGAGATGAGAGTCCTGCAACTTACTTCAGATATGCTTTTGTGTTTTTTACAGTTTCCCTGACAGTCCTCAAATAATATGCCAATAATAATTGTACCACTGTGAAATTGCATACATGTATATATATGCAATTGCACATGCACACATATAATTGATTATTTATTTATATATGTATGTATGTAATTGCATGTATATACACACACACACACATATATATATATATATATATATACTTATATAGTTATGTGACCTACTGCGAGGCCACTAGAGAAACTAGAGGCTAGAGGTACCACAGAGGTCAGATTTATTTATTTATCTATTTAATTAATTAATTAATTAATTAATTTTCTGTATGGGTGATAGCTTTAATCCTTGTCTTCCACATTACTGTTATTCACCCTGTTTCCCCAGACCCATTTAGTTAAATGACTATCAACAGAAGATGATTAATGTAAGGGGAAAAGGGGATGAGTCAAAACATAAATCAGACTATAATGCTGTCTTCAGCACAGAAGACAGTATCGACCAGAATGACAGCTTCTGCAAACTAATTAGCAAAGCAACATTCCAATGTAATTGTGAAACAAGCAATATCTTTTTCCCCCTTTACTACTTTATTTAATGACCAGATATTAAAAGAACATGGAAAGGACAAAAATAATAATAGTAATAATCTCAAGCATGAAAGCAACCCCCCCCTCCCAAAAAAAAATTGTATATTAAGCAAGCAGTGCAAGAACCTGGAGTTACTTCTGTGGCCTTTTATTCCCATTACCTCTTACTTCTGTCCACATTCATCACCTTCTATATATGTAGAGAGATAATGGTTTGGGTTGTAAGGGGCCTTAAAGATCTTTAATTCCAATCCTCCCTGCCATGAGCAGGGACATCTTCCATATATACACGTTCTTTTGGGGTCTAACTTCTAAGGTTTGGGTAATCACAAAACATTTATGTACCTTCATGTACAAAACTGTTAACATGCTGACTAATTACAACAACATATCCCAAGATAGGGAAAGGGGCACAAGGGGCACAGAACAGAATTAGGTACGATTATAACTATTTTCAGAGAGGAAGTGGCCAGACAGAAAAGAAATCATGCTAGTACTCTCCAAGTTAGGAAATCTAGTAAATTTTAATTCTGATAGATAACAACAACAACAAAATAAATAAATTGAAACAAGTAATACAGTATGGGTTCATTAGTGCTGTCTTACTAGATTTTCCAAACAGTAACAGTGCTCCCCCAGTTCAGAGACAGTGGATCAATGTTAGCATTGATCTCATTATCAGGACTGAATGCTGTGTAATTCATGAATGGAGATGTAGCTACCCAGCACCAGCATAGGGTGTCCATTCGGCAGTAGAACCTAAGGATCCCGAGTTACAGTCCCCAGTCACATGTATGAGACCTTGCTAAATCTGAAACATGGCGTTAAGGTTGTGAGGAGAGCAGTTAATGTGGTGTACAACTGAACATTAATTCTTGATAATAATATTGCATATTACAGACCTTGTAGAAGACATGAATGTTATTTACTTCATATTTGGATAAGTAAAGCAATTATTTCTTGTGGACTTTAAACTTGGGAACTTGAAATGCTTAAACTTAAAACTGTGTAATTAGATATTTCTCTGTGTGTTTCTTGAAGTCTGATGGACATAGAGACTGAATTTGAAATGGAGGTTCGAGTTCAGGAAAGACTTATTGTTATGAATGGGACTGTGAACCATATCTATGATCACTTTGGTTAGCAAGCTTTAGCAAGCAACAGATGAACATGAGTATTTTGCTGAGCACTGAGCTTCAGTTTAGACATGGAATTTTCTTGGGATCTGTAATATTGAATGGAATTATCTACAAGGAATACCAAAGATATATTTAATGACATTGGGACTTTGAGGAGCTTGAAATTCAAAACTACCTAAACCTGAAATCATTATTCATGTGAGTAGTTATTACTCTGAATTATATCAAATGGGAATACTTGTCTTTGCAGTGAATATTTCCACATTCTAAGCAAAATATAATTAGGATCCATTTTAGTAAATATAGCTACTCTAGCAAGAATTTGTATAGCTTAAGTTAGACAACTTCAGTCCTCATGCGAGTATATATCAGAAGTTTCATAGCAATTGTCATTGGCATGAATCTGTCTTTAAGCAGATATTTTCATTTTTACAATATAAATTGTTGCAAGTAGTAGTTAGCACACAGAAGGAAAAGTCACTAGATTTGTTCTCAAAATTTGGGATGTTTCATATTCTCAAATCACAGTTCTAATGTTCATAAATTGACAACTGCCACAGTCCAAAGCTGTAACAAATAATGACTTGTAAGGTTGTAATATAACTGTCCTTTCCAATAGCTTCAGAATGTGAGTGCTCATTTATCTTAATTATTTTTGATGAGGAATGTTATTTTTATGAGATGGACAAAAGGGTTTCCTTTTGAAGAAGTTGAAAACCTCTGATAAAAAGATATTGACCAGCTTGTCAATTAGTATCAGCTGTGCAGATATTGACAGAACTTAGCCAGTTCATACTGGTAGAAAATCTGTTATTAAAAATTAAACAAAATAAATTATTGTGTAGAACAAAGAAAATGACTGCTTCTCCTTTTAAGTATGTTTATTATAGTTCTCTAACCACACACCAGATTTAACAGCAGTGCAGTCACAGCTGAATATATCAACTCCCAAATTACAAACTATAATGTTTGTAATAATAAAGATGTTTTTATTTCAGATTCTAAAAATTACATTATTTCAACATTAAAACAACAACAACAAAACTTCTCCCTAAATTAGTTAAATGAATTTTCCAGGCAATTCAGCTTGATAATGAGACAAAGATGGCTTCGTATCCTTTTGCATCAAATCAATGGATTAAAACTCTTATCACCTCTTCCAAAGAAACATTTATCTGACACAAGCTACTCTTAGGCCTGGAAAACATAAATTGATACATGTTAGGAATAAGCAAAGCTATGTCATTGTCACCCTTTCCTCCTCTACTATTCTTTTTGGTATTGCCCCTTTTAAAGCTGTTTATAATCTTCCTGCTCTGTATTTTACCAGAACTTGAATTTCTATCCTGAAAGGCTCCTGGCCCTCAGCAAAATAAAATGCTGTTCCTTACTGATCCACTGAGCAGATGCAGCAGAGACAGCAAAAATGAAAACATTTATATTGCCCTTGTGCTGCTCTAAGCTTTTCACAAAAGCACCAGTGCTTGGGAGATTTTCTTTTGGGGAAGAATCTGATTAATTTACACATGTCAAATAACACTGTGCTTCAGCAGAGATACCAAAGACTTCATTAGGATGAGACCCGTCCTGCAGACATCACATCTGTCCCAGTGAGCAAAAATCTATTCTATTTTTTTTTCTTTTTCTTTTCTTTTTTTTTTTTTTCCCTAAAATTATTTCCACATGGGTGTTAAACAAGTGAAGATTGAGCTAATTTAACCAGTTCATTTCTATTTTTACTAGCAGAAAAAAAAATAATAATTTTCTAGCTATTTCACTAGCTTGAAAAAAATAATAAAATAAAAAATAAATAAATAAAATAAAATAACTAAAATAAAATAAATAATAAAATAAAATAAAATAAAATAAAATAAAATAAAATAAAATAAAATAAAATAAAATAAAATAAAATAAAATAAAATAAAATATTCAGCTCTTATTACAATGGTTTCCCATTCAAGCTTGTGACCAAAAAATTCCATATTGCTATACCCAACCCATGACATCCTCAGCTCTTCCTAGGAGTTGAACGATTTTTATCTGATTTACCTGATAACATCTGACTCTGTATTTTCATGAGCTTTTCATGAGCGAAACTTTATTGACAAGCACTTTCAAGATCAACATATTATTTCCTATGCAGGGTCATGTCACTTCTTGATATATGTTAACAATTATAAAACCTGGTTTAATACCAAAACCAAAGCAATATCAAATCCATCTTAACTAAACTGGAAGAAAATACTAATTAACTCACTTCACAAAGCAATCAAATGAACAATCTTGTAAAGCATCCTAAGGGAAGAGGAAGGAATCTCTAGAGAGATACTGCAGAGACAAGGGGGAAAGTAAAGACTGAATAAAGGTCTGAGTCATCATCTCTAGAAGTCTTCTGGAAATGTGTAGATTTAGAACTTAACAGCATGGGCTAGTGGTGGACTTTAGTACTTGCAGGACTCTATCACCTTGCTAGGGACTGAGGTGAGATTGACCTGCCCCTTATTCCTGGAATTGTACTTCTAGAGGACAGGCTTGACATTTACTTACTTCTAGTCACCAAGATCCTTACCTGATCACCATGACATTTTGAAGATAATTCAGAGAGGTTTTATAAGGAATTCCAATCAGGCAGCCTGTGGCAGACACTCATAAAGTTCTCCCATGTTGAACTGCTCTCTACTCCTGACACATAAACTCACAGCTGGCTCATCATCTGCTCTTAGGCAGCACTCCACGTTTCCACTGTTCTCTCCCATCACAGGTAGCTCTCCCTTCTCGCAGTCTTTGCCTGTTCTTCGTAGAGAGCCTGCACCCATTCATGCCAGAACTCCAGGCATGTGAACTATCCCACCATAACTCATAACCCCAGTGAGACAGTAGTCCTACAACTGCAACTTCTTACTTCCTCCTACTTGTTTCCCATGCAGCATGCAGTATGGCACTTCAGAGATGCACCCTGTTATGCTGATCTCCTAGATCAGCATGTTAAGTTTGAAACAAAAGAAAAGAAAACAAAAATATGCAAAGTGAGAGGATCTTCTGCTGTACTGCTGTCCTGCAGGCACTGTCTTACTGGCATATGGTTGAGTTGCATCTCTTAAATCCTGTTTTGTTCATTAGGAGGTCCTTAACCAACCTTCACTTGCAAGGCTGGTCTGCCACTTCCTCACTTGAACCCCTCAGTTCATCATTGCCCATCCCTGTTGTTTTTTAGTTTAAAGTTCTTCTAACCAGCTTAACCAGCCTGTTGGCATAGATGTCTTCACTTCAATTATTTGTCTCTTTATAAAAGTCCTCAATCCTCACAGAGGGTCCCATGGTCATGAAAACCACAACCCTGTTGCCAACATCAGCTGCACAACCTGTCTGTGATGTTCAGGATCCTTCTGCTTCGCCTCATGCACTTCCCCCTCAGAATCAAGGAGAAAGCACATCTCACTGATACAGTAAAGGAGAAAAATACCTGGGTCCACAAGACCTTGATTATTGCCCCCAGAGTCCTATGCCAGCTCAGATGCCTCACATTGCAGAAATGTAACCTACACAAACAGTGCTTCACCCTGAACTTTGGCTCTGCTATGCAAGACAATTACAGTTTTCAAAAGGGCTGAAAAAAGTTCCAGGGGGAGCTGAACTCTCTTAGAATTGTCTAAGAAATATCCAGTTGTATTTATTCTGCTTCGGGTTAAATGTCAGAAATTGTATGTGACTTGCTTATAAAAGTCAACACATTAGTGAAAACTGAGCTCTCAATACTCACATATAAATCACAGATCTGCAAGTCTTCACATAGGGCAGCTATTCCACAGCAAAAATAATGAAAAAGAAAATTCCCCAATTCTCAGATTTCTTCTGGAAAAATTTACACATTAAATCTATCAAAACTGATATGAACTGAGGTCATTTTGAGACACTCTTGAAACATCCCTTTAATCTGAGCTATTTCAAACAGTGAAGGTAAATGGATTTTGAAGTTTCATATGGAAAATACTCTATTGTAAATTAATCCTTTTTATTAAGAACCAGAGATGAAACATTAGTTATTAGATAAGAATTAGGACTACATTAAGACTGAACAGAAGGAAAGAGAAGGTCACAGAACACCTGAGTAGTCCACGCATAGGGAATAGTGTTGACATTATTTCTGGTGAAGAGCTCTGGGGTGGTCCTGTCATTCATGAATAAATTAGGAAGTATATAACAACAAAAACGAAGTCCACCAATAGCATTTGCTGTTGGGGAGGAAAACACTGTCCTAAGCAACTCAAATACAAATATGCATTCATACATGTATGCATGTACATGTATGCTTATGTTTAGGTATGCATGCACATATATCCTGCTTGGTTGCATTTGTTGTTTTATCATTTAAATCCAGAAAGAAATCCAAACCAGTCTCCTAAGCTCTAAACAACTGAAGTCATATATGTATTTTAATTATTATTTATGTTTTTATATATATGCACTTTTATATGTGTATATGCATATATATGTATTTATAAAAGCAATTTTATAAGGGGGATCCTTCAGATAGTCCATGTGCCTGTATAGATTCACCATAACCCATGAAACCATCTCCATGTGTGTATCCATGTGTCACTAATTCTTGTCCAGACCTGCTCAAATTCTGGTTGATCTCTGCAAGCCTTGTGAGACAAATGTACAGCTTAGAGCCACAAGTACAATGAAAAAAAAAAAAAAAAATCTCCTTAGTAATGACCTGTTCCTGCTCACATGGTGATGCAATTGATTATAGAGGGAGTTGGACTTGGTTCTCACATACACATTGATTAACAAAGAATATACTAGTTTCCCAGCCCTACTTATTAAAATAAAACCAATAGAATGAAACATAATCTGCCTTGTGGAAAAAGTTAACCAAGAAAGAAGTTTAGTGACTACAAAATGAATATCAATTAAAAGAAAAAAAAAAAAATCTAAGAATATAATATAGTGCTGATTTTTTTTTTTTTTTTCTCTTCTGTGTTTCTTTCTTAAATAGCACATCAGCTGTCATCTCTCCTCACTCAGAAACCCTAAACCCCAAGAGATCTTGCTTACTTGAGTAAATTAATTATTTAGTGAGTGATGGATTACATGACACAGAAGTAGCTAAAATGCCCCAAGGAGATGATGAAAGAGCAAAAACTGTGAAACCATCTTTGGATGAAGAGAGCAGAAAATAGGCCAGTTGTTTCTAAGCTTAGTCCCTAGTGAAGGCTAGAATAGTTCTGTTCCTTCTCAGGGCAGTCTATTGCATACAACAGTTTCCCTATTTTGATATTTTGCATTCAGATTTGGTTTCTTCTGCATGCTTCCATCCCAGAGTGATATTAATTTATACTGAATAGAGTTTTTCTTCTTGGGTGATAATCCAAAGCATGTTTGTGACTCAGATTTCTCACACAGGGTTCCAATTTCTGCCCAATTTGAAGAATACACCCATCAATTTACTTGATAAAAAGATCAGTCAGCCATGAACATTTACATTACATGTGATTTACACTGTACACCCAAAAAGGATCATGAGAGTCAAGCTGATATTTGATTTTCTAGTTGCTTTTGCTGTTGAATAGGAATTATTTTGCTGGAAAGAATAAGAATTATTTTCCTAAAGAAGATCTATGTTTTCTACAAAAACAAAACTAGCAAATAACACTAATAACACTGAACAGGTGTTCATCTGACCATAATGTGCTATTCCAAATCACTTGAATGTCTCCAAGCTGCAAGAAAATTAAGCCCATGACATACAAAACCAGAAGTATTTCTGGTTAAGCTGACACATTAATCTTAGACTGGCAGCGTCATAATAAGGGTAGAAAAATACAGTGAAACAAGTAGTTCTTCCTGAGCTTCTGCTGAGTTCAGGACTCCTGCATGCCCCTGAAGACAGTCATATGGTAGGCTGGTAGCTACCGCTTTGAAGAAGGGAGTAAGCACTAAGAAACACTGATTAATAACTACAGGTAATTACTCTGGAATCCCCACAGGATTTCACATATTTTACTTGCTGAGTGGGTAAAATACTTAAAAAAAAGTAACCATAACCTTCCTGAAAAGATCTACCTTAGTTAGATCTGATGTTGAGGGAGATGGAAGAACATGTCTGGATACTAAAAGTAGCAGGTGACTTGGTGAGAAGTCTAGAAGCTACAAACCTGTGAAAGCAAAACCAAGAAGCTAGTGACCTGTATGACTAAATTAAAATGGAGTCTTAAAGGTGGGTGTATGAAAGATGTATCTTAATAAAATAGAAGAAAGAAAATGAGGGTTGATGGCTGCTGTAAATCACCACTGACTCAGGATCACAAACCTTGGCTCAGCCCCTTGAGGCATCAGAAATTCCCCTAGAGTCCCAGTGGGAACAGAGGTTTTGAATAAAGAATCCAAAATATGGAGACTGATACATCCTACAACTGATCCCTGCTTCAGACATATCAACACTTTCTTTGACATTAATAATGCAGAATATTGTGGCCTGTGGGATGGATAGATTTCATAACGGATTCTGTAGCACAAAATACAGCTTAAATGCACTTCAGAGTAGAAGGAAAGAGGCTGAGAAAGAAATCTTCAGTTTTTGCGTAAGACTCCCATTCCATGAGAATGCCTACAGTTAAATACATACTTCCAGGTCTGTTTAACCGGAATTAGAAGTGAATGAATATTGTCCCTAGCTAA
Source organism: Anas platyrhynchos (assembly GCF_047663525.1). Taxonomy (NCBI): domain Eukaryota; kingdom Metazoa; phylum Chordata; class Aves; order Anseriformes; family Anatidae; genus Anas; species Anas platyrhynchos. The sequence continues at coordinate 5,146,363 of NC_092621.1, read as the reverse complement.
ATTGATTCATCAATAAATTGTTTGCTGCTAGCAGAAAAAAAGTGAATCTTTACCAGGGTTCTACTCTCCAAAGAGTATTGTTATCCGTATAGGCATTTATGTATAGGCTGCATTGTTTCATCAATCCTTTCTATAGGAATTAGTTATGTGACAAATTTGTGTAGTCCATAAAATCTCCATCACAATCAATGAATACTATGCAAGGCCAAATTAGGAAGTTGTAGTGAATAGTGGAACACATGATGGTAATGTGCATTATTTCTTGGCACACAAAGATAACTGTAGTGAGTTTTTTAGTTTTATTTTCAAATAAAGACCAGAATTGCAGTTGTATTGTCGTGGTTCCGCTTGAGTGGGCAGCCGAGCTCCACCACAGCCGCTCTCTCACTCCCCCTCCTCAAAGAGGAATGGGGAGAAAATATGTGAAAAGGGCTCAAGGATTGAGATAAGGACGAGAAAATCACGCAATAATTAGTGTAACGGGCAAACCAGACTCAGCATAAGAAGACAGATAGTAAGATTTATTGCTCATTACTAACAAGCTAGAGAAGTGAGAAACAAAGGAAAGAAACCAAAAGCACCTCCCCCCCCATCCACCCTCTTCCACCTCCTCCCCCCGAGCGGCACAGGGGAATGGGGGTTATGGTCATTCTACAGCACTTCTCTGCCGCTCCTTCTCAGTCACTCTTGTCCCCTGTGCTGTGGGGTCCCACCCACGGGATGCAGTCCTTGATGAACTGATCCGGCGTGGGCTTCCCACAGGCAGCAGCTCTTCCAGAACTGTTCCAGATATGGGTCTGTACCATGGGGTCCATCCCTCAGGAGAAAACTGCTCCGACCTGGCTCCCCTACGGGCAGCAGCTCCTGCCAGACCCCCTGCTCCTGCGTGGTCTCCTCTCCACGGGCTACAGGTCCGGCCCAGAATCTGCTCTGGCAGGGGCCTTCCACAGGCGGCAGCCTCCATCGGTGCAGGGCCACCTGCTCCACCGTGGTCTCCTCCACGGGCTGCAGTGTGGAACCCTGCTCCACCGTGGTACTCCATGGGCTGCAGGGGGACATCCTGCTTCACCATGGTCCTCACCACAGGCCGCAGGGGACTTCTGCTCCGGCGCCTGGAGCACCTCTCCCCCTCCTTCTACACTGACCTTGGCACCTGCAAGGCTGTTTCTCACTCCCTTGACTCTCCCGGCTGCTGTGTGGTGCAGCATTTTTCTTCCCTGTCTTAAATATGCTCTCACAGAGGCGCAAAACAACGTCGCTTATTGGCTCAGATCTGGAAAACAATGGGGCCCTTCCCAAACATGGGGCGGCTTCTAGATCTTTCTCACAGAAACCACCCCTATGGCCCCCTGCTACCAAAACCTTGCCATGTAAACCCACTACAGGTATATACATTTCTTTCCTCTTGTTTTGAGAGTTACAAGAAGGACAGCACTGGTGAGTAGGGTATGGTGGAAGAAAAGCCTGGATTTCTGCTGTCAGACTGCATTGATAACTTTGTGCAATCTTTTTTTTTTTTTTTTTTTTTTTTTTTCCCCCTCTCTTTTAATGGCAACTTGTTCTAAGACCTTAATATAGACATATATTTTTCTCTAAAAACTAGTAGCTATTTCCCATTCTTTTATCTGTTTTGTTGTTGTTGTTGTTGTTTTTAAATCTGTTTTTATATATAAGACATTAAAGCTAGTAAAATAAAGAAGTCAGGAATTAGAATAGCATTGTTTGTGAAATACTGCAACAAGATGAGATGATATCACCAGGTTAAACACTTTTACCTTGAATTGGGCATGAATAATTCAAGCCTTCAAATTATTGTTCAGCCACATAACCTTGTCTGTCAATCAGCAAAGGCCACTCTTTCTATCCCTTTCCAAATTTAATAGGTGTTGATACCCCTCCTTCCCACTCTACCTTTCCTGTCTGCGACTTAAATTTACATGGACATGCTGCTTAGCTGTAGCGACTTGTGTTTGTGTGGGTCTCCACCTGATAAACTTTGTCTCTTCCTATTTCATCAGTGACTATCAACAATCAAGATACATGAAAGCTTTGCTGATTGTGCATTATTCAAGTAATAATGAAATGTCTTGCTTGAGTTTGCTTCTTTCACAAAATAAAAAATCCAACATAAAATTATTTGCAAACTGTAACATCACCAAATGATACCATGGTTGCAAAATTTACAAAGAAGACAACCAATCTCATAAAAAGTTGCAATTACTATTCAATTTGTTCTTTAAAAACACTGCTGGGATCCAAAGAATAGTAGTGAAAATCTTTCAGTTTATAATTATTCCAGGTTTAGATTTTATATAAAGTATAACCAAGAAAAATAAATGAAATGAATAGACAAAAAGAACCAATGTTTTCAGGATTTGCATTGTTTTACGTTGAAACAGAAAATCTGATCCTATTTATGTGCTTGTGAACATGAGGTGAAAAAAACAACATCATCATCAACAACAACAACAAAACACAAAAACCCACTAGTTTTTAGCTCAGATACAACCCACCAATCAATTAGCTTGTTTGATCTGAATATAAGATGACATAAAACTGTTTGTTGTTATGTTTGTACAGCAATTCTCATAACAGGGTCCTGGCCCACCACTGGGATTCCTGAGCACTATTGACAATGACACAATAAAGACCTTATCTCAAGTGATCTCTTGTATGTCAGAGCAAATTCACAAGAAATCAAAGGCAACAAATCAAATCTGAATTAGGATCTGCATCAAGACAAAAAGGAAAAACAAAGGAAAAAAAAAAGTATCCTATCTCAGTGCCTACAAACTGTGTTCAGTTCTCGACATTTCAGCTTTAAAATACCTTAACAATTTTTATTTATTTATTTATTTTTCTCCTCTTGCATTTTGAGTGGCACAAGGGCAGGGAGGAATATGGCCAAATATGATTTCTGTGATTTATGCCTTTGTCTGGTTTAACAGTCTGAGGACTTCCAGTTTATCTCAACTAGGGTAGTAACATGACCAAGGATACCTGTAGTTCTGGTTATCCCCAGGATTAGAAAAGAAGAGAGAGATTTTTCACATGTTTTAGGTAATGACAAACCCCAGCTTGTTTAAACCCTGAAATATGTCTCAGTTGCTTTTTTTTTTTTTTTTTTTTTTCCTGATCCATTTATACTGGCTGTGCACTTCCTCTGCCACTTCTGGCAAGTGCAATTCCTTTGGTGTTGTAACCAGAGAGTGGTTCTGACTCTTTAGATTCAATGCAGTAGAGCAGCAAGGCTGTAGTGCAAGTTTTTGCAGCTTCCCTTCAGTGCTTTTACTGGCAAATAAAATAGGAGACAATCTGTATTACAAAATACTCCACTGCTCATTTAAAGACCCAACTAAATTATTAGGCTGTAAACACAGTTTTAACCCATATTACATGACTTATAATAACAGCTGTAAATTTATCAGACTGTGTGGAAGCAATTCAAGTCAGAGATGTGGATGTGAGCAATGTGGGAGAAAGAGTAAAATGGTGCAATGCTTGGCTTGAAGACAGAACTCCAAATTCTTACAGAACAGCAGAAAAGAATAATAAAAGATTGTTGTTGTTACAAAGCCTTCTCACAGCTTAGCCAATGAAGACAAAACATGCAATCTAGTCTTGCATTTTTTGTTTCAGACCACCTATTAGGGAAAGTATTAAGTTCATCAACTCTTGATGTCTTCAGTTTCAGGCCGGATGATTTTTGTTTATTTCAGTTTGCTGTGTGTATGTGTGTGTGTGTTTAATCTATACTACAAGCAAATTTAGGTTCATGACAAAAGGGAAATGGGATAAGATTATTTTAATTGTCAACCCACTCAAGATTCAAACTTTTGGAGTTCTGACCTTACAGCTGCCTTACAGGTCAATTCAAAGCATTTAAGCCAAGGTAAAATGGTGTCATCAAAATTTCTTAAATTAATATTTAGGCTGTTAAACACCCTGGCTGAAAAATGAAGACCAAAAAGCTCTATCAGACCTCAGAGACCCCACCTTACTCTTCAAGCATCCTCTCATTCAGATGTTAAACTGCAGTGTTTGAAGCCAACCACCATTACATTATTGATAACAAATTCAGCATTTTAGTATAAACATTTGAATTTAGGTGCCTTTCTCAAAGGAAAATAAAATTGCACATGATGATATTGGAACTGATGTTGTGTTTCTAAATAAAAAGAAAATGCTCAGTGTGTGACTTCATAGACAAAACAGTGAAGATGTTTGCCATGGTTAAATAATAATGAGAAAGCTTCATTTTTGGTTTCTGTATGTCATGTTAGACCTGTAGATTAACTTGAGATGCAAGAGTGAATTTTCTCTAGAGAAACCAAGCTTTCTTTATAGTTTATCATAATGCTTAAGGTGTAAGTAAAAGTAGACAGCATTGTCAAACATCTGTCATGATGCTGGAAGCAATAGCAATTAGTAATACAAAAGGTGAGCTAGGAAAACAGATACAAAAAGTCACCTACCTTACTAAATGCAAAACAAACAAACAAACAAACAAATATATATATATATTATTCAAAGATTAGACAAAGGTTTAGAGGAAAAAAATTTGATTTGCAACTAAAACTGAAGGAGTAGGAAAAAGAGAGAGAATATAAAGTTAAAAAACAAATGGAGAAAAAAAAAAGTAAAATAAAAAAGTGAAAAAATAGAAACAGGGAAAAAAAAAATGAAATCAGAAGTAGGGAGTTGAAAAAGGGGACAGAAGAAATATATTTGTCATCTGTATGACCCAAGCCTATGACTCAACCAAATGCCACATAGATTGCATGAAAGACAGAATTACAAAAAGAGGAAAAGTAATGGAAGTAAGGAAACATGATAGTTTCCTCCGTAAGGTAGTCTAGGACAGAAGTACACCATGAAGCATGGAAATCTTTCAGACTCCACAGCTTCCAAAGCCTCTTCTATTTAAAGATAAAGTAGAGAGGAAGCAGTGAACCAAAACAAGGAAAAGATTACAAAATCTCAGCTTCTGAGGAATCATCACCTTTGAATTAAAAATAAAACCCCAGACTTAAGGTATATCCCTTGAACTGGAAACATAAGCACTGAGATGTCAAACTTCAAAGTCACCCATTCACTGTTATTTTTTCTTCTTATTGTTATATTGTTTTATCAGATAGACCTTAATGTTTTAGTCTTATTTTTCGCCATAAGTATTGATTATTTCTGCAGTTTGATGGGGAATGGCATACATCACACCTTAACTTTTCAATAACATTTTATTCTCCCCTGTACATTCTCCCCAGCCCTGTGCAGGCCTAGGGCTTATTTCCATCACACCATCCAAAACATCAATTTGTCAACAGTTTGTGGACTTTTCCATGATTCTCACCTCTGTATTGTCCAATTGTCTACCACACATACACAAATTCACCTCTTTGGAAGGCAGGGCAGAATTTTTTATTCTCTTTGAATCTGATATTGAGATAAGCCACTGGATGTTATTGATCTGCAGTGCTATCAGAGTCTGTTTCAGGACAAAAAAAAAAAAAAATCAAAGGAGTTTCTCTGTTAACTTAACTGGACTTTGAATCACCCTGTGTATCAAGAAATTACCATCATTTGATTTGCAGATTTACATCCATAGAATTTTTTGGTTTACACCAGATCAGAATACTTGTGGGATGGACACTGGAATACTAATGTTGTTATTTTATGCTGTGCAATACTTAAGGGAATGTTGAAAGTTATTTCTATAATAATAAAATATAACTAGTACTCTAAAAAATAACTTTACCTGAAAGATGTGTTTGTGCAGTAAGACTGGCCAGGAGGAGTTTGCATGCAGTCTCCCTGTTCTGAAGATAAATTGTTGACCTTTCAGTTTGTTTGCTCCAGCAAGAAAATTGTTGAGTTCACCCTTACAGACACTAACTAAAGAGACTAAATTCAGGACAGCCTCGTCTAACCCCATCACTCTGAATTGTTTGAAAGAAATGAATGCTTACGAAGTGATGCACCTGGCCAAACATGACAAGATTAACTCTTCACATATCACATGGCAGCTAGAAATCATCTTACCTAACACACATCTAGAAGCTGGTTGTTTAAGCTAAACCAGGTGTCTGTGCTCTCTCTGTGGTCACATGAAAGACAGACATCAGAAAAGAGTGACTTATCTGAAGTGAGGTGCCTTGCTTGAACACAACTTCTGTTGCATGTATTATGAGATACTGGTCCATTATAAATAGTACAAATACATTACTCCAGAGCACAGTTTTGTCATTCTCTGTTTTGATTAGGGCTTGCTTTCAAATACTGATTTGACCATTGCTGCTGATAAAAATTCAGTGGAGTCTGTTGTCTTTAAGGAACCTTGAATTTAGCATGGGAATGGCTTGCACTTCTAATTAGGGGAACTCTGGCATCTGGTCAGAGTTTAATTTGCATATCTTAAAATAGTTAATATATAGTGGCATTCAAGCTGGGGCTAATCATCATGGTCTGCCCATACAAATGATATGAGTGAAAAACGTGTCACTTAATGAGCCAGAATCAAACCTCAGTTAAATCAATGTATAACATACGCAAACAACTGTCCCTGACTTTAATAGGGTTACTCTGGATCTGCCAGTGGTGCAACAGATTGAGATATGTCCCATTATATTTCATTAATTATATATTGTCTTTACAATCTAATTATATTTCTGACTGTCTTCTGACTATCACAAAGGTATCTGTACTCCCCAGCCCAACCCTCCTTGTCATCCACACTAATTAATATTAGGTAATAACAGAACTGGTGTCTGTTGAAAATCATTTTTTGTTCTTATTAAGCCTAGCATTTTTTAGCTAGTTGCTGAACCAGAGGATTTGTTATTCCCACGACTTTCTAAATAAATGGAACCTACAAAGCATTAGTGTCCCACATAGAGAGGCATTTGTTTCTGGTAGAAAGCAGGTAGGGGAGTGCTTGAGGGTAATGGTTAAATAAGCTTATCCTGTAACAGTGTAACACACTGTAGGGATATATGTGAAGGTGAAAAAGTCAGACAGAAAACCAAATTTTTCAGCATTTTTGTAATTCTCCTTCAGCACCTACAGCTGATACTGCCCAGCTCCTCAGCAGTTCTCCATCACTGGAGGATGATCCCAGGGTAGTATGAAAGCATACAGGAAGAAAATATTTGGAGGAAAACAGTGTAAATGATGAAAAAGAAAAAAGGTGTGTAAGGGGTCACAAGAACAAAAAGAGCAGTGTTATGTTTTGCCTAAGCAAACCCATTAGCAAGGAGACGTGAGCAAACCCAGCAATGGCAATGCTTGACATAAAAGGGGACCAGATCTGAAACCAATGTAAAAGTTGTCTTGTCCTGCCCCACTTTCTTTCCTCCTAGAAAAGAAAAAAAAAAAAAAAAGAAAAAAAGAAAAAAAAAGTGTGTTGGGGGGAGGGAGATAAGGGAGTGAATCTCTGTATAGTTTTATATATGCATATATATATATATATATATATATATATATATGAATGTTATAACCTATTAAAGATAAAATAAAAGTATTATAAATAATATGAAGCTTCTGATGCATGCCACAAAGTAACTGCTGAAATCAGTGGAACTGTTCTGATATAAAGCTGTGTTATCAGAGTGGTGAATGGGACTTACGTTTATGCAGTGATGGGCTTTTAAGCTCACAGAAGCAGGCAAATCAGAGCTGAGCAAGTTTAACGAAGTATTTCTGTATATGTGTTTTGAAATTCAGGAGCTGGTTTTATAACTAGAAAAGCTGCCTTAATGAAAACAGGGAAGGGAAGATCACAGAAATATTTATTTCCTATATATTTACTGTATTTTTCAGTTTTATATATTTAATTTCATAACCCCAAGAGTAATAGCAGGAGCAAATATTTTGCTAGGCTAATGTATTATTAATCGGAGAATAAAGTCAGGGAACCAGACAACTTTGGCACCTTATTCTCAGACCACATGAAAAACACTGCACATAAATGACAGGCAAAATAAGAAACCTGGCATCTTACTGAGCATAGAACATGATGTGTTGCAAAACCAGGAAGCAGCCCTGATTTATCCAGTGGAACATGACATTTCCTATAGCCCAGCATTGGCTTATCGTTAATTAAAGCTTCATATGAAAGTGTTATCTTTTTTTTCCCCCTATTCTCATGGTTTGTAACCTATTTTTCTGGAAAGCTGCAGTCTGCATAAACTTGAATGACAGACCCAATTTGGCTACAAATGTCAGAAAGTGTGTCTGCTCTTAGTACTCAAAACAGAGACTTTTCTTTTGTTAATAATCGTGTGCAATTTCATTGAAAAACATGTTAAATGTGTGGCCTTCAGAAAGTCACTAGGAGATTGAGAGAATGGTAGATTTTAAAATACAAAATAAAAATGAGAAAAAAAATGTAGCTTTTTTTTTTTTTTTTTTTTTTCCCCCTCTGACAATTCCTTTCCTGTCCATGAATAGGCAAAAAAGAAATATGTCTCTTTTTTTAAATATTAGTTGACAATATTATGACAACATTTTGCCTGGATCTTTGAAATTCAAAATACAGAATTGGTCTACTCTTGAATGACACACATGCACTGCATTGCCACTGCTTCCTGCCTGAATAATTAGTGTTCTTTGTATTCATGTACCAAGGGTTAAACGATAATTTCATTCTCTATGCTCATACAGCAGTTAACACAGTGAAGAAAAATCCTTAAAAAAGAAAACAAAAAAACAAACAAGCAAACAAAAAACCCTACAAAAAACCCTACTTGTGACTAACATTTCTGTTCTCTAATTCTAGCCAATTTTAACTATGTATTTCTATGCATAGGCTACTCTTTGAACTGTCTCCGCAGTCAGAGAGAGCAACATACCACCAGAGAGAAATTCATCCCATCCTCAAACAGATATTTAAGACATGTGAGATGAATCACTCTCTGAAGAAATCTTGTTCTTTCCTTTATTTAGAAGGGAAATTTAGGTGACTACCTTATTTAAGTGACTAATTTTTATATAGCTTAGGTCAGATGAATCCCAGATGAAAGGAGGACCGTCACAATGTTAATTACGTCTTTTATTTGTTTACTTATCTATTTATTTATTTGTTTATTTATTTAAATATATATTTTTTAAACCTGGGCCAAAAAATCCATGCCTGGGTTCCATGTGTAATTCTGCTGTTTGTGAATAAGGATGCAAGGCAAGCATGATACAAGTTCTGAAAAAGAAAGAGAGCCATGTAAAAAAAAAAAAAAAAAAAAAAAGTGATTTCCATGGACTTAATAACAACCTGGGACAAGTATAAAAGTTGGACCGTACTACAAAATCTACACCATACCTATATCATTCAGGAACTGTTTTGGATTTCTAAGTAGAATGTATTTTGGTGGGAGTGCCAGTCAATAAAAGCGTAAGTTTTGCCAATATGTATTTCACCTTCTTCTCAAGACTTTGTGGAAGTTGTCTGGGATATATTCACAAAATCTAAATTCCAGTCATGTCCGTGTGCTAGTGAAAGAGAAATCTTAGAGCTCCAAATATCTAATTCAGAGAGCTTGTAGAAGGTGTTGGTGGGACGGTGTACAGAGCAATTTAAATCCACAGAACATAGCCTTTATACCCTTCATGACCCAATATCCCAATCTGTAAGATAAACACTGTGATACTTATTTCCCCTGCATGGGAAAAGCTTATACTCTAACTCCCTACATTTGTGCTTTATATTACTTGTACAGAAACAGTTTCAAAAATAAAATATATTATAAATTATTAATGCAATTATGTTTCTGGAGGGTGCCTTTTAGAACAGCATGAACTAGTAAAGAATAAATATAAATTAGGATATTGAAAAGGCACAGTGTATTACAAAAATATCATTTTCATTTATCATTATAATTATCTATAAGCTATCTTTTGAATAGTTCACCAGCTCTGTGAATAATGACATAAATTCCTTTCTGATAGACATAGACTGGTGAAATGAAAGAATTTCGGTTTTCAGCATTAATTCTTCCATATTATTCATACAATATTTATGTGAGGTTGTGAGAAATTAGCAAACATTACTCTAGAAAGATTTCGTGGTCAGTGAAGGACTGGAAGGAAGTAGGGAAAAGGAAAGAGTTATTTTCTCCCATATTTATTATGAGAAAATAGAACTGGTATAAATAAAATCATAGAATGACCAAAGTTGGAAAAGACCTCTAAGATCATCTAGTCCAACTGTCCCCCAGCCACCAACATGATGTGCTAAACATGTCCATAATTACGTACTAAACCAGTACCATAATACTTACAGGGAAAACATTTTATTCTAAGACAAAGAAAATTAATCTTCTTGCAGTGACTGAGTGAATTTTGGAGTCAAACTCAGTTCTAGTTACTATCTATGTGTATTTGAATAAATTAAATCTTTCCCCAGTGGTCACATTTTTCTGTGTAGAGACAGACACCCCTAGATGATCTGTCAACTGAGCTGCAGTATGCATATTGAGGTAAATATTAGGTTACAGATTGTAATGTTTGTTTAAAGGTTTTCTTGTTTCTTGGTTATATGGGGTATGGAAGTTGGTAATTTGGAGATATATATATATATTTTTTTTTTAAGAAAAAAATATCAACAAAGATGACAGAAAAGTTTATTCCTGTCCCCTTACTCTTTTTTTTTTTTTTTAATTGTTTTCTGAAGCCAGTTTGCTCCCTAAAAATTAAATGTTTCAAAGGTGAAAATAAAACAGTATTCTTCAGATTGTTTGACATTATTATGGCATAGTTTTATATTTATAGAAAGCAAGTTACACAGACAGTGTACTCAGAGTCCACCACAATGATTTCTTCTTCTTTAGGAAGTTTTACCAGCAAATAATGCAATATCTACCTTTGTGTGGTGGAGGTGGAACAGGTATTTCAACTGAACATGTCAAAACGATATAATAATGCATACCCAAGCATTTTAAATCTTCCAATCTATCTCATTGAGCTATCTCAGCTTCCAGAGAAAAGCTACAGTTTTGGAAGCAATTATTTAAGCAAGTCAGAAAGTACAAGTCTGACATTTGACTGATTTTGTTTCTTGGTAGACCTTGTGTTCAGCTACAAGGTCTAATGTGCCCTCATTTACATCTCTGTTCTCAAGACTTATACTCCTTTCCCAGGCTTGTCATATCCCTTTAGTCTTACTTATTCTTACTGTTAATTTGCCCCATGCACATTTTCTTCCCCATCATAACACCTAGAACAATCTCTGGGGCAATTCCACTGTCTGGCTACATGCCCCTAGTTATTATTTAGAGGAAGGAAAGACATTTTGGAGGAAGATATTTAAGGGTCTCCAAGAATATAAAAACATAAGGTTGGCTAAAATATGTAAAAAAGATCCTTGTAGTGTCTCCAATGGAAGTCAAAAGTGAACGAAAAAGTACAATGTCAGAGCAAGCATTTATATCTCCACCTCTAACCTCTCTCTCACTCCCTTAAAAAAAGTGAGCATAAGTGTTGTTTTTTTTTTTTTTTTTTTTTTTTTTTTTTTGAGCCAGAAGTGTTTTCCATTCATTTACCATGTGGAATTCAAAGATTCACTTCTTGCAAAAATTCTTTTTCTTTATGTGGCACAAGCAGTTAAAGCAGGGGAAGAGAGCAAAGATGAAGGAGCAGGTGATGATGAAGTGTTAATTAGTTAGTGGGAGACAACAATCTCCATTCTCCTGCACAGCCTGGAGGGAGGAGGTAGACAAAGATGGATGGTCCAGACTGCTTTTGATCCCTGTCAGCTTCTATTATCTGAAACATCCCAGGCAAAGGAGTTACTTGGCTTAATTCCTCTGTTTATATTTTAGAAAAGCCCATGAGGAAATAGGTACTAAGAGTACGGTGATGTTGCCACATATGAACAATAATTATTCTTCTAAATAAGACAAATCTGGAACAAACGTATGGTATCGTGACTTGGCAGTAGAGAAGACCTCTCCAGTAAAACTGTGCTTGCTCCCTGAGTGAGATCTGAATTTTCTTGCCATGTAGCTGAATACGTGTGAAGCTGCATGCTGATCCACACTTTGGAGCAGCCTTGGCAACACACATTGCTGTCTGACCAGCAGGCTGTTTCTCAAAACCTATATCTTTCACCTTTTTTTTTTTTTTTTTGAAGACAAATCTTTTTTTCCTTTCCTCTACTCTTTCCTTCATGTGTAAATGTTTATGAAAAAGGCAAGAATAAATTAGCCCATCCATTTTATAACGTATCATTTATATTGTAGTAATTTGAGGAAAGGAAGTGACTCCACTCTGTAGTGTTACCTGTAAACTGGAACCTTTTTACTAATAGCTAAAAAGATTCAACCTCTAAGGAGAGTTTATGTTCCTCATTCTTTCTTTTTGGATGTGCAAAATGTTGAATCAACCTTTTTGCTTTAGAGAAGAAACATGATCTTTAAATTACAGACATCAGCAGGATTATCCTCAAAACAGAAGAAATAAAAAACAAAACACACCAGGCTAATAAGGAGTCTGTGTAATAGATTAAAAAAAAAAAAAAAAAAAAGTCTGCAAAATAACCTTGTGATTTTTTTAGTCAAAGGATCAGACTCACTTGGAATTATCCCATTAATGCATATTTACAGGGCAAGAGGCCTACAAATATATATGCCAAAGGAAAATTAGAGCTACAAAAATACTTGATGTACAGTGTAGAATGAGTTGGGGAGGGAGATATATATCTCCCTCTGATGAGGGAGATAGAGCAGGAAAGAAAAAAAAAGTATTGGTTTTACAGTGATGCTTCCTGTCACCCTTTTCCCTCCCTCCCTTGACTGAATGTAACCATTAATTGTGTGAATTGAACAGTTGCTATGGCTAAATTGGACAGGAACCTCAGGAGGTCAAAGCATTCCTGCTTGTTAAAGCTACTGACACGTTTTATGGTTTTACAAAATGTCAGCGTCCATCACACTGTAACCCGGCTGTTGAGGATCCTGTCTCTTGTAAAACACTCATAGATAGCTGCCTTATGAAACTTTCAGGTATAACCTCGAATCTACAACTGAGTTAAAAATTCCCCCTCCTTTTCTCACTCCCTGTTACATTTTTGCTTATGAGCTTGTCAGAAACCTGTGGAAGTTTCTTTTCCTTTTTATTACACCATTTTTTACTTTCAGTCAGAGCTGTAGGTTCAGAGATCTTGAGCGACGGCAACCTCTTTTGCTTTCCTACCACTGCAACATCTCAGGTTGGTGGAAAGGGACAATTAAAGTAACCACTAGGGTTTAACAGTTGGCATTTAGCATCTGCTGCATGTCTGTGGCCATGCACAGCTGTCTTCTTTCCAAGGGAAATGCAAAATTGTGAAGTAGCTGGAATCCCAATGAGATGAGGCCTCTCTGAAACATGCCATGATGACAACTTCACTTCGTTCTGCATTTTTCAGCTCCAATACAATAAAGCTGCAAAGGGGATTCATACAACAGAAAAAACAGAGTGCTATTTTAAGCACAGCCCTAAATGATAATGTCTCCAGTCAAAAACATAAAACAACTGGTTCTAGATTAGCAAATCTTGATTTTATTTTATTATTTTGTGTGTGTGTGTGTGTGTTAGATAACAGCAGTTTCAATATTTTGTCACATAAAAACTCTGTTTGTGTTTGTCTGTAAACACACTTAATATATCATTTCAGTCATAGTAAACTATACCAAAGTTTAGAAGGCCCTACCAAGGATGGTAGGTTCCATGCTTCAAGGTGTAATTCTTACATGTGGACAAAGCAAGAAGGACCTTTCCTTTTCTAATTGTACATATACTAACAAACAATGATATCTCTGGCATATTGTAGACCTGCAGAATGAAGATTTCTAATCACTTTTACATTGACCCCAGTATATATATTTATATATTTATATTTCAAATTCAATTAATATGGTTTCTATTTTATTTTATTATTTATTTTATTTTATTTTATTTTATTTTATTTTATTTTATTTTATTTTATTTTATTTATTTTATTGTATTTTATTTTATTATTTTATTTTATGTAGTTTCAATAAGCCTGGAAGTTGACATATTTAACTTTTCTTTCCCTTTCTTTTTCATGATCATTTGAGGTATTTATTTATATATTTATTTATTTTTCCTGGAGTGAGCCAGCACCCCTTTAACAAATGTCAGAGTAATATGTCATAAAAAAATAAATTCACTACCATTCCACAATTTCCAGACAAGGCACTAAAAGGGTTCTATACGTAATAGCTCTATACTGTGACTATCAGGAAGATATTATCCTCTCCATTATAATAATGAAAAAATAAAGAAAGTGAAATGGCTTGTTGCACTCCCAAATCAAGCCTGATGTAGAGGATATGTCCATAAGCTAAGTGTACTTCCATGTCCCAGGAGCTACATATACAACAGAAATCTAAGGAAGACCACAGTATGCTTCTGAACATTGTGCCATGTTCAGTTGTATTTAAAGAAGTCATAGTAGTTAATTGCTAACAGTAGTTAATTCCCAGATGCAGCTAGGCAAAGGAAGTAAGGCTAAAAGCAGGATTATTACCCTGAACTTTTGAAGATCCAACTTCGACTTCTTCTGGGACCTGCTTGGGAGTATCTCATGGGTTAGATTGATAGAAGGCAAGGGTGCTTGTGAGAGATGGACTACATTTAAGCAGCACTTCTTCCATGCTCAGGATCGGTGCATCCCGAAGAACAGGAAACTGGGGAAGAGGGCCAGGAAACCCACGTGGATGAGTAAGGAGCTAATTAATAAGATCAAAAGGAAGAGGAAGGTCTATGAAATGTGGAAAAAGGGCCTGTCCTCTTGGAAGGAATATACATGTAGATGTGTTGTCAGGGCCTGCAGGGACACGATGAGGGCTAAAGCCCACCTAGAGATGAGGCTTGCAAAAGAGATAAAGGATAATAAGAAGGGTTTTTTCCAAGTATGTAAACAGCAAGAGGAAGACTAGGGATAATGCAGGTCCCTTGCTGAATGAGGGGGGTGTCCTGATCATGGGAGATGCTGAGAAGGCAGAGATACTGAATGCTTTCTTTGCTTCAGTCTTTGCTTCAAGGACACTTCACCAGGACTCCTCACCCCTGACAATAGGATAAAGGGTCTGGGAAATGGAGGGCTCCCCACTGGTGGACATGGGAGTGGTTCGGGAACATCTGAGCGGGCTCAACGCACACAAATCCATGGGTCCCGATGGGATGCATCCACATGTGCCAAGGGAGCTTGCAGATGTGATCACTGAACCACTCTCTATCATCTTTGAAAGGTCCTGGAGAATGGGTGAGGTGCCTGAAGACTGGAGGATAGCCAATGTCACTCCAGTCTTCAAGAAGGGCAGGAAGGAGGATCCAGGAAACTACAGGCCAGTCAGTCTCACCTCTGTCCCTGGAAAGGTATTGTAGCAGCTTGTTCTGGATGCCATCTCCAAGCAAGGAGTCCTGCACCTGGGAAGGAACAACCCGAAGTATCAGTACAGGCTGACGGATGACCTGCTGGGGAGGAGCTCTGACAAAAAGGACCTGGGGTCTTGGTGGACGACAGGTTGACCATGAACCAGCACTGTGCCCTTGTGGCCAAGAGGGCTAATGGGATCCTGGTGTGCATTAAAAGGAGCATGGCCAGCAGGTCAAGGGAGGTGATCCTCCCCCTCTACTGTGCCCCGGTCAAGCCTCACCTGGAGTACTGTGTCCAGTTCTGGGCTCCCCAGTACAAGAAAGACAGGGATCTCCTGGAAAGAGTCCAGCAGAGGGCCACAAGTATGATATGGGGCCTGGAGCATCTTCCCTATGAAGAAAGGCTGAGAGACTTGGGGCTGTTCAGCCTGGAGAAGAGAAGACTGAGCAGGGATCTCCTCAGTGTATATCAATATCTGAGGGGTGGGGGACAGAAGGATGTAGCCAACCTCTTCTCAGTGGTTTGTGGGGATAGGACAGGGGGAAATGGCTGCAAGTTAGAGCACAGGAAGTTCCACACTGACATGCAAAAGAACTTCTTCATGGTGAGGGTGACGGAGCATTGGAACATGGCTGCCTAGGGAGGTTGTGGAGTCTCCTTCTCTGGAGACATTCAAGGCCCATCTGGATGCCTACCTGGGCAGCCTGCTCTGAGGAAGCTGCTTTGGCAGGGGAGTTGGACCCAATGATCTTTCGAGGTCCCTTCCAACCCCTAAAGTTCTGTAATTCTGTGATTCTTCCTGGTGTGGCTTTAGCCCATGACAATTTATCCCACTATGCTAGATATTTAGACATAGATGTAGCATGACAAAGTTATGTCCCCAGTAGACAACAAGAACCTGCCCACATGGATGTAAGAGGAAAGCTGGTTTAGCCACAAAGGTGCAAGTTGACACAAGAGTAGGTGACTTGAGTGTGAGATCCTTTATGGAGTAGCACAGATGTATCCCAGTATCCAAGCAAGCTCCAAGTTAATAAAATTAAAGGATATCTTTTCACATCACATCTAGGCATAATTAGTAGTGAAAAGATCAATATTTCCCTACGAAAAAAAAAAAATCGCCTTAAAATGGCAACCGTTGAGAAGCTCCTGTGAACAGTAGCAGAGGAAGAGCTATGGAATGAATCATCTGACAATCTTTTTCCAGACGTGTTTTTGTATATTTGCTGAGTCAGAGTGTATGGGACACTAAATGGAATATATACCATTTTCATTATTTCTATTATTTTTAAGCTCAGCATGTATATATGTGCATGGCACGTCTGTTTGTAGAAAGAAAACAAAACAAAACAAAACAAAACAAAACAAAGAAAAAGCAATGAAACATTACAGAAAATGCAGAAATGTCTGCAGAAGAGTGAGTCTTTGTGTGCATGTGTTGTAATCATAATCAGTCACACTATATTTCTGCCTTGGGGTACACAAGCTGAAAGAAAGGTTGAGAACCACTGTTATAGATAATCCTCTGTAATGATTTTCCTTTCTTCAGGACAATCTTGACAACAGCACCTTGCCCTAGGAAAGTTTTCTTTGATCCATTTTGTGACTGAAATACAAATTCCCTATTTTTAGTATGCCTCTCTTCAAACTAATGATCCCTGCAATAAGGATGTCCTGCCCAGGAGGACATCTCCAAACAGATTAAAAGAAATAACATTAAAACTTCGGATCAGGAACTGAGTATGAAAGGTGGGAGGGTACTTGGTGTTTATTTGCTTTTCTTTCTGCCTTTTTGAAGATGCTGTCATGTCCTGTTACACATGTCATCTATTTGATAGTATTTCACTTATCAAGGACATAGGCAAATGAGCATTGTTAGCAGCAGGCAAGATCTGAGGATTTTTAAGGCACAATGCTTCATTACAGAGGCAATTTTCATGAAAATATTATGCAAAGTAGTGTATAATTTTTAATGTACATACATACATAAAACAAGCTGTTATCAGGCCAAAGAAATCAACTAAAGTTCTCTAGAGTTTGGAGATCTCTCTCTCTCTCTCTCTCTAAATATAAATATAAATATAGATAGATAGATAGATAGAGAGAGAGAGAGAGAGAGAGAATCTACATCTATATATATAGATATAGACATATATAGATATAGATATATCTATATAGGTACATAGATATATATCTATATCTATATATGTCTATATCTATATATACATATATAGATATATATATGTCTTTTTTTTTTTTTTTTTTTTTTTTTTTTTTTTTTTGTGAATGTGTTAAAGAATCTGATAGACTTGTCCACTGCTGATATAGCTACACAAAAGGCAGTATGGTTGCAAGTGCTAGATAACTGAATCCCAATATGGTATCCTAAACGAGCACCTTGGACCATTTGAGATGCCATATAATACTCAAGACAATTGCATGCACATGACAGATTTAACAAAGAATCACAAGACACCACACGCTTCTTTAGGGTGGCAGCAGAAGGCCAAATTAAATATTTTACTTAATCAGAATGTCAGCATACACTTCCATTTCGGCAACCAACCCCCTCCATTTATAGCCTAGTTGTACTTTTCCATAATGCTACATTCTACAATCTTTTGTCTTAACAATACAAATACAAAATACTAAAACAAACTGGCTGTCCTACCCACAGGAACTTCCTAACTTTGAGCTGTGTTTTCCTGTATTTTTTTTTCTCCTTTTCCTCAGAAAGGTGCACATGATGAAAACTGCAGGATTGTCAGTGTGAAGACTGTAAGAATGCCTTACTGTTTTCCCTCCAATCCCCTCAAAATGCTTAGTGTAATTGGAAACAAGGACAAACATTACTTGATTTCCAAGTTTGTATTTCTTCACCAACAATTTTCTTCCTTTCCATAATGGCAAAAACAATAGGGAAGAACGTCTGGAGGTGCAGGTCTGAATTCATGCAATAGCTGAGGCTGGAAGAACCTCTGGAAACTACTTAGTAAAATCAAAAAGACTTGGCAGATCAAGTCAAAAAAACAGGCAGCTCCGGGTCATGTCCAGTCAGATTTTACACAGTTCCAGAAAACTCCCCAACCTTGCAGGGCAATCTATGCCAATGCTGAACACCCTCAGAATAAAAATCTGCTTTCGTCCATTTAAATACCTTTTCCTGTATTTCATCCAATTGACTCTTGTCACAGGGCACCACTGAGAAGAGCCCAGCTCTATTTTCTATACTGTCCCTTCATCAGTTGTTTATACACACTGACGAGACCCCCCCCTGAGTCTTCTCTTCTTCAGGCAGATCAGCCCCAGCTCTTGCAGACTTCCCTCATGCATCATATGCTCCAGACCACTCATCATCTTTGTGGCCTTTCCCTGGACTCATGTGTCTGTATCTCTTGCTGGAAAGCCCAGCATCCAAGACAACGTCCCAAATGTGTCTCATCAGTGCTGAGTAGAGCAGAAGTTTCACCTCCCTTGATTTGCTTGGCAATGCTGTATTTCCTGTAGCCCAGAAGGCTGTTTGCTTTCTTTTCCTTGAGAACACACTGCTAGACGATGGTCACTTTGATGTCCACCAGGACCCTCAGGGTCTTCTTTTCCAGACAGCTGTCTGCCAGACTGTACAAGTGTCGTAATTTATTCCTCCTTGGGTGCTGGACTTGGCACTTTCTTTTTCTGAACTTGAGGATATTCCCATAGGCCAAATCCTCCAGCCTGCTGAGGTCCTTTTGAAAGACAGGAACACCCTGATGAAGTTCTGTGCTTTATGATCAATTTGAAATAACATTTGGGAATAAAATAAATTTAAATTGAATCATAGAATCATAGAATATCACAAGTTGGAAGGGACCCATAAAGATCAAATCCAACTTTTGTTTCTGCTGTTAATTGCTGTTATTACTGTTACTGGTTTTTTGTTTGTTTGTTTGTTTGTTTGTTTTTCTTATACCCACAGAAAATCAGAAATAACTCAATGCACATCATCAGTTGACAGCCAAGTGCAACAGTAAAAGCAGATAAAGTAATGGTGTTTTGGAATAAATAGTTGCAAACCTGGCCTGTACAGTACAAAGAGAAACAGAAGTGAAGATCTTCAACCCCTTCCAAGTAATGGATGCTCTTCTGTTACTACATTTTTTTTTCACCAACCACTTGACCTTTCTTTCTGAGTGCTAGATAAAGTTTCTTAATCAGTGTTTATGTATGTAAAGTTTATATGCGTATATATCTGCACGTGTATACACACACAATTACTCCTTTAGTATATGGTTGTGATGGATAATACCAGTGGATTTATCTCCTTGTCTTAATGCCAATCTTACAGAAACTAAACTTAAAGACACTCAGCACCTTCTTAACAATGGAGTGTCAAGTGCGTAAAGAAGTAAAACCACCATTTGCACATGAACTGCTGTGATTTTTTTCTCCAACTGTCAAACATTACTACCAGGTTGCATTACTAATAATTATTAATAAGCTGTTAATATTTCAATTTTTTAAAATTGTGATTTCCTCCTAACATAAGACACAAATCAATATGGTAGATGCTGTCTTTGGCTTCAGTGAAGCACGTCAACCTTTAACTAGAAGATGGTTTATTGAAAAGCTTGTTCACTTTCCATGCTCAATTAATCTTAAACCTCTCCTTGGTGTATGTGATATCAAATGTGTCAAACATGCAATGGCTTTCTGATGTAGTTCCCAACTTGTTCAACATTTAACTGGGGTCACTGAACTTATTTTATCGATATTTTAAGTAGTTATTGCTATCCAATCATTGCTGTTTTGCTGACTTTGTATGCACTAAATTCAAACTGCTCTCAGTGGAAGAAAACAAATAACTAATCTGGTAAACATGATATTGCTGTTATACTATAGAGCTGGAGTAAATAAAACTTCCATAAAGTTTCCAGTTTATTGGTGCAGAAAGAAAATCAGCAGTGCGATTAACTGTCTTTTCCCCTCCTCTCCTTCTTCCTCTCTTCTCCTTCTTCCTCTCCTCTCCTTTTTACTCTCCTTTCCTTTTTCCTCTCCTCTCCTTCTTCCTCTCCTTTCCTTCTTCTTCTCCTTTCCTTCTTCGTCTCCTTTACTTCTTCCTCTCCTTTCCTTCTTCCTCTCCTTTTCTTCTTCCTATTGCTTTCCTTATTCCTCTCCTTCCTCTCCACTACTTTTTGCTCTCCTTTCCATTCTCCTCTCCTTTTTCCTCTCCTCTCTTTTTTCCTCTCCTTTCCTTTTTCCTCTCCTTTTCCCTCTCCTCTCCTTATTCCTCTCCTTTTTCCTCTCCTTTCCTTTTCCCTCTCCTTTCCTTCTTCCTCTCCTTTCCTTCTTCCTCTCCTTTCCTATTTCTTCTCCTTTCCTTTTTCCTCTGCTTTCCTTTTTTCTCTCCTTTCCTTTTTCATTTACTTTTTCTACTCCTTTCCTTTAACATCTCCTTTCCTTCTTCCTCTCCTTTTCTCTACTTTTTCCTCTTCTTTTTCCTCTCCTTCTCTTTTTCCTTTCCTTTCCTTTTCCCTCCCCTTTCCTTTTTCCTCTCCTTTCCTTTTTCATCTCCTTTCCTTACCTCTTCTTTCCTTTTTCCTCTCCTGTCCTTTTTCCTCTCCTTTCCTTTTCCCTCTCCTCTCCTTTTTCCTCTCCTTTCCTTTTCCCTCTCCTTTCCTTTTTCCTTTCCTATTTCCTCTCCTTTCATTTTTCCCCCCTTTTCCTTTTCTCTCCTATCCTTTTCCCACTGCTTTCCTTTTTCCTTTCCTTTTCTTTTTCCTCTCCTTTCCTTCTTCCTTTCCTTTCCTTCTTCTTCTGCTTTCCATCTTCCTTTTCTTTCCTTCTTTTTCTCATTTCCTTCTTCCTCTCCTTTCCTTCTTCCTCTTTTCCTTCTTCCTCTCCTTTTTCCTCTCCTTTCCTTTTTCCTTTCCTTTCTTTTTCCCTCTGCTTTTCTTTTTCCTCTCCTTATTCCTCTCCTTTCCTTTTTCCACTCCTTTTCTATTCCCTCTCCTTTCCTTTATCCTCTCCTTTCCTTATCCCTCTCCTCAACTTTTCCCTCTCCTCAACTTTTCCCTCTCCTCAACTTTTTCCCCTCCTTTCCTTTTCATATGCTTTTTCCTCTCCTCTCCTTTTTCCTCTCCTCTCCGTTTTCCTCTCCTTTATTTGTTCCTCTGCTATTCTTTTCCATCTCCTTTTCCCTCTCGTTTCCTTTTCCCTCTCCTTTCCTTTTCCGTCTCCTTTCCTTTTCCCTCTCCTTTCCTTATCCCTCTCCTTTCCTTTTCCCTCTCCTCACCTTTCCCCGCTCCTTTCCTTTTTCATATGTTTTTTTCTCTCCTCTCCCTTTTCCTCTCCTTTATTTTTTTCCTCTGCTTTCCTTTTACATCTCCTTTTCCCTCTCATTTCCTTTTCCCTCTCCTTTCCTTTTTCTTTTACTTTTCTTTTTCCTCTCCTTTCCTTTTTCCTCTCCTTTTTCCTCTCCTCTCCTTTCCCCCCCCCTTTTTCCTCTCCTTTCCTTTTTCCTCTCCTTACCTTTTTCCTCTCCTTTTTCCTCTCCTCTCATTTCCCCCCCCCCTTTTTCCTCTCCTTTCCTTCTTCCTCGTTTCTTTCTTCCTCTCCTTTTTCCTCTCCTTTCCTTTTTCCTTTTTTTTTTCATTTTTCCTCTGCTTTTCTTTTTCTTCTCCATATTCCTCACCTTTCCTTTTCCCTCTCCTTTCCTTTTCCCTCTCCTTTCCTTTTTCCTCTCCTCTCCCTTTTCCTCTCCTTTATTTTTTCCTCTGCTTTCCTTTTAGATCTCCTTTTCCCTCTCCTTTCCTTTTCCCTCTCCTTTCCTTTTTCCTCTCCTTTCCTTTTTCCTTTTCTCTCCTTTTCCCTCTCCTCTCTTTTTTCGTCTCCTTTCCTTTTACCTCTCATTTTTCCTCTCCTGTCCTTTTTCCCCTCCTTTTTCGTCTCCTTTCCTTTTTCCTCTCCTTTTCCTTTTCTCTCTTCTATCCTTTTCCCACTCCTTTCCTTTTTCCTTTCCTTTCCTTTTTCCTTTCCTTTTCTTTTTCCTCTCCTTTCCTTCTTCCTCTTTTCCTTCTTCCTCTCCTTCTTCCTCTCCTTTCCTTTTTCCTTTCCTCTCCTTTTTCCTCTCCTTTTTCCTTTCCTTTCCTTTTTCCTCTCCTTTTTCCTTTCCTCTCCTTTTTCCTCTCCTTTTTCCTTTCCTTTCCTTTTCCCTCTCCTTTTTCCTTTCCTCTCCTTTTTCCTCTCCTTTTTCCTTTCCTTTCCTTTTTCCTTTCCTTTTTCCTTTCCTTTTTCCTTTCCTTTTTCCTTTCCTTTTTCCTTTCCTTTTTCCTTTCCTTTTTCCTTTCCTTTTTCCTTTCCTTTTTCCTTTCCTTTTTCCTTTCCTTTTTCCTTTCCTTTTTCCTTTCCTTTTTCCTTTCCTTTTTCCTTTCCTTTTTCCTTTCCTTTTTCCTTTCCTTTCCTTTCCTTTCCTTTCCTTTCCTTTCCTTTCCTTTCCTTTCCTTTCCTTTCCTTTCCTTTCCTTTCCTTTCCTTTCCTTTCCTTTCCTTTCCTTTCCTTTCCTTTCCTTTCCTTTCCTTTCTTTTTCCTCTCCTTTCTTTTTTCCTCTCCTTTCCTTTCTTTTTTCCTCTGCTTTTCTTTTTCCTCTCCTTATTCACAGAATCACAGAATCACAGAATCACAGAATTTTTAGGTTGGAAGAGACCTCAAGATCATCGAGTCCAACCTCTAACCTAACACTTACAGTCCCCACTAAACCATATCCCTAAGTTCTACATCTAAATGTCTTTTGAAGACTTCCAGGGATGGTGACTCCACCACCTCCCTGGGCAGCCTGTTCCAATGCCTCACAACCCTTTCAGTAAAGAAGTTCTTCCTAACATCTAACCTAAAACTCCCCTGGCGCAACGTTAGCCCATTCCCCCTCGTCCTGTCACCAGGCACGTGGGAGAACAGGCCAACCCCCACCTCTCTACAGCCTTCTTTAAGGTATCTGTAGAGGGCGATAAGGTCGCCCCTGAGCCTCCTCTTCTCCAGGCTGAACAAGCCCAGCTCCCTCAGACGCTCCTCGTAGGACTTGTTCTCCAGACCCCTCACCTGCTTCGTCGCACTTCTTTGGATCTGCTCAAGCATCTGCATGTCCTTCTTGTAGCGAGGGGCCCAAAACTGAACACAGTACTCGAGGTGCGGCCTCACCAGAGCCGAGTACAGGGGGACGATCACCTCCCTAGCCCTGCTGGTCACACTGATTCTGATACAAGCCAGGATGCTGTTGGCCTTCTTGGCCACCTGAGCACACTGCTGGCTCATATTCAGCCGACTGTCCACCATCACTCCCAGGTCCTTCTCTGCCTGGCAGCTCTCCAACCAGTCATCTCCCAGCCTGTAGCTCTGCTTGGGGTTATTGCACCCCAGGTGCAGGACCCGGCATTTGGCCTTGTTAAACTTCATGCAGTTGACCTCAGCCCATTGGTGCAGCCTATGCAGATCCTCCTGCAGAGCCTTCCTACCCTCGAGCAGATCAACAAACGCACCTAACTTGGTGTCATTTGCAAACTTACTGAGGGTGCACTCAATGCCCTCGTCCAGATCATTGATGAAGATGTTGAAGAGGACCGGCCCCAGCACCGAGCCCTGGGGGACGCCACTAGTGACTGGCCTCCAACTGGACTTTCCTCTCCTCAGGTGGCCAAGAAGGCCAACGGCATCCTGGCTTGTATCAGAAACACTGTGACCAGCAGGGCTAGGGAGGTGATCGTCCCCCTGTACTTGGCTCTGGTGAGGCCGCACCTTGAGTACTGTGTTCAGTTTTGGGCCCCTCGCTACAAGAAGGACATCGAGGTGCTTGAGCGGGTCCAAAGAAGGGCGACAAAGCTGGTGAGGGGCCTGGAGAGCAAGTCCTATGAGGAGCGGCTGAAGGAGCTGGGCCTGTTCAGCCTAGAGAAGAGGAGGCTCAGGGGTGACCTTATTGCTCTGTATAAGTTCATTAAAGGAGGCTGTAGCGAGGTGGGGGTTGGCCTGTTCTCCCATGTGCCTGGTGACAGGACGAGGGGGAATGGGGTAAAGTTGCGCCCGGGGAGTTTTAGGTTAGATGTTAGGAAGAATTTCTTTACTGAAAGGGTTGTGAGGCACTGGAACGGGCTGCCCAGGGAGGTGGTGGAGTCACCATCCCTGGAAGTCTTCAAAAGACGTTTAGATGTAGAACTTAGGGATATGGTTTAGTGGGTACTGTTAGTGTTAGGTTAGAGGTTGGACTCGATGATCTTGAGGTCTCTTCCAACCTAGAGATTCTGTGATTCTGTGATTCTGTGGACTTGACTCCATTTACCACGACTCTTTGGGCCTGGCTATCCAGCCAGTTTTTAACCCAACGAAGCGTGCGCCAGTCCAAGCCAAGAGCAGCCAGTTTCTTGAGGAGAATGCTGTGGGAGACGGTGTCAAAAGCCTTGCTTTCCTCTCCTTTCCTTTTTCCACTCCTTTTCTATTCCCTCTCCTTTCCTTTATCCTCTCCTTTCCTTATCCCTCTCCTCAACTTTTCCCTCTCCTCAACTTTTCCCTCCCCTCAACTTTTTCCCCTCCATTCCTTTTCATATGCTTTTTCTTCTCCTCTCCTTTTTCCTCTCCTCTCCCTTTACCTCTCCTTTATTTGTTCCTCTGCTCTCCTTTTCCATCTCCTTTTCCCTCTCCTTTCCTTTTCCCTCTCCTTTCCATTTCCCTCTCCTTTCCTTTTCCCTCTCCTTTCCTTTTCCCTCTCCTTTCCTTTTCCCTCTCCTCACCTTTTTCCCCTCCTTTCCTTTTTCATATGCTTTTTCCTCTCCTCTCCTTTTTCCTCTCTTCTCCGTTTTCCTCTCCTTTATTTGTTCCTCTGCTATTCTTTTCCATCTCCTTTTCCCTCTCGTTTCCTTTTCCCTCTCCTTTCCTTTTCCGTCTCCTTTCCTTTTCCCTCTCCTTTCCTTATCCCTCTCCTTTCCTTTTCCCTCTCCTCACCTTTTCCCGCTCCTTTCCTTTTTCATATGGTTTTTTCTCTCCTCTCCCTTTTCCTCTCCTTTATTTTTTCCTCTGCTTTCATTTTACATCTCCTTTTCCCTCTCATTTCCTTTTCCCTCTCCTTTCCTGTTTCTTTTACTTTTCTTT
The DNA here is from genome assembly GCF_047663525.1 of Anas platyrhynchos. Classification (NCBI taxonomy): domain Eukaryota; kingdom Metazoa; phylum Chordata; class Aves; order Anseriformes; family Anatidae; genus Anas; species Anas platyrhynchos. The sequence continues at coordinate 5,120,883 of NC_092621.1, read as the reverse complement.
TTCCTCTCCTTTCCTTTTTCTTCTCCTTTCTTTTTTCCTCTCCTTTTTCCTCTCCTTTCCTTTTTCCTTTTTTTTTTCATTTTTCCTCTGCTTTTGTTTTTCTTCTCCATATTCCTCACCTTTCCTTTTCCCGCTCCTTTCCTTTTCCCTCTCTTTTCCTTTTTCCTCTCCTCTCCCTTTTCCTCTCCTTTATTTTTTCCTCTGCTTTCCTTTTACATCTCCTTTTCTTTTTTTCCTTTTCCTTTTCTTTTTCCTCTCCTTACCTTTTTCCTCTCCTTTTTCCTCTCATTTCGTTCCCCCCCTTTTTCCTCTCCTTTCCTTCTTCCTCGTTTCCTTCTTCCTCTCCTTTTTCCTCTCCTCTCCTTTTTCCTTTTTTTTTTCCTTTCCTTTTTCCCCTCCTTTCCTTTTTCCTCTCCTTTCCTTTTCCCTCTCCTCACCTTTTTCCCCTCCTTTCCTTTTTCATATGCTTTTTCCTCTCCTCTCCTTTTTCCTCTCCTCTCCCTTTTCCTCTCCTTTATTTTTTCCTCTGCTTTTCTTTTACATCTCCTTTTCTTTTTTTCCTTTTCCTTTTCTTTTTCCTCTCCTTACCTTTTTCCTCTCCTTTTTCCTCTCCTCTCGTTTCCCCCCCCTTTTTCCTCTCCTTTCCTTCTTCCTCGTTTCCTTCTTCCTCTCCTTTTTCCTCTCCTTTCCTTTTTCCTTTTTTTTCCTTTCCTTTTTCCCCTCCTTTCCTTTTCCCTCTCCTTTCCTTTTCCCTCTCCTCAACTTTTTCCCCTCCTTTCCTTTTTCATATGCTTTTTCCTCTCCTCTCCTTTTTCCTTTCCTCTCCCTTTTCCTCTCCTTTATTTGTTCCTCTGCTTTTCTTTTCCATCTCCTTTTCCCTCTCGTTTCCTTTTCCCTCTCCTTTCCTTTTCCCTCTTCTTTCCTTTTCCCACTGCTTTCCTTTTCCCTCTCCTCACCTTTTTCCCCTCCTTTCCTTTTTCATATGCTTTTTCCTCTCCTCTCCCTTTTCCTCTCCTTTATTTTTTCCTCTGCTTTCCTTTTCCATCTCCTTTCCTTTTTCTTTTCCTTTTCTTTTTCCTCTCCTTTGCTTTTTCCTGTCCTTACCTTTTTCTTCTCCTTTTTCCTCTCCTCTCCTTTTTCCCCCCCTTTTTCCTCTCCTTTCCTTCTTCCTCATTTCCTTCTTCCTCTTCTTTTCATCTCCTTTCCTTTTTCCTTTTTCTTTTCATTTTTCCTCTGCTTTTCTTTTTCCTTTCCTTTTCCCTCTCCTTTCCTTTTCCCTCTCCTTTCATTTTTCTTCTTTTTTTTTCCCCTCTTCTTTCCTTTTTCCTCTCCTTTTCCCTCTCATCTCCTATTTCCTTTCCTTTAATTTTTCCTCTGCTTTCCGTTTTTGTCTCCTTATTCCTCTCCTTTCCTATTTCCACTCCTTTACATTTCCCTCTCCTTTCCTTTTTCCTTTCCTTTCTTTTTCCCGCTAGTTTCCTTTTCCCTCTCCTTTCTTTTTTCTCTCCTTTCCTTTTTCCTTTCCTTTCTTTCTTCCTTTCCTTTCCTTTCCTTTCTTCTACTTTCCTTTTTCCTCTAACTCCCGCCTTCCTCTACTTTCCTTCTTCTTCTCCTTTCATTCTTATTCTCCTTTCCTTATTCCTCTCCTTTCCTTCTTCCTCTCCTTTTCCCTTTTCTCTCCTTTTCCCTCTCCTCTCTTTTTTCCTCTCCTTTCCTTTTTCCTCTCCTTTCATTTTTCCTCTCTTTTCTCTCTTCTATCCTTTTCCCACTCCTATCCTTTTTCCTTTCCTTTTCTTTTTCCTCTCCTTTCCTTCTTCCTTTTTTCCTTCTTCCTCTCCTTCTTCCTCTCCTTTCCTTTTTCCTTTCCTTTCCTTTTTCCTCTCCTTTTTCCTTCCTTTCCTTTTCCCTCTCCTTTCCTTTTCCCTCTCCTAAACTTTTCCCTCTCCTCAACTTTTCCCTCTCCTCAACTTTTTCCCCTCCTTTCCTTTTCATATGCTTTTTCCTCTCCTCTCCTTTTTCCTTTCCTCTCCCTTTACCTCTCCTTTAATTGTTCCTCTGCTTTCCTTTTCCATCACCTTTTCCATCTCATTTCCTTTTCCCTCTCGTTTCCTTTTCACTCTCCTTTCCTTTTCCCTCTCCTTTCATTTTTCTTCTCCTTTTCTTTTCCCTTTTATTTTCCTTTTTCCACTCCATACCTTTTTCCTCCCCTTTTTCCTTTTTCCTCTCCTTTTTCCTTTCCTTTAATTTTTACTCTGCTTTCCTTTTTCCTCTCCTTAATCCCCTCCTTTTTTTTTTTTCCGCTCCTTTCCTTTTCCCTCTCCTCATTTTTCCATTCAACTCTTTTTTCCTCTCCTTTCCTTTTTACTTTTCTTTCTTTTTTCCCCTCCTTTCCTTTTTCATATGCTTTTTCCTCTCCTCTCCCTTTTCCTCTCCTTTCTTTGTTCCTCTGCTTTCCTTTTCCATCTCCTTTTCCCTCTCCTTTCCTTTTCCCTCTCCTCACCTTTTCCCCCTCCTTTCCTTTTTCATATGCTTTATCCTCTCCTCTCCCTTTTCCTCTCCTTTATTAGTTCCTCTGCTTTCCTTTTCCATCTCCTTTTCCCTCTCGTTTCCTTTTCCCTCTTTTTTCCTTTTCCCTTTCCTCACCTTTTCCCCCTCCTTTCCTTTTTTCATATGCTTTTTCCTCTCCACACCCTTTTCCTCTCCTTTCTTTGTTCCTCTGCTTTCCTTTTCCATCTCCTTTTCCCTCTCGTTTCCTTTTCACTCTCCTTTCATTTTTCTTCTTCTTTTCTTTTCCCCCTTCTTTTCTTTTTCCTCTACTCTCCTTTTTCCTCCCCCATTTCCTCTCCTCTCCTTTTTCCTTGCCTTTAATTTTTCCTCTGCGTTCCTTTTTCCTCTCCTTAATCCTCTCATTTTTTTTTCCACTCCTTTCCTTTTCCCTCTCCTCATTTTTCCATTCCTCTCCTTTTTCCTCTCCTTTCCTTTTTGCTTTTCTTTCTTTTTTTCCTTTGCTTTCCTTTTTCCTCTCCTTATTCCTCTCCTTTCCTATTTCCACTCCTTTACATTTTCTCCTCTTTCCTTTTTCCTTTCCTTTCCTTTCCTTTCCTTTCCTTTCCTTTCCTTTCCTTTCCTTTCCTTTCCTTTCCTTTCCTTTCCTTTCCTTTCCTTTCCTTTCCTTTCCTTTCCTTTCCTTTCCTTTCCTTTCCTTTCCTTTCCTTGCCTTGCCTTGCCTTGCCTTGCCTTGCCTTGCCTTGCCTTGCCTTGCCTTGCCTTGCCTTGCCTTGCCTTGCCTTGCCTTGCCTTGCCTTGCCTTGCCTTGCCTTGCCTTGCCTTGCCTTCCCTTCCCTTCCCTTCCCTTCCCTTCCCTTCCCTTCCCTTCCCTTCCCTTCCCTTCCTTTCCCTTTCTTCTACTTTCCTTTTTCCTCTATCTTCCGCCTTCCTCTCCTTTCCTTTTTCTTCTCCTTTCCTTCTTATTCTCCTTTCCTTCTTCCTCTCCTTTCCTTCTTCCTCTCCTTTCCTTCTACTTTTTTCCTTCTTCCTGTCCTTTTTCCTCTCCTCCTTTATCCTCTCCTTTCCTTTTTCCTCTCCTTTTTCCTCTCCTGTCCTTTTTCCCCTCCTTTTTTGTCTCCTTTCCTTTTTCCTCTCCTTTCATTTTTCCTCTCTTTTCCTTTTCTCTCTTCTATCCTTTTCCCACTCCGTTCCTTTTTCCTTTCCTTTTCTTTTTCCTCTCCTTTCCTTCTTCCTGTTTTCCTTCTTCCTCTCCTTCTTCCTCTCCTTTCCTTTTTCCTTTTTTCTCCTTTTTCCTCTCCTCTCCTTTTTCCTTTCCTTTCCTTTTTCCTCTCCTTTTTCCTTTCCTTTCCTTTTCCCTCTCCTCAACTTTTCCCTCTCCTCAACTTTTTCCCCTCCTTTCCTTTTCATATGCTTTTTCCTCTCCTCTCCTTTTTCCTTTCCTCTCCCTTTACCTATCCTTTATTTGTTCCTCTGCTTTTCCTTTTTCCATCTCCTTTTCCCTCTCGTTTCCTTTTTCCTGTCGTTTCCTTTTCCCTCTCCTTTCCTTTTTCCTCTCCTTTCCTTTTCCCTCTCCTTTCTTTTTCCCTCTCCTCAACTTTTTCCCCTCCTTTCCTTTTTCATATGCTTTTTCCTCTCCTCTCCTTTTTCCTCTCCTCTCCCTTTTCCTCTCCTTTATTTGTTCCTCTGCTTTCCTTTTCCATCTCTTTTTCCCTCTCCTTTCCTTTTCCCTCTCCTTTCCTTTTCCCTCTCCTTTCATTTTTCTTCTTCTTTTCTTTTCCCTCTTGTTTCCTTTTTCCTCTCCTCTCCTTTTTCCTCCCCTTTTTCCTCTCCTCTCCTTTTTCCCTCTCTTTTTCCTCTCCTTTCCTTCTTCCTCCTTTCCTTCTTCCTATCCTTTTTTCTCTCCTTTCCTTTTTCCTTTTTTTTTTCATTTTTCCTCTGCTTTTCTTTTTCCTTTCCTTTTCCCTCTCCTTTCCTTTTTCCTCTCCTTTCCTTTTTCCTCTGCTTTCCTTTTCCATCTCCTTTCCTTTTTCTTTTCCTTTTCTTTTTCCTCTCCTTTGCTTTTTCCTCTCCTTACCTTTTTCCTCTCCTTTTTCCTCTCCTCTCCTTTTTCCCTCTCTTTTTCCTCTCTTTTCCTTCTTCCTCGTTTCCTTCTTCCTCTCCTTTTTCCTCTCCTTTCCTTTTAGTTTCCTTTTTCCTCTCCTTTCCTTTTTCCACTCCTTTCCTTTTTCCTTTCTTTTTTCCTCTACTTTCGTTTTTCCTATCCTTATTCCTCTCTTTTTAATTTTTCCGCTCCTTTCCTTTTCCCTCTCTTTCCTTTTTTCCTCTCCTTTACTTTTTCCTTTCCTTTTTCCTCTCCTTTCCTTTTCTCTCTCCTTTTCTTTTCCGTCTCTTTTCCTTTTCCCTCTCCTCTCCTTTCCTTTTTCCTTTCCTTTTTTCCTCTCCTTTCCTTTTCCCTCTCCTTTTCATTCCACTCCTTTCTTTTTTCCTCTCATCTACTTTTTCCTCTCCTTTCCATTTTCCTCTCATTTTCTTTTTCCTTTCATTTTTCCTCTCTTTTCATCTTTCCTCTCCTTTCCTTTCCTCTCCTTTCCTTTTTCCTCTTTTCTCTTCTCTCCTTTTTCTTCTCCTCTCCTTTTTCCTCTCATTTCTCTTCTTTCATTTTTCTTTCATTTTTCCTCTCGTTTTGTTTTTCCTCTCCTTTCCTTTTCCCTCTCCTTTCATTTCTTCTCCTTTCCTTCTTCCTCTCCTTTCCTTCTTCCACTCCTTTCCTTCTTCTTCTCCTTCCCTTCTTCCTCTTTTTTCTTTCTTCCTCTCCTATCCATTTTCCTCTCCTTTCCTTTTTCCTCTCCTTTCCTTTCTTCTCCTGTCCTTCTTCCTCTCCTTTATTTCTTCCTCTCCTCTCCTTTTTTCTCTCCTTTCCTTTTTCCTCGCCTTTTCGTTTTTCTTCTCTTTTCCTTTTTCCTCTCCTTTACTTTTTCCTCTCCTTTCTTTTTTACTCTCCTTTTCTTTTTCCTCTCCTTATTCCTCTCCATTCCTTCTCCTCTCCTTTCCTTTTTTTTTTTTTTTCCTTTCCTTTTTCCTATCCTTTTTCCTCTCCGTTCCTTTTCTTTCTACTTTCCTTTTTCCTCTCCTTTCCTTTTTCCTCTTTTTACCTTTTCCCTCTCCTTTCCTTTTTCCTCTCCTTTTTCCTCACCTCTATTTTTTCCTCTCCTTTCCTTTTTCCTCTCCTTTTTTTTCCTCTCCTTTCCTTTTTCCTTTCCTTTTCTCTTTCCTTTTCCCTCTTCTTTCCTTTTTCTTGTTCTTTCCTCTCCTTTCCTTTTTCCTCTTCTTTCCTTTTTCCTCTCCTTTCCTTTTTCCTTTTTTTTTCCTCTCCTTTCCTTTTTCCTCTTCTTCCTTTTTCCTCTCCTCTCCTCTCCTCTCCTCTCCTCTCCTCTCCTCTCCTCTCCTCTCCTCTCCTCTCCTCTCCTCTCCTCTCCTCTCCTCTCCTCTCCTCTCCTCTCCTCTCCTCTCCTCTCCTCTCCTCTCCTCTCCTCTCCTCTCCTCTCCTCTCCTCTCCTCTCCTCTCCTCTCCTCTCCTTTCAGTGCCTGGCTTTGCAAATTAAAATAAGCTTGTTTCATTATTACATTTTGGAATGTTTATGGCCTTAAATCAGAAAAAAAAAAAAAAGAAAAAATAAAAAAGAGAGTGAGAGAAAATAAGGCAATTTAATGCAGTAAACAAGTTAAATGACTATTGCCCGAGGCTATCAAACAAGTATGTAGAGCCACAGCGACGACTTGCTTTATTTGTAATATAGAAAAAAAGAATATTATGTTGATATGTAAATAACAAACAATTAAATCATCATGAGGACTGTGTCGCAGATTTCTTATTTTCTTATTCTTCCAAAACAACAGGCACAGACTCATCTCAGTGAAGACTTATCTTTAGGGAGTAAACCTGAAAACATTAGAGAGCTAGTGTCCTCAAAAAGGAGATGAACCACATTTATATCCCAGGAGCCATTTAAGCTTAAATTACTGCTGACAGTGTCATTATTGAATTACTTATTAATGTGATGATAGCAAATTAAAGGCAGGATTCACAGGGTGCCATCCATAGATAAAACACATGTCTAGATGTGGATTTTTGCTCTAAGTCTTTGGGGCATTTCAGCAGAGCTGTGGGGACAGGTAAAATCCAGCCAAACAAAACTGTTTTATATTTATCTGAAGACAGCAAATGGACAGGACATATGAGCAAGCATTACGGTCAGAAGACTGTTAAATGAAAGAGCACACTTTAGCAAAGCAAAGCTTTGTGCGCATCTGAAGAGATCAAGACGTTATGATCCTTATCTGCCTTACTCCCAGTGAGTAAGGCAGTCTTTCATTAAAAATATTAGCTGGTTTACTTTTTCTTCTAGTCTCCAAAGCATTATAGGAAATTATATATATTTTTTTTTTCTGTACTTTTATCATGAAGGTGAAACAGAGTAGAGTAGATTTTGGAAAAGGACTGATTAGTTTTCAAACAGAATTTGTACAGATGAAGTTGTAATTTATATAGTACACAAAGAGAAGTCAGGTGAAAAGTCAAAGGCAAGTGAAATAGGGAGTTATGTGAATGTACACAAGAAAACTGAAATTTCTCAGATTAAGTCAAGTATTTCAAGGAAGATGAGGTTAACAGCTCCAGGACCATTATGTTGTGAGCCTTTTGTTGCCACAACAGTCTCAAGAACAGACAGTCAGGGATTGAACTCTGTTTATGAATCGTGCAAACCTCTTTTTCAGTAATCCTTTCTCTATCACAGGCAGTTTGACTTTGAATAGACTGACAGCTCAAGAGAGTGCCTGGAAATATCTAGGCTGAAAGATAAGACTTTTCTTATAGAAAGAAGAAAATTCATTATTATTATTATTATTATTATTATTGTTATTGTTATTGTTATTATTATTATTGTAATAAACAATAAATGTTTGTTAATTGTCTTTTGTATTATAAGGACAAGGAGTCCTGCTTGAAGAAATGGGGGTAGTAAAGGTCTCCTGCTGAGATAAGAAACTGTAAAATGCCTGAAATTCCTTTACTTAATGTAACGAAAGAGGGCCCTTGAACCGGCAAGGGGGAGGGAGTTTCCTCCCCTTCTCCCCCCTTGCATCCTAGTTCCATCTTTCGTTTAAAGTCACTGTTGCAAAGCTCCTGTAACCATTCCTGATTAGCTGCTGAACTAGCATGATAATGTTCTGCCTTCCTGCTTCATGCTGGGTCAACATGACCTAGTGAAGAAAGGGAGTCGAGCCACAATGCAGAGGAAGACTATGACCTTCATCTTCATGACCACCAGAGAGACTGGGACGACCCCCTAGCAACAGTGCGCGCAGCTGCAGAACATACCTGGATCTGCTACGTAATCCCGAAATTACCAAGATATAAAAAGGGACCCTGGCAGGGGTGAGGTGTGCGCCGTTGGCGGAGCAGAGACTCCCTGGCCACCCAGCGCTGTTTTGCTTGCTGTTTGCTTACTCAATAAATTCTATTATATGATTAATACAATGATGTCTGAAAATTAATTAAGGGAGCAACTTATAACAATTATTATTATTATTATTATTTAAGTCCCTGGGCATAATTGAATAATAGAGCTCAAATTAAGAAGGAAGTAAAGGTACCTGCCTGGGATACTATAGAAATATATTTTTTCTCTAGGCACAGAAGCAATACTGGGGCAATAAGTTCTATTCCTTTCCTTAGTTTCAGTTCTTGCTCCCCTACCACAGCCCTGGCTACTCAAACATCTTCTCTTCTGATACTCTTAAGCCATAGGTTTCAGCTCTGTATCACAACCAGGAATGTATATACAGCACATCCTGCTGCATGCCGTACCACAAGAGGCTACCAAGGGATGTGGAAGTTACTATCACAAAATGCTGTGTGAGTGTCTTGTTTCGTTATGGGACCAAGTGTGAGGAAATGCCTATGTTTATGGGACTAGATAGTTCAATGCCTGGCCCTCTAAGGTGGTTTCTTGTGAAGAAGGCACTGCATACATATGGACACGGTTTTGATACTGACTGGCTGATCTTTGGACTTCAGGAAGAAGACAGAATCTCTGTACCTCCCAAACAAGGAACAGCCAGAGGTCCTCATTGAGGATCTTATAAATGAAGTCTCAACTGAATCTGAATCTAGTAATATTTATACTTATAAAAGTTATAAAAGTTATAAAAGGTATAAAAGCTATAAAAGGCAAGTAAACAGCACTGGGTGTGCGGGGAGTCTACACTCCACCAACATGCACACACGAACATCAAACATTCTAAATATACAGAACATTGCTCCTTCATACTAAACCCAAGTATGCCTATACATATGTACAATCAGAAAAGGTAACAATCCTTTAAGTTCCATGACTTAACAGTTTCCATTTTCCATTCCTTTTCTTGATTACAAATAAGTCTCCATTTTCCATTCCTTTTGAACAATATGTCTCTCTCCAAGTTCTTAAGCAATTCGGACTTCAGGCCTTATGTATCCTGTTCTTCCGGGATCGAAGAAAAGCAAGGCCAATAACCCTAGGTCAAAAGGCATTCTTTATGAATATCAACCATTTTCTCGACATGAATTACCACTCCATATATAACAATGAGAAAGTTCTTATTGAATGCTTTTTCAGTGGTAGACAGATTAAAAAGTGTTTAAAAGAGGTGGAAGGAATCACAATATCACTGAACAAAAATCAGCATGAAGTTTCTCAGTTACAATTGAACACCGTACATGTGCATTCCTGTCTTGCTGTAAGTATTGCAGTGTTTATCCCTCCAAAAGTTGTTCCAGAATTATTCTTCTTCTTATTTTTTTTTTTTTAAAGAGGAATAAGTTGAGAGAGGCAGACAGAGATGCCTTCATTTCTTTGTTCCTCTCTCATAAATATTAATGCATTTTCTAGGTGCTGCCATTGTGACATGCTGTGGACAGGGGCAGAACGTGTGCCTGCCTGGCGCTCAGTTTTACTGCATACAGATGAGCACTTTCAGAAAAGCTGCAGGTGAAACACATGCACAGTAAAATTATTGCTGCCCCTTGTCAAATACAACAACATGGTCCAATAATAGCTGCTTATTCCATCAATGGATAATGCAGTCATTGTGTCAGAGACCTACTCAAGAGTGTTGTAGTATTAAGGGGAAAAGGTAACATAGGTTGCCAGAGAAAGCACGAAACTGGCAGTTTATCACTAACACTTCCTTCCCATCTAGGATTCAGAAATGCTTCCCTACTATCATACCAGACCCTTTAGAACTTCTATGCACTACTTTGTCATACTTATCAGGTGAAAAAAAAAAAAAAAAAAAAAAAAAAAGTACGTTATATAATGAACTGAAAATTCACCAAATATGACTAAGTTATCACACATAAAAGCATAGTTTTAGTTACAAGAAACAAAGGAAAATGAGATCGATATAAAAAATTCAGATCATATTTTCTAGAAGTATCATTATTTGGTGATGACTACTACACCATATGAGGTTTTACATCATAACAAATTACGGTAACAATTTTATAAAGAAAAAGCAAATGACCACCTTCTTCTTGAGAATCTGAAGTATAATAAATAAGAGAAAATAACTGGGACAGATAAATTGTTTTTCAAAAGGAAGTCCTGAGACAAAATTACATGGAAATGTAATCAAATTTGTAATCTCTTTTCTTAATATCCCAAATAATTGTAAATAATTACATACTCCAACAGCTTTATTTCCACTCAAAAAAAAAAAAATCACACCACCAACCCCACCAATTTTTATAATAACAAGTTTTGTTAAAAATTTAAAAAAAAATCAATTTAAGAGGAATTTTTTTCAGTTTTAGGCATCTCAGACAATATCTAATTTTTTCATGTAAATAATCCATGTAATCATTTTTCAGAGACAGATAACAAGCGGACAAATCATCTCAAGCCTGCCGAACTGTAACCTAGAAATGCTTCTTTGTCTTTCCACTAACGATACAGGGAGCCTAGATATGTAGTTAAGATTCATCTCAGCTAATTTTACTAATGAGAAGTCTTATCTGACTGGAATAAAAACAGTGGCTCTGAAAAGACCTTATATGAAGACTTAGAAGCTAATTCAGCTGATATGAAAGGATTTGAACATTTTAGAGCCAAGCAGTTGTCTGGATTTCTAGACATGTATCAGGCCAGTTTATCATAACAGAATGATCTCTGATAAAGATTGCTTACATGTTTTTATATAAACATCCTCAATCTCTTGCCTTCTAACAACACAGAATGCACGTCAATTTACTCTTCCCAATTGTATGCCTTAAAGCATTTTTCCATTAATTCATTTAAAAAATTTAAAATACCTTAAGAAAATGTTTAACTTGAGTTTATGGCCACCATTCCCTTCTTCTCCCAGCTGACAACTACAAAGGGCATATTTGTGCCATGATTACTCAGCCCTACCTGCTCAGGTACATACTGTGATGAAGTTTCAGGCATACATAAGTATTACCTGAAACTAAAACCTGGAGAACCTCAAATGAAGTGAATTCAAAGTCAGTTCCTTATGGTCAACTTTTATTACTACTTAAACTTTTTTACTATTTAAGTAGGAAATTGCATTTTAACTTGTTCACTCACATCTTTTGACAACTTATATTTAAAAATATATGAAGTACATAATTTGCATGAGAGCTGAGGACATTAATTTTTTTTTCCCTTAAATATTTTCCTTTAGATTCTGAAAAGAGATGCTAATAAGCTAATAACATGCTCCAGCTACTAAGATCTTCAATAGTTACTAGGATGAATTGAATTTAAGCAACAATTTAGCAACAAACAAAACCAAACCCAATAATTTCAATAATTTCATAATTACTGAGTGCTAAATACTAAACTTTATTTATTTATTTATTTATTTATTTGGGGCGGGGGGGAGGGGGATTGGGTGGACATAGCAACAATATTTCTGTTAAGTTTAGGCCTGGCTTTGAGATGAGAAGATTTGGATTTATATGTGTTATATATGGAGTGGTAATTCATGTCAAGAAAATGGTTGATATTCATAAAGAAGGGGGAGATGTGGGAGTGTGGCCATGGGGGTTGGAAAGCCCCATGGTTAATGATAACATTGGACTCTAACGATGAGGCCATCAGGAATATAAAAGAGTTTAGAGGGAAAAAGAAGGGTGATACAGGAGACTCCATGCAGTCTGAGGTTGCTTGTTCTCCAGCCATTAAAGCATGGAAGTTTCTGGGTGTTTGCTATTGCTGTTACATTCAAAGTTGTTTGACCAATGAAAAGTTGTTTTGAAAAGAACTGCTGTGGAGAGAAGGGTATAAAAGGGGATCCTGCCCTCAAGATAAAAAAAAAAAGGCAACACAATGTGATGAAGTTATGTCATCAATAAAGAAGCAGAAAGAAGGAATGAAAAGGAACAGGCTAGCGGAATGGAGACCAGGTCAGGAACAGGCGCGTTGATTGCCTCATGAAGATAGGTTCGGCCAAACTCAGCAAACCGCTCAAAGACGCTCATACAGAAAGTCACTGGAAATAGGTGGCACTGGAGCTGGGGAGAAGCTCAAGCTGAGAGAAGCAGACCCGTGCACACCACTGCCCCTTGCTGGTAAGCAGTTGTGCATTATGGGGAATCATATGTCCTTAGAAACAATGACTGTCCTGGTAACTTTATTCTTATTTTCTTTATTAACGATCAGACGGTGAATGATCCTGAAATATGGGACCAAATTGAGGTCAAGGTGGGGGACTCTGTTACTAAAAACAACAAGGTTGCGGTAGGATTGCTCGGCACCTGGCGAGCAGTCTCTGAGGCCTTAAAGAGCCCTGTGGGACCACAGTCAGAAACGTGTGGTTTGCCAGTCAGTGAGGGAGCTGCGGCCTTGTTTACTGATCCGCCATAGGCCCCTCTGCTGCTACAGCCATCGAAGGCTTTTCCTGTTATGCCCTCTGGTGACCTGGACGTGCCTTTTGACCCAGGCTTATTGGCCTTGGGAAGGAGATGGATATGCTTTTCTTCGATCCGGGAAGAACAGGATACATAAGGCCTGAAGGCCGAGTTGCTTAAGAACTTGGAGAGAGACATATTGTTCAAAAGGAATGGAAAATGGAGACTGGTAAGTCATGAACTTAAAGGATTTTTGTTACCTTTTCTGATTGTATAGGCATACTCGGGTTTAGTATAAAGGAGCAATGTTCTGTATATTTAGAATGTTTGATATTCGTGTGTGCATGTTGGTGGAGCTTAGACTTCCCACACACCCAGTGCTGTATACTTGCCTTTTATACCTTTTATAAATATTCCTTTTTTGAATATTACTAAATTCAGATTGAGTAGATACTTCATTTATAACATATGCAAAAAAGAAATAAAAAATATGTATATGAGCATGTTTCCATGTATAACTGCTGTCCTGGTTTCAGTTAAGGACGGAGTCAATTTTCCTCCTATTAGCTGGTAGGGTGCTATGTTTTGGATTAGCATGAGAAGAGTGCTGATAACATGCTAATGCTTGAATTGTTGCAGAGCAGTGCTTACACCAAGCCCTGGACATTTTACCTTCTCTGTCCTGCCAGCGGGCAGCCTGGGGGTGCAGCAAGAGCTGGGAGGGGACAGACCCAGGACAGCTGACCCAAACTGGCCAAAGGTGTATTCCATACCATTTGATGTCTACTAAACAATATATAGGGTGGGCTAGCCAGGGTTCGGGGCTGGCTGCTTGGGGTTAGGCTGGGCATTGGTCAAAGGGTGGTGAGCAATTGCATTGTGCATCACTTGTTTTGTACACATTATTTTTAGTATTACTATTATCATCGTTATTGTTACTATTATTATTGTTATTATTATTTTCCTGTCTTAATAAACTGTCTTTATCTCAACTCAGAGGCTTCACTTTCCCATTTCTCTCCCCCATCCCAGAGAAGGAGGGGGGAGGGTCAGTGAACAGCTGTGTGGTGTTTAGCTGCCAGCTGGGTTAAACCACAACAAGTATTCAGGAGGAAAAAAAAAAAAAAAAGGTTTCCTTCAGATCTTTCATATCTCTCAGATGCATTCCAGAATATTAAGATATGAACAAATGATTATGAATAAATCAGATGATGAAAGAATATAAAAGTGAGAATTCATCAGACAAGCTAAAGCGTATCTAGCCATCTAGCCTACACAAGCTGCTTTGAAAAAAGACAGCGGGGCTTTACTTCTCCAGGACCTCCCATATGGTCAGCAACTAAGAAAAAATGCTTGGCCAAGATCTTGTAACCCAGAGCAGCTTGCTTTGTAGTCTCACTGGAATTCACTTTATTTGATCTATCTAACCTCAAAATACAAGTGTTTTGGTTGATGTTTTCTGCCATCTTTTCACTCCTTCCTGTTTAAGTTCTAAGATATTTAATAACTTCTATTAAACAATTAGCACTCTTTTTCTTTATTGTCTTCTTCCTCATATTTGTTTAACACTTTTAAGTATAGAGAACTTTAAATTTTGCAGAACATTGAAAAGTTATCTTAGTCATACTAATTTTTAAGGCCATTTTTTTTCCCTTTAGTTACGAAGCCCTCCCTTATTAAATTCAGTAAGGGTTAGAAATGACCAACTAAGAGCAAAACTGAAACTCTTTTGAATAGTTTATGATTAATAAATTTTGTCTGAGTAAACAGCTCACCCAGCTGCATATCAGAAAATGTCAGATGGGAGCCATCTGTGATGTTATCGAAATTAAGTAATAGCAGAATTAGTAATGATCATGAGAATGAGCTAATAAAGCTGGATCTTACAGTTCTGGAACTAATAAGCACTTAATGTTTCTGGTACCTTCCTCTTTGTTATTAATTTTCATCAATACCAAGCTACCGATTTTTCATCTCTGCAGGCACGTATATCATTCTACCAAATTACAAGTGAAAATCCTTCTCCTTTGTAGTGTTTGGGAGCTATCAGCAGAATGACTGGTAAGTCACAAAGTACATCACAGAATTAATTTCTTACATGCCTGGAAAAAATTGTAAGCTAACTGACAGTTATATAAGGTCTGGGAAGATCTGTCCTGCACAATAATAACACTGAAATTATAAAATTAATTTCAAAGAATAAGACAACGCCCAGCACTGAATAACCCCTCAAAGCATACTAAAAATGCAAACAAAGCAGAAGGAAAATTATTATTATTTTTGTTTGTTTGTTTTCTTCAGGGAAAGGAAAGAATCTCCCTGATCCATTTATTTGATTTCTGAAGTTTTATAACCTACATCAATAACAGGATGAAGCTTCATTATTATCTTTCTTCATCTTGCTGTTATAATCTGTAAATACCTTTAATTTTTTGACTTGTTTAATATCAAGCAGTCACCTCCTCTGGAAAGTCCCCATTTCATAAATAGAAATATTCATATAAGCTCAGAAAAGATGCAACATGGAAAAATAGACTCCAAAAAAAAATAATAATAACCTTAAAAGATAAGAGTAAAATACGACCAGAAGCAGAGAAATTAGAAGACACAAATAATTTTTGTTATTATTGGATGAGTAAAGATAATTTAAAAAGTAAATTTTCCTCCTATGCGTTGTTCTGCACCACTTGTGCTATTTGATTTTTAATAAAAAATATTTTGTTTCTCAACTTCATCAAGTTATTTGCTGTTTGATAATTCACACTGGACATGTTCTTCCTTTGCCCCTCAAGATGTACAAGTTTTCATCTCCATTTTTGTATTCAGTATTCCCCAGCCAATATTATGTCTCAGTTGGATTCATGTACAATGAGAAAATGAAAAGTTTCTCAGTGATTCTTTTCTTCCTTGTAGACGAATAATAGAGACAAAATTTGGAAACTGTGTTTCTGTATGGCTTTTAGAGATTACAGATATAGAGGCTATTCCAAAGCCCAAGAAGTCAATTAAAAGATTCATTGACTTCAACAGGCTTTGGAGCAACACATAATGAATGTAGGTTTATCTCACTATCTGATAGAGAGCCTCAGTTCAATCAACAGTGCAGCTGCTCAAGAGGGGAAAACTATTTGTAAATAAATGATTCACTGATTAGTTATGATACTCTCCCTAAAGCATTTAACTACTCAATTGACAGTCTAAGAACTGATTATAAAGTGGTAGACTTTACTGGTGAGTAATTCAGGGAAAGAAGCTCTGACAAATGTGTTCTAGAAAGCTGATTCCATAGTCCTGATAATATATCCTGCTTGATTTTTTTTTTTTTTTCTTGTAATGTTTTATTCGGTCTTTCTCATTATAACATCTGAATGTTTTACAAGTCTTAAATTTATCCTCACGATGTCCCTGAGGCAACAGCTATATGAACAAAGTAGCCTGAGACAAGGAACCTCTAGGCAGAACCTGGAGGGAAATGCTGCAGGCTATCACATGCAAAAGAAGAGCAGTCTAGAAAAGAAAATATTCTGTCCCAGGAAGAATTGACCATGGGACAGAACTGAGGTAATGTCCAGGTAATGATCAGGTCAGATTTACTTAAGTTTAGGAGTTAAGGTTATGTGTCTACATCTTCTCCTTGCCACCTTCTGACAGGTGGGGTTTTCCCAGCATTTCACATGCCCATTTCAGAAATCATTAAAAAATATAAAATTGTGTACTACAGATTCTAATGCTGTCTTCCCAAAGGCTAGATCTGATGAAGTTCTATTATGAATATTTGTTTGTAGCCCTGTGGTGCAAACAGTATTGCTATTGCTACTAAGAAACTTTGCACAGAGTTTGCAAGGTCTCAAAAGCATGTCTTGTCAGGCTCATTTTGTTTGAACTTGTGTTGACTTGCCTGGGGAATTGTGCTAGCTTCTTTAGCAGAAACAGCGTCATTATTATTATTATTATTATTATTATTATTATTATTATTATTATTATTATTATTATTATTATTATTTCTAGCATTAGAGCCTTAAAGATAATTTATTTTTGCTTTGTTTATATTTACATGGTACAGTAAAAATGAATAGATGTGAAAGGCAGCTACTCTGTATATAACAATATATTTATGACTAATGTTATGATTGAACAGTAGAAATAGAGATGTGAGGTGACAGCAGAGGTTGTCATGGAATGTGGACACATCATGAGATGTGTCGGGATACCATCATGGGATGAACAGAGAAGGGGCACAGGCTGGCACTGCTGACCCTTTGAATAAACAGCTCACCAATGGTCAGAGAAATTCAGCACTGCAGAAGTGTAAAACCAGATTTAAGAAGAAAAAGAGAAAAGTAATAATGTCTAACTTACATGCACACCACCACAAATAGTAGTTTTGGATGTAATGTGTCAATATTGTTTTCCAAAGTGAAGGGCTAGGGATGCTGTGAGTCACCATAGCCACCCCCTAAACCATAATCACACCATAGTCACCCCCAAACTGACATTATCAACATTAGGAAGGACGCCAAGGATCAGTGGAAGTGTGAGCATAACCAAAATAAAAAAAAAAAGTATAACCTGGAAGAAGTGGATGTTAATAAGATAGTTCACAATGAGCATTTCTGCAGTATTATTCCTCTCTTTCTGTAATAATCTACCAGGCCTTGCAGTAGACTTAATATTTCAACTATACCAACAATAAGTTGTTGTTTTATATGCAAGGTATGCTTCTTTCCCCCCCCCAAAAAAAATTTTGCATAACTAGTTCCAGTTTCCATACAACGCAAAACAAACAACATAGTAGTTGTCTTGAGCCTTTTGCTGATACAGCCTTCAGGTCTACATGTATACAGCTCATCACAGTCATATTCTCTGCCCCAAAGTTTACAAGACCAAGTGTAAGAGAGTACTGTAGTCAACTGGATAAGTAAACTTATAAGTAAAAGTTTATAAGTAAAACTGGGAGGAGGCACAGTAACGGAAAGGTAGCCAGTGAATGAGACAAATTTATTTGTGGATAAATACTCTTGCTGTGCATCTAGTGACCTTTGTACAGCTGACGTGGAAAGAGCAATTTTTGTTTTTATTTTTTAAACCTGCACTTGCTTAGGTTTATGAGTAGGGAAATCATTAATCAGCCTGAAATGCTATGTATTGAGGTGGATTTGTCAGCTGAGTCTATGTCTCGCTTTTTTTTTTTTTTTTTTTTTTACCCTCCTCAATGCCCCCTGAGTGAGCTTTAAAGACATTTATATCTGCTTTGAATTAAGTCTCTTGTCTCCTGCTCACGCTGGTAATCTAGAAATCCTCCATTTCCGTAAAAAGGGCCACTGTCTTTTCAGAACTGGTAATTCTTTGTAGGCAAAGGATTTAAGGATGATCTTTAAATATTCTGCTAAACTAGTCTTCCTCCTTTTCCAGAACACATTGCTTTAGGAACTTAGAGAACTAAGTATCTTCCATTCTTACAGAATTCGTACATGGATTTGTAAATAATGCAAGACAGTGCTGCAGGATCAACACAACTCTACGTTACCTTTCAATAGACTCTGCGATTTATCTTTCTCTTGCCTTATTATCTTACTCATTGCATATCAGCTGTCACATGTAGCGATCTTCCACTGTCAGCTCATACATATTCCAGCAACTCCCCAGAAACTACAGCTTGAGTAGTTTTTCTCCTTTTGCAGTCATTTATTTGTAGATTAGCCTCTCCAAAGAAACGTAAAGACCATCCTGTTGTCCTAATTTAAATGGACTCTCAATACAATCTGATTGTATTTTCCTCTAATTTGTAGGAATATCTTTAGTAGTATTGCTCTGTTATGTTGTCCTATTGCTCTGTAAAGTGCATGAATGCCGTATGGGAATTTCATTTAAATGATTTGTTAATACTGCAAGTACAGAAGAAAATGAAAGCAAAAAGCCTTTCCCAGACTCAGTAAGCTATAAATCCTGCACTGTTCAAAAAGATAAAGTGATGCTGTGCCAAGAATTTTAAAGGGAATATAAACCTTTCTGCTGTAAATATATTAAGTATATCCACAAGTTAAAAACAAAGACAAAGATCAAAGATACTGACAAATGTCAACAACACAATCTTCTAACACTGCACCAGAGATGCATTAAACACTGCGTTTCTCTAAGGCTGTTTCAGTTCCAATTATCTAGGGAATGTAACAAGATTAACTGAGTAGAACTTTATCAACAGAAAAATCCTAAAAAAGGTTAAGAAGGAATTGATATCAAAATTCACAAATAAAAAAGGTGATTGCTGCAAAATACATAGTTATATGTAAATATATATAAGTAATATATATATATATGTAAATACTAGAGTTTAGAGTTGTAAAAATATTAAATAAATAATCTGCAGGCCAGTAAGTTGGAAGCGCTGTTTGTGTTTTTGTTAACTATAATGTTTCTAAAATTCTTGATACAATATGAGAAACTTTTAAGTGGAAGTCTGTGGAAGCCCTCCCTCTTCAGGATATTCTAAGTTTGCAAGGGAAGCCAGTAAAGCTTACCACTAATACCATCATAAGCTTTCTTGTTAAGGATTCTCCATAGCATACTTTAAAATTCCTATTCTGAAATGATTTAAAAGTATTATAATACAAATCTAGTCTCAAAATTATATAAATGTTCTGTTAAAACTTTTTTTTTCACTGCTACTGAACATCAATATGCTTGACTTTAATATAACCCCAGAAATTTATTTGTGCTTTTAAAATTGTAGCCAGAATGTGTGATACAGACAGAGAAATAATCTCCTGTGTGTATTGAGAGCAACTGTTACATGTGGATTTGACTCACTTCCTTGCCTGATGCAAAACAAACAAACAAACAAACAAACAATAAAATAATTAGCATGGCAAAACTTTCACTAAAATCCCTAAGCCTAGTTAACTGGTCCTAAGCTTTCAGAGTTATCCAACAATTGTTTATGAAATTCACATGGGCTTAGCTAACCTTATTATAAGCTACTAACTTGGTTATCGATAGCAATGAGAGACATACCAACAGAGCTCATTTGACACTAAAGCACATAATTTATAAGTCATGAGAATTTCTGACAGGTGACCTGGTTATATGCTAGCCTGTCTGCTATGTTACCTTTCCTCAGGCTCTTTTAAATTTAAGCGTTCTGTCCTTATAAACTGAATTACTACAATAGTTCCAGAAGAGCTCAAAATGCAAAAACAAATGTATTTCCCCTGATCCACCTCCCCTTCTTTCCTCTCCCCCCCCCCCAAAGACAGAAGTACTGGGGATATTGTTATAGTGACCTAGGAGATATTAAACATGTATTAGAACTGATGAAGGTAAAATAATATTCAAATGTAGTACATAGTGCTTTTAAAGATCTGTTTTCCCAGAGCAGAGAAAAATTATAAGCTATACTGATTAGAGGAAAAATAAATAACAAGTCTGAATGAAATTTAAGACTTCCTTCAGGATAAGTTAGTTGTGTATCATTGCAAAAAAATTGAGTGGGACAACTATGGCTGCAAGCTCAGTGGCAGAAAAAGGGTGTTTAAAAGTAAGAGCTATAATAGCAGAGAAGCATCCTGATCTTGGAAAGCACTATGAACAAGATAGTAATTTGGACTAGTAGACATCATCCAGATTTACACAATGCTTTCATGTAGAGACATTTTTTTCCATTACTGAAGCAAAATATAGCCCCATTAGACTTACACTCAATCAATCTCAGATTTCATTAACCAAAAAAGACATTAATAAAATGGAAGGATGACAGCTGACTTCAGGTAAACCACAAAGTTTGTCATTTGTTACAGGGATTTGCCAGATGCCAAACTTAAAGAATTTACCATTAAAAAAAAAAAAAAAAAAGTCCTAGATCACCAGTAGCCACTTTTAACCTGCTTCTTTCCTTACAGTAGGCACAAACAGCTGTGTTATTAATAGATGATTCTGTCCTTGATGGTAATATTTAAGACACATGAGTGGGGTATGCTTAATGGCCACTAATAAGGCATTTGAAATCACATGGAAGTGCCACCCAACACAAGGATTTTTTTTATTGTTGTTATTATTTTTACTTCCACTTTTACCCATTACCTGTTCAGACCTGTTACTGCATTCTTCATCTAGCCGAATGAAATCATGCATGAAATAGTATTCTATTTAGTTTAATGGTTAACAGAATTTGAATGGCTACATGCAGTGCATTGGCTTACTTCTGAAAGACTCAGTAATTTTTAATACAGTGCAGAACTGTTCAATGTATAACCTCAGTGAATAGGCCAGCCTTATTTCCATTATCAGCAAATATATTCCAGAATGCTATTCCATAATATTCATTCTTATATTATTTCCATCTTCTACAAAAAGAACTCTAAAATCAAATCCCCAAACCTCCATGTTTTTTGCTGTTTATTATTAAATGTTACCTTTGTTAGCAAGACAAATCTTAGTATTATTTCATTTTTTATTATCCCTTTCTTTGAAAAAATAGCAGCCTTTATTACCATTTTCCCAGCCATCTCATAACCAAATTTGCCTTTTTCTGAGGCCCCTTTTGATAGAACACCTTCCTTAAGTAATGCAGTTTCCTTAAATACACTGCTTTAAAGGCATTTTCTTTAAAGATACTAAAGAAAATTCATCCGTACACTTTATCATCCTTCTCACATTTCAAATGAAAGTAAAAGAAAACAAGATTAATGTTAACAGGAGAACTATATAAATATACTTTTATTTATCATTTCATTACAATCCAAGTAGAAAAAATAATAAATGTTGAAGCTGAATATCAGTGTACAGGGTGCTGTAGAAGCAGCTTAGTAAGTAGATTTCTCCCTAGTGAGCTTGTATAATAGCAGATATACAGGTAACAATCACATTAACATCTATGAGCTGTTCGTTGAACTGATGAGGAAGCAATAGAATTCCAGAAAATTGGCCTTATCAAGGTCAAAATATTCCTAAAATATTTCTGAATTTGAAATGACTAGTGTTTAAGAACTGGGACAAATTCAACTCTGCAGGATTTCATGTCCTAAAATATAATCAAGATATACATAGATACCTGTTCCAAGATATACACAGATACCTGTTCCAAAACACTTCTTGCTTTTCTTAATCCAAATATATATATAGAATAGATATCTGTATATATATATATGTATATAAATATGTCCCACCCTTCGTCTTCTAGTTCAGCACCGTACTGGGGCGCACATGGCCGTGGTCTCTCCCAGATTTCCTCAGGCTCTGGTTCCCCACCGGCACCCCTGGCTTCCTCACCTGAGCCACCCCATAGCTTCCACAATTTTGATACGACCTTCACAAGGGTTTCCATCTTCCTTGTTGGTCCGGGAGTGTCCTCCCCGCCGGGCTGGTGCCGCCGCTCCGGCCGCCGTTCACCCGAATCCAGGAGTTTCCCCGGGTTTCGGCACCACTTGTTGCCTTCAGGGGGCACGGCAACCAACGCCACCCCGCTCAGTGCCTCGGCCCACAGACACCAACGTGGTGGATGGCAACTGGTGTTTGTTATCGCGTCACTTGGAGATATACACCCGAGGCCCATAGCGTCAGTTCCGCTTGCTGACATCACAGACCCCACGCTACTGCCCATCAAGGGAGGGGCTCCACCTTTCCGTACAGCGCCACATCTTCTGGCCGCCAGACCCTAACTACCCACAATATATATATTTATATATATACCTGTGAAACCTCCCTCAACATAGTAAGGTGTCCATGTGTTTTCTGTTTTTCCATGTGTTTGGCCATCTCTGAAAGCATGGAGAATTTTTCTGATTTTGGATTTCTTTCAGTTGACCCCACTTAGCGGGGTTAGCTGCATTCAAGATATCCTACAACATCCAAAAACCCCACATGGCACTAACAGATCTCACATTGGGACCTGTAGGACATTGTGTATATCTGGAGCTACAGCTGCAAAACAAATAGCATTGCATTGCCTGGGCTACCTCAAATCAGAGAAGACAGCTAGACAAGCACTACTGCCAAAAAAAAAAAAAAAAAAAAAAGTCATTAACATTTACACTTCAGCAGCACAAATTTTCTGTGATGGGCATAGACACATATACCAGAAAACAGTAGCAAGTGGACCAATACTATTTTGATGTTTCTCTGGGTTTTCTTGTTCTTCCCTGTTAACCAGTAGTGGTAAGACTTCAGCCTTTAAATCTTGTGAAAGTCTGATGAAAGCAGCTCTGCTTTTTCTCTCATCTATCGCTGACAGTCTCTTTATCCTTCTCTTCAATCCTTCCCTCTGAAATAGACATTCAGAGCCTTTTGAAACAAATGGACTTAGCTGTAAGGTTGATATCTGACCTCTTCAAAATTATTTAAGATGCCCCAGGGCTTACTTGTTCATTTCTTGACTTTCAGCTCCAGACAACCAGAAGATGACCTATGTAACTGTACTTTCTCTATTTTTTCTTACCTCTCTCTCTTCAGAATTTTATTGCTGCATGGTATAAAGCCTTTAAAGCCTTCTAAAACAAAGCACTTAAGCCTAGCTTCATCCACTTCAGCTTGATTCATCCCACTTAAGATTCAAAACATTTGTGGATGGGTCTACTCATCTCCACTTGTCAGCTAGACCTCTGACAATTAGACCTCTATCTCAATTAGATTACCAAAGGAGCTGATTCCTTTGCTGATTCCAAGCACCAGATTCCAGCAAGCGTTTGGTAAGAACAAGATAATTGGCTTTTAATATATTACAAAACACATCAGTGAAAAGGAAAACAATATGTGATTTACCTCTAAGTTAGAATAGCCAAGAAATAACAGGTTTCAACTGCAGAGAGGTGATGGATGTAAGGAAATTATTTTTTAACAGCAAATGAATCACTGGAGCTCCACAAAAGTTAATGAATAGATTCCAGATCTGGATGTCTTTTAAGTTTATCAAGCTTCCCTATTAAAGCAGAAAGGTGGACTAGATGTCTTTTTGCAATCTGTTGGCCTTTTGATTTAATGTTGAATTATATTTTAGTTCATGAACTATCTCTCTGGGATCTATCGGTCTCTACTTAGAGTGAGGTATCTTGGCATCTAAATGAACTTTCAGAGTTTGGCTCTGTGAATTCTTTTCAGAAGTTGAAGAAACTTTGAGATCTAGATATTATGATCTCAGCCAATCTAATACTTTTTAAACAGATAAGAACAATGTTAATACCTGACTCTCTTAACAGAAATTCAGGGATATTTCTTAAAACACAATAATAATAAATAAATAAATAAAATCACACTCAATATGACATAAACAAAACCCTTCCATTTCCTTCTTCTTATCTGCATCTGACCTTGAATGTCTCTTATACCTGACAAGGAATGAAAATATTTCATCTATCATAACTCTCATTTCTCATGATTGGAAGGGGGAAGATATAATAAACACAAATGTTTAATCAATAGCCTTGTATGAGCAGAACAGTAAAGCAGGACTGAATAATGAAGAATACAATTCTTACCACTGTTGCATCTCTAATTAAAGCTTTGCACAAGATGTAAATTACCCCAGTCCTGTGATATCACCTGAGATGTTTAAATGTTCTACAAAAGTATTGATTTTGTTTTGAATGTCAGATCTTGCACTTAGAAGCTTTTTCCATGAAATGAGTGGATTACACTTGGAATTCTAATTAAGTCTCGTTTCTCAATGAGAACCAGACAAACAGCAGTATAAGTATACAATTATTAGACTACAGTTACTGACATTCATATGGGTAAAATGACCACAATTTTGAGTGGTACTTAATAGTACATCATTTGCTTTGAGTGAAAGCTTTTACAAAGAGAAGTATTTGTCTTCTCAATACACATCTTGAAAGAGATTGGTTAACTAGTTTAATTGGAACATGAGAGCATATTTTGCTGTTGTTGCTGTTTTGTTTTTACACTTCTTTGGTGACTTAATAATGTGAAGTATTAACCTTCCCCAAAAAGTCAATTCTCTTCTCATCTTCTTTGGTTAAGAAAAACACACATATGCAAGAAAAACTTCACAGAAACCTGATAGAATTAGTCAGCAATAACTGCAAACTTAACTCTAAACAGCGCTTTCAGCACGTGTGTGAGCTCATTGCGAAAGATAGGCTATGGGCAAGGAGAGTTTAGAGGCCAGAACTGAGTAAGAAAAGAATCTGTCACTGTGAAGAGCTGACGGGAAAGACCTCAGCTGTTTACCAGGATCAAAGAAAAGCTAGTAGTCAGCAGTTATTTTACACAGTATTTTTAGCTATTAGCTATATTTTTATTAGCTATATTTTTTTATATTAGCTATATTTATTTTTTTTTTTTTTTTTTTTTTTTTTGGTGTTGGCTTTGGAGAACTTCTGAGACTATATAAGACGTAGTTGTAAGGTAATTCTATCTCACATTCATGGGTTAGAGATATATCATTCTAGCTTAATTTTCTGTTTGATTATTTTCTTTTAAAGACATAATCTTGGGCCCTCAGCACAAGAAAAATTTGGACCTGTTAGAGAGGGACCAGAGGTGGGCTGCAAGGCAGATCAGAGGGCTGGATCACTTCTCCTGCAAAGACAGGCTGAGGGAGTTGTGTTTTTCTCAACCTGGAGAACAGAAGGTTCCAGGGAGACATAATTGTGGCCTTTCAGTACTTAAAGGGGAAGGTAGAGTTAAACTAAAAGAAGGAAGATTTAAAAAGGAAGAAAATTCTTCACTCAGGGGGTGGTGAGGCACTGGAACAGGTTGCCGAGAGAAGATGTGGATGCCCCAACCCTGGAGGTTTTCAAGGCCAGGCTGGATGAGGTCCTGGGCAACCTGATCTAGTGGGTGGCAACCCTATCCACGTCAGGGGTTGGATCTAGGTGAACTTTAAGGTCCCTTCCAACCTAAGCCATTTTATGATTATATGTCTATTGTTATTAGTTTTGTTTTCTTATATGTGTGACTCAGATTATTTACCCCCCCCAAACATGCACCAAAAACTCCCATCATCCATTCATTGGTCTTAACAGCATTATCATACAAACAAAGTAGGAAAACTAAGTCTTTACCAAGACATGGCTAATTCAAAATTTCTTCTTACAAAAAAATTGACAAGAAAGAAACAATCAAATAGCCTGGCACACACTCAAATGTTTATGGTTTTCCAAATTTAATAAATTTCTAAAGAATTGACATGGTTCCAAATGTTGGAAATAAACTCACCAGTATATACAAAGAAAGCTGTATACACACAGATAAATATATACACATGAAGATAAAAAAGAATCTGTATTTGCAGTATCTGTCACATAAGGAATTCAATCACAAAACAAAACAGCAACAACAAAACTTTGGCCTCTTAGTGAGCCATTTCAGATATTCAGCCAAATATTTCCTCTTGTGAGTCCATTATATTCACCATAGTTACTATTACTTAAAGTCCTTTGAAGCACCGGTGTCCTGACCTGGTCTTTACAGTCACCACACAATAAAGGATAGTGCATTGTAAATGTCTGAGGTGAAAAATAAGATATTTCAGGCAAAGTAGAATAACTCCTGCCATGATATGTAACAGAAATCATTTTAAGAATGAGAAACACAGAGTTTCAGCTTTCAAGAAAGGTTACAGGCTTCACTACTACATGGATGTTGTAAAAATAAAAATCCTGTGTAACCAGGAATTTTTCTTCAACCCACATTTTTTGGGGTTGCAGAATTAATTAACAATAAGCTCAATATTCCTTGCAAAACATTAATGTTCCTCAGACATTAATATCTTTAAGGTTGGTTTTTATTTGGTAGGTTTGTTTTTAAAGCCATTTTTATGCTAGATTCATTAGCTTTTTCAAAAACAGTCTCTTAATTTATTGCTAACATTTCACAGTAAGACTAGTAGAACAGTTAGCCAGACAAATAGGACATCTGTTTCAATTATTTACCTTCCCCAGATCCCTCTTATTTCTGTAAACATTCTTCTCTCTTGTCATCCTGAATCACACTGACTATTGTAGAGCTCAAAGGGACTGCAGTGAACACCAGGCCCATGGAGAGCAGCAGAAGCCATGCAGCAAACCAAGAGAGTACAGGAAGTGCTACAGAAACCTCGGAGTAGACAACTAGTACTCCTTCCACTATATCGATCCCACTTTTATCTTGGAGTATATCCCAAAGAAAAACTTGTAAATTGGAAAAGAATTATTCTCTGTTTGTGAATAACCTATTGTTCTGAACTTTTTGCTTTGAAGTCAGTACTTGCTCCAGGGTGATTCAACGCTGCGCTTTGGCTTTGATGTACAATCTTAAAAGCACCATTACAAGCATTTACTGGAAGGGAAGACCTTGTTGCCATGGATACTAGTGCATCACTTGAAATTGTGATATAGCTGGATTTCATCACCATGACACTAATTTTCTCCAGTACAGCAACAGAGGGACTAGATCATAACTGTATTAGATGTAGTAGTGTTGCATTTCCATCTTTTCACTTCTTAAAGTTTGTACAGGTGAAACCCTGTACACAAACCTGTAAACCAAAGAAAACTATGCCAACTATTGTTTAAGGGAGAAAAACAGTATTATTGTCTTTGTTTTTTACTAGGAAAGATGAAAAGCAGAATCCTGTATGAAACCAGCTGCCAGGCTTACCATATATATTTTGCTATGAGACAATGACAGTCAAATTAAGTGCCACTCCTTACAACGTTGGCCCTAATCCAATGTTCACTTTCTCATCTTAATGCAAGATGGTGAGGTGTGGGGTAAGGAAGATTTTTAAAACTTTTGGGGTATGCCTTTATTTTAGACAGAACAAAGCAGAGAAGACCACACCAGAGAGGAGGAAGCAGTCATACAATTTTTTTATCCCCAGAGATTCACCTACAGCCAACTCATAGCAGAAAGTGTGACAAAATTGCCATTATGTTTGGAAATAACCTTTTATTTCAGGTTTGTCGTGACTTTGTTCAGTTCATTTTTCCCTATACCTGTCACACAGATATGTACTGAGACAGCTATTTTGTCCCAGGCAGCATAAAACAAAACAAAACAAAACAAAACAAAACAAAACAAAACCAAAAAAAAAACAAACTATGGAGATATATCACAGAATTACAGAATTGTCTAGGTTGGAAGAGACCTCCAAATCATTGAGTCCACCTCTGAACTAACACTAACAAGTCCTCCGCTAAACCATATCACTAAGCTCTACATCTAAATGTCTTTTAAAGACCTCCAGGGATGGTGACTCAACCACTTCCCTGGGCAGCCCGTTCCAATGCCTCATAACCCTCTCAGTAAAGAAGTTCTTCCTAATATCCAATCGAAAACACCCCTTGCACAACTTTAGCCCATTCCCCCATGTCCTGTGACCAGGCACATGGGAGAATAGACCAACCAACCTCCATCTCGCTACAGCCTCCTTTAATGTACTTATAAAGAGCGATAAGGTCACCCCTGAGCCTCCTTTTCTCCAGGCTGAACAAGCCCAGCTCCCTCAGCCGCTCCTCGTAGGACTTGTTCTCCAGACCCCTCACCAGCTTTGTCACTCTTCTCTGGACTCACTCGAGCACCTCCATGTCCTTCTTGTAGTGAGGGGCCCAAAACTGAAAACAGTACTTGAGGTGCGGCCTCACCAGAGCCGAGTACAGGGGGACGATCTCTTCCCTAGCCCTGCTGGCCACACGGCTTCTGATACAAGCCAGGATGCTGTTGGCCTTCTTGGCCACCTAGAGCACACTGCTGGCTCATATTCAGCTGACTATCAACCATCACTCCCAGGTCCTTCTCCGCCAGGCAGCTTTCCAACCACTCATCTCCCAAGGCTCTAACAAGCCTTGTTTCAGCCCCGTCCCCCTCCTTAAAGCCCTCTCAATGAGCCCTGCCAGCTCCTGGGGTAGGATCTGTTTTCCCCTTAGAGGTAGGGACCCGTCTGCGGCTATCAGGCCAGGTGCCAAATAAAACTCCCCATTGTCAAAAAAAAAACACAAAATTTCTGTGTTGACACCAGCCAACATATACAACAAATGAATGTGAAACCATTTTTTAGATCGGCTGAATAGAAAGGAAGTTTTATACCAGTGCCTCATACCTCACCAGACTTCAGGCTAAGCCATGAGAAGGAAGCTCTTTCTACAGACTTCTAGTTGAGGGAACTAGGAAAACAAAACAAAACAAAACAAAACAAACAACAACAACAACAACAGAAAAAAACAAACTCATTTAATCTGGGATGATTAAGGGAACCTTGCACTCATGCTGTTATTTTCAAACACTCAGCACACCTGAAGGATCCCAACTCATATCTTTCTAAGATCCCAACTCACATCTTTCTAACGTCTAAGTAAGAGCTATCTCACCTAAAGTGTAAAGGAGGGAGAGGGATTCAGCTGTAGATTCAAACGTCTACTTCCAGATGTTTACAATGGAGATATCTTCATCTGAATCCAGCTGTAAGAACAGGACTCATATTCTCTCAGACAGAAATCCAGAGTCATTAGAAAAAGCTTCAGATATAACTACAAGATACAACAGAGGTCTTTATGATTTTAAAACACTTCATCAAGGAACTGAACACCTAGCAGATTGAAGAGTTAATAGACACATTAGTCATATTTAAGGAGAGATTTTCTAAGGTCATTGTATAAGTTCACCATGGCCTCAAGTGAGAGAAAACACCTTCAGGGTGTTATTAGCGGCCTTGGACATCTTTATCAGGACAGGATAACAAGTGCTTGGGGACATTTATTTTTCAGCATTGACTACTGAATGAAGTTTACAGAACTACTTAGATTGGATGCCTTCCATTTAGTCAGGTAGAGATAATCAAGATGATCTTGACCTCAGTGCTTTGATTTCATACTTTATTTATTTATTTTTTCATCCAAGTTGATGCATTTCTGTGAAATAATCAACTTCAAAAAAAAAAAGAGTAAAATGAAAAAAAAAAAAAAAAAAGGATCATCTTAATCTTTTTCACTTTTAGCATCATTATTACCTCTGGGTAATCACAGCTATTCCCAATTCACTCAATTTTGATGGAATGCATGAGTGGCAAAGTCCCCAGTGAACTCCCAGCATATTTCCTAATCTTTAGCTTTCAGCTACCAGATGTTGTAACAAAGATAATTGTATCTGAGAAGTTGCTAAGTATGTATTTACATAATTTTTTTGCTATTAGGAAGTTTGGTCCACTGCATTCACAGTGAATAAATTTCAAAATGACTGATGTGTGAATGGCTTTTTGTCTGTAGGTTGGTACAAATCCATTTCTAATTAGAATAGTCAGATTTTGAATCTATCATTTTAATCAGTTTCTTTCTACTTTCAGCACATATATTGCCTATTTTGGGAAGTAAAGAACTGGGAACTTGCTCTTTTTCCTCACATTTTTTTTCTTCAGTGTTTTGAAGATCCTATAGCTCAAAGTGACTCTAGGAAGACACTTGAAGTTGTGCTTGACATACCTCAGATGTTTGAAGTGATAGATATTTGAGTTTCACCATCTTGCCCCGCCCCCCTCCCCCCCCAAACTGAAACTAATGATCTTTGTTTGACATATGGTTTCATGTACATCTTCCAGCCAATTTTGAACTCTTAAAAGTTAAGTTCAGTTTTAATAAAAATAGCTTGTAAAATTGTTGAAGTGTTAAAAGTGTAAAGAGAAATTCTTATAATAAGGTCTCTCTTTAAGGCAGACTGACTTTCTTCTTTTCTCCCTATATTTAGATTTACCAACAATACTTAACATCTCAAAGAAACTCTGTCTCTAAACATGATATTTTTATTAGTCTCTTTTCCCAAGCACCAAATGATAAAACGAGGGAAAATGGCCTCAGGTTACACCACAAGATGGTTTAGGTTGGATATTAGGAGAAATTTATTTATTAAAAGGGTAGTATGACATTGGAATAGGCTACCCAGGGAAGTGGTTGAGTCGCCATCCCTGGAGGTATTCAAGAAACACATAGATTTAGAACTTACTAGCATAGTTTGTTTAGTGGTGGATTTTAGTACTAGGTTAAAGGTTGGAATAGAGGATCTTAGAGGTCTTTTCCAACCTGAATGGTTCTATGGTTCTATATTTATATGCTTTCAATTAAACTACAGCATATATTTTTCTATTTCCTGCAAAAAGAAAACAAAAATGATTCTTGGTCTTTACCTTCAATTAACCTATGACATACAGCTACCATTAAATACAGAGAATGAAGAGTTTGAATAGCTGTTGTATAGATTTCTATTTGTTCCACAACAGTCCCTCACAAAATTTTAAAATTAAATTCCTCTATTTCCCCAAACAGTAGCTGTTGGGATTTCTCTGTTTTTTCCCCATCTCCCCTGCAGCAGGTCTTCCACATGCAGGCAGCAGCTTTTAAACACATTTCTTCCACAAAGTTTAAGAGTCACATCAGTGACTCTTAGTGCAGCTTTTTGTGTAACTTTTTTTGCTAATAAAGGTAGCTATATATAAATCTATAAGTATGTTTTGAAAAAAATGCTAACAATATTTTATTAGTCTTAATGTTGTAGTAAAAATGCTGCACTTGT
This sequence comes from Anas platyrhynchos, assembly GCF_047663525.1. Classification (NCBI taxonomy): domain Eukaryota; kingdom Metazoa; phylum Chordata; class Aves; order Anseriformes; family Anatidae; genus Anas; species Anas platyrhynchos. Next base: position 5,089,988 of record NC_092621.1, on the reverse strand, counting down.
CTAAGCAAACGGTATTTAAGTACTAGGTACTGTTCATTATGCCCTAAATTTATATATATATATATAAATATATATATATATATATATGCAGTGACAATGATTATAAAAGTATTTGCTTTATTATCTGACCACTGAAAATTTTGATTGCTAAGTGTTCTAACGAGTTTATATATATATATATATATATATATATATATATATATATATATTCAGATCTTTCTAAAATATCAAAAAGGACTTTCAATCTATTGAAAGTAAGGCAATTTAGTAAATAATTTTTATAATCTAACAAGATCCTTTTATTTATTTGCAATAGCCTAGAAGACTATAATGAGATGTTATTTCAATGAGTTTAGTCTTCTAAGTAAGTTCCCGTAATACTTTAGCCATTCTCTTGCTCTCTCTTAAATTTGTTAGATCAGAATACAACAAGGATGAATAAACACCAGTGGAAGAGATGTTGATTCCTGGAAATCATCCAAATCTCAAAAGAGGACCCAACTTCAGAGCACCCATTTCTTTAAATAAAAATTTAGTCAATCAGTTTGTGTCCCTTGGTCACCCTAAAGTGCCAAACCTTGTCAGAGAGGATTCTTCTCTGTATTTGCGACCACTTAATAGAAATGTGAATCTGGTACTGTGTGAATGTTAATGTTTCAACCAGTAACAAACGGTGCAGATGCTTAAAATAGATCCCAGTGCCTTCTCATAGTCTCTATTTTCCACTCTTCTACACAATAGTCCAGGAAATATAATCAAGCAGTGAAAAATAAGGTTTCATTCAGGTTCATCTGGGGAGCAGAGAATGCTTTTAATTTTACAGAAAAAGAAGCAAAAACCCAGTCTGTCCATTCCTTAGAAAGTGGCGATATAGAGCCAAGCTCTATGGGGTTACTGACTGGATTTATTGTATGTCACACAGATCAAAAGTAATTGTAGGCAGCTAAAGAGTCTTGATACCCAGCTGGGTATGATGGTCTGTGAGCATAACAGACACTGACTGTGCCACAGCACAATACTTTTGCTTGCCAAGTTAATTAAGTAAGGATTGAATACCCATGGATAGGAGATAATATCAGCCACATACAAAGGATATGTGATATTGTAGATTAGGTTTATAAAAACTGCTTTGTCTCTCTGACAGAGAGACAAAATTGTGCTGCCATTAAAGAGATGGGATTCCTGCCATATTCAAGAACATGCTTTAGTTTGTATTTTTTTTTCCTTTATCATTTCTATTTTCCATTTAATAAAAATCTGAGCCTTTGAGCTATATGCAAGGGAAATAGCAGAAAAGGTGACAAACCCAGGAAACTGCCAGAGGTGAACTTTTCAACTTAGAGCAACATCTCAAGGCAGGCTGTAAATAGGATTACTTTTATTAGGCTACTGCCTGCTTCAGCTGTTCTCGTTAAGGGTCTGTCACTCTGCATGCAGTGGAGTGACAGGCAGCTCAAGCCTTGGGGACCCAGCACAGGGCCCCCACTGCTGCACATCACTCAGGTGGAACCACCCCCTTGAGTCAATAACAGTGTCTGTCCAAAGCGTAAAACAGGATTTCAAAGTGCCTTACAGAAGATGGGAAGGTGCTAGGATTACCCTTTCAACAGAAATATGGGTCGTCAAAAGAGGACCAGAGAAATCATCAAGACCCCTTTAAGTCATCAGCAGGTCACCATATTGACATCAGAGAGGACCATCCATTTTATGGAATTCTTCGCAATGCTTATCCCCCAACCAATCCCTCCCTCCTAGTCCAGTGTCTGAATCACAAGAAGCTTGAGTTAGGCAGTGCTCAGTCTGGTTTGAGTCTTAAAAAGAAATAATCAATGCTTCAGGTAAGTCCCCAAGAATTTCTGAGGTCTGGCCCACTGTGATGCAAGGTGAGGTGTAAAGATCTATCCCTTCTGGGGGAAGTGCAAGAATTATGGTGATGTCTGCACACCAGACGTAAGGGGATGAAGATCAACAGATCCAAGAAATGGAAATAATGGTATAGCAGTGTGGTGGGATTGCTGGTGAGATCAAGAGATGTAGAAAAATTTGTAGCAAGCACTTGTTACTGTGGCTTGTACTTATTAAAGGTAATTTTACATTTGCAAATCAGCCTGACTTCCCAGGAAAAGGCAAAGCTCCTGTGAAGTTATCACTTCTCCCCATTGGGGTCTGAAATATATATATATGCATATACACACACACACACACACATGCTTAACTGTAAATAATTTTTAATAAACTTACAGCTCCAGTTTCTCCAAGCCTCTAATTTCTGAAAATAAATAAATAAATTTAAATAAAATAAAATTAGAGTAGTAAGAAGGTACCACACTACAGGAGGCTGGAAATCTAACTCAGGTACTCATTTCATGCATTTTACTCCATCTCTGCAGTCCTTCTTTGAATGAATGACTTGAATGCTAAAGTTTTGCTCAAGACAAACATTTCTATAGACATTCAAAATGCATCAACTGAAACATCTTCAAAATATGAGCTAATCTGAATTCCTGACCCAATGTAGTGACAGAGGGGAGCTGGAAAGCTGTGGACAAGACTTCAGTCATATTTAACTCCTGTACTTGGCCCTGACTCTGCAAAGGCAAATAAGTATTGTGTCAGGGACTAGCACAACTTTAAACACTGTTTTTAAAGATCATATGCATTTCTGCATTGCCATTCTAATACTTTTTATTAATATTAATGAATTGTTACTAAATCAGATTAGTTTATAAAAATGTTTGGGTATATCTTGCAGGAAGAACTTGTAGGAATACATTTAAAATATCTTTATTATTTCCTTCCTCAGAGAGCTTTATAGGAATATTTACCTCACAAAACGTACAAAAAGACACTAAGAAGATATCATAGTTTGTGATCTGATTATACTTACATGTATTTTGTTACAGGACAAGCACACTATTTGGAAAATTATAGTCTTTGTCCAGTCACCTTCATGAGATAATTCCTATTTATATTCCTAACTAGCATATCCTATTTCTCCAAGTAATTTTGCTCTGTTTGCATGGTACAAATTATCATCTACATAGAGGAAGACCAGGTCCAAATTCATTCCTGATTTATCTCTACCAATGAACTAAAGGGTAAATAAAATCCATTAAAGACAAGGTTAAAAACAGAAACAACCAAACCAAACCAAACCTAAACAAAAAACAACACAGCATGATCAGAATGGAAGATAAATGCCAAAGACCTGATTTTCATTTACATTACATAAATGCCAAAGACCTGATTTTCATTTACATTACAGCAGAATAAAGGAGCTGTGAACACAAGGGGCAGGCTGTGCTGTCATTTATTTCCAGCTAAAAACACATTCTTGGATTTTTAGAGTGGGATTTCATTTGTTTGTGAGAAAGTCTTTCCTGCATTAACAGGGACCGGTTTGTGAAGGACTACAGGAAAGGTTCAGTGATGAACTTATTTTACAAATCCTCTGGCCCTCCAGGATTCACTTATCCCTCTCTGAATCTGTCTATCTCTTCATCACAGGCCTTGCAATCACTTGGCTATTATGTAAGGGTCAAGCTCATGCTGAAAATGGAGAATATACTAAATTAAGATGTATAAGAGATTAACCAGCTCAGGTTAATTGTTTTTTCATTTTCTTAAGAGTTTATCAATGCTGTAAAATAAATCTCATTATGCTTTGCTGTTATTAAAAGGAAGTGGGACACTGCATAATAGTGATAGTCATTATCATTAGATCTGAAAACAAGCACAGAAGAGCAATTCTTTTTAGTTGCAAGCATAACTAACTGGCTACTTTTAACACTGTTTCTGTAAGCTTCCTGATATCTCTTCATCTTCTTTTTCAGTCTCTATTCAGGGAGAGATCTTGTCACCCTTGCTTGCAATGTCATCAAGAAGGCATCTCTGTGTCTGTTTAACTACAGTTTCTGGGAGCTTTCTTCTTCGGGTCTTGTAACATCTTTTTGTATCTGGGGGTTACAGACGAGCCCACTTTCTTATGTGAAATAGTCTTTGAGCTTCAACTTAACTGAACACATAGAGAAAGTTAGACACCGGAAAAGTTAAGCTGAGGGTGGTGGAAATAAAATAGCAAAAATAACATCTATCTCTTCGTTAACCACAAGGAAGGAGATGCTTTGGATTAAGATCTTCCTCAGGTAGGATTCTGCCCACATCCAAATACGCTCTTTGAATGAAAGCGTCTATGCTATACAGACAGATTGTTGAACACCACGGGTATTCAGACAGTGGTCACAGGGATTCCCCTCAAGTTGAGCTTTAAGAGGTGAATTGTACAGATGTGCTTAAATACTAGTAGTCTGTCTTACTAGAGAGCTAGGTGCACGGGCTTTTGTAAATGAGCCTAATTTTTACATATATATATATATATATAAGATATATATATACGCACACACTTTTTTTTTTTTTTTTTCTACTTGTGCAGCAACAAAAAGCACAAAATTGGTTCATCTCAAAACTCTGGTTACCCCTGTGACACTGCTGTATGCCTTCTCCACGTACTCAGCCAAGCTCAAAGAGGGCACCTGATCTCACTTCATAAAGTGAAGCACCGCACACTCACTTGCATTATGCTAACTACCATAAAGCACATATTTAGTGCTATTTAAACTGCTGTAGAAAATGCTAGGGAGGAGGCTGTGTAACCCTCATTATGGTGACTGAGCATTTACAACAGCAACCCTTTTAGCAATAATGAATTTACTAAAGTGAATGAAGGCTCCCCAGGGTAAAGGGAGCATGCAACAATCAAGAACCTTGAATTTCCTTTGTGCTTATTAAAATGAAACAAAAGCATGTATGGGGAAAAAACAAACAAACTCGGCATCAATCTAAACACCACAAACCAGACTCTAAACTCCAAAAGCTGTGCAAGTAGTCTGTGCTTCCTGTTTTGCAGAAGACAAAACAGGAACCAGTTTAGAATCAATATTATCTCAATCTTAATTGATCCTCCTTAACTTTAATCTTTCCACTTCAGTTACCAAAAGGACTCTCTACAATTAATATCTGAGAAGGATGTTTCCAGATTTTTAGCCAACTGAACCATTTTCACACCAAGCCCAAATACGTTGCTACGGCAGTCTGGAGTGATTAGTTTCATCATTTGTTCAACTCCCATGTTTTCTCTAATGTGATTGACAGTATTACATAGCTAGAATAACATAACTACAATGTTTTTGTATCCGTAAGTGATCCTCTGTGAAAACATATGTTACTTTTCCTTTCATCTTGAAGTGAATGGAATGATATACCAGAGTGAGAAAATGAAGAACCGTACATAACCCTGACTAAAGAGGATTTTTCTTAATTGTAGTAAAACAGGAGGTTCTGAGCAAGATAATTTGCAAGGCAAACATTAATATGGGACTACAAGATGTCAGGAACAAGAACTGATGAACAAAGAAATCTTTGCCTTGGTGGTGTTTTCCACTTTGATTCGGAGTGTAAGTTAGCATTTTAAATAATCTCCAAGGTCTCACCAATTCATAGAAGTAGTTTTGATGTTAGACACTGAAAAACTTTGAAATAAACATTGTTTCGAAATACAGAAAAAAAAGTAAATCTTCAGTTGCTGAAATAACTAGATAATCTAATTCAGATTTTTGTCCTGTTAAAGTGAGCCACTGTATGATCATAGTTTTGAGTTTTCTTTTTTTTCTTTTTTTTTTTCCTTTGGTGAAAAAAACATCCTTTGTGTTTTTGAAAGTAGAAACTATTATATAAAAGGTACTAGGAAACCAAACCAAGTATATATTTATAATATATATATTAAATTATATACATATATAATTATATATATTATAAATATATATAATAAATTATATATAATTTAGCAAATAGTGTTAATTAGCTCTACCAAGAAAACCTGAGCTTGGTTCCTCACTTTTCCTATTTCTTCATCATTTGTATCTATTATGATGTTTATGCCTCACTCTGAGACAATCCCTTATCCATTAAATGGGGTTAATAATGCTTTCCCAGCACTTCAGAACAAGTGTTCCAGGAACCAAGAAGCTTAAATGTTGTTTCAGTGTGACTGGACATCAAACCCCAACATTTCTGTGGACTTTTAACAACAACAACAATAAAAAGCAAAAACAAAAACAAACAAAAAAAAAAAAGCAAAAAACAAAACAAAACAAAAAAAAACATGAAATTTTTAGTATAATAATAGTTCACTCCAGTTCTAACAATGTAGTATTACTGCTACCTCTCTCTAATGACATCTGCATATATTTTATTTAGATGTTATGCCGTTTTTTATTTATTTTTATTTTTATTTTTATATATATATTTTTTTCAGTTAATAGCTTATGTGGTTTTGTCAACAGTTTCCCAGATAGATATAGAAAGTGCATCTAAATGGCAAAGACTTATTTTTTACCCCAAGATGATTTGTGGGTTTGTGTCTTCCAGTACAGCAACTGCTTTCTTCTAATTTTTCATTTTGAAGTGGCACCTTCTTGGAAAAGCAACATTTATTTGGGTGGAAATCTAAAGTGTACAAATTACATCTGACCTCCTGCCCCAGTGATAGCAAGGGGGTTGGATTTTATTCCCCACCACTACCCCATAAGGAAAAAAGAAATATCTTAAAGTATTACTCATTTTTATAGCCTGAAAGAGCATTTCCTATAACTAGGATAAAGCTATTCAGTTGCTAAAAATGACACTGAACACAACTGCAAAATAAATTCTCTTAGGAAAGGAAAAAGAGAAGAGACTAAAAAAATAAAATTTGAAAGTGTATTGAAATTTTCATGTCATGTATGTCTATTCCTTGATGTCCTGGAGCTACAAAGCAAAGTCTGCATTTCAACAGAGAGTATGGGAAGGACTACTTAAGCTATATAACAGTTTTTATTGCTTTAGGGGACAGAAGTTATAGTTGCCCATAAATGTTTTGTAATAGGTAAGGTCATAAATCTGGGTGACAACCTTCCGGTTTTAGCAGCAGTAGAAACAGGTCACTATTGGGCTGTGACTTAAAGCACTTTACTTAAATAATTGGCATGGGAGGATTTGGAGGTTTAGGTCTTTTCCTGTGGATCCTTAATGGAAACTTTTTTGTCTTTTTTTTTTTTTTTTTTTTTTTTTTTGTCAGATATGACAAAACAATTTTGAAAGCATTTGTATGTGTATGTATATCATAAACCTTTCCTAAAGCTATTTATACACAAAATGTCAAAGTTTTTGCATTTGAAGTCACACATATAGGCCTATGCTCATGCGTCTTCATCAAGCAATCTGAGTTTCAGAGGACCTTCCAACATAATAGAATTATTTCAAAGACATCTTGCCGCACCTCGAGTACTGTGTTCAGTTTTGGGCCCCTCGCTACAAGAAGGACATCGAGGTGCTTGAGCGGGTCCAGAGAAGGGCGACAAAGCTGGTGAGGGGCCTGGAGAACAAGTCCTACGAGGAGCGGCTGAGGGAGCTGGGCTTGTTCAGCCTGGAGAAAAGGAAACTCAGGGGCGACCTTATCGCTCTCTACAGGTACCTCAAAGGAGGCTGTAGTGAGGTGGGGGTTGGCCTGTTCTCCCATGTGCCTGGTGACAGGACGAGGGGGAATGGGCTTAAGTTGCGCCAGGGGAGTTTTAGGTTGGATGTTAGGAAGAACTTCTTTACCGAAATGGTTGTTAGACATTGGAACAGGCTGCCCAGGGAAGTGGTGGAGTCACCATCCCTGGAGGTCTTTAAAAGACGTTTAGATGTAGAGCTTAGTGATATGGTTTAGTGGGGACTGTTAGTGTTAGGTCAGAGGTTGGACTCGATGATCTTGAGGTCTCTTCGAACCTAGAAATTCTGTGATTCTGTGATTCTGTGATTCTGTGATCTCCAATATGAGTACTGGGGCCAAAACTCATTTATCTACAAGATGAGGTGCTGGATGGTACACATCAAACTATTCACTCTCTGAAGTGTTATCAGGTCTCTTGGCCTCAACAATGCAACTATTAGTAGGTAGACTTTCTGCACTATGTCCTGCTGGCCTTTTCCTGAATTATCATAGCCATTACCATGGATATGGCCCCTGATAACTGATACTCTAAGCCCACTTCTTTATCTGCATTTTAAAACAGTTTTCCTCCCCTCTTTCAGGCAAAATTCATTTCTAGATTAGGGTAATACTAATGTAGTCATTACCTAGTTGGCCTAGGTAAAATAGTGGGGGAGAGACTGAGTTTAAATGAACTCAGATGAAATCAGATTCCCTCATTAGACTTTTCTATAAGGTTGCCACATTTTTGTCACAGTGACTGAGTGTCTGTTGTTACCATAGCAATTCTGCCTTTATTTACAAAGGGTAAGAAGCAATTACTTAACTTTTTTTCTCTGCCCATTACTAAGTCAATTATTGATTTAAATATCCAGATGTACAAAGGCAAGGAAAGAAGTAATAGTATGGCAAATTTCTGAAAACTCAGATTTTTCTGGGGGAAAAAAAAAAAAAAGAAAAAAAAGAAAAAAAAAAACACCTTTCTGGCAAGGAAATAAACTAGCATCCTACTGGTACCATGCTTGGGTGTTACAAGATTATTATTAAGTGTCCTGGCAGATAGGTCCTTTACTGGTGCTAATGGCCTTCATCAGCTAACAGTGGTCTGTGAAAATATCAGTGATTGATCTGCCCATCTAGCATATACAAAAATTGTACCAGTTCTCTCAATTTATCGATGTGTGTGTTGGCTGCAGCACTGTTCAATAGTGTTCCTTCTGAATTCTGATCTTAACCTTATTTTTGTTAGGTAGGGTTCTTTACTGTATGTTTGCTTTTGTTCGGGTTTTGATTCATATTATCTTTCTTTTTGTTTTAGGTTGCTCTTTTGTATAAGCCCCTTTCTTCTATTTGTCCTTTATGCATTTTATCCCCTGCTTCCTTGAGTGTGTAAATATGTTACCAAACATTATACCTTTATTTCTTCCTGAAAATTGCTCTGTAGCCCATAATGTCTTACTGGATGATACAGCTTAGTACTGAATTCAGGCATACAAGAAGCTAAAATCTAGTTCTTTCACTCATCAGCTGAACGGTGGAAGCCCAGCAGTCACCAAGAGGGAAGGCTTTGCAATAACTCTTGCAGCCACTTCAGAAGTGACATTGAATGGTCTAAAATATTTGGTGATGCTGATCTATCAGAATTACATTTTGGTAGAAGAGGGAGGAAGCCGTAAAAATGACAAAAAGAGCTTACAGCGAAGAAGTTTGCTGAAGAATAGAGGGTAAATGGAGGAAAGAATAGAGACTAAAGAGTGCAAACTTTACTACCTGAAGTACTGAAAGAAAAAAGAGTATATCTATAATTTGCTTAACTGGCATTATTCATGTAGAAACTTTTTCCAAGAATCTGGAGACAGTAGATTAACTGTACCCTTTCAATGTATGTAAATATTTAAAGTATATCTATATAGAGAGGGAAGATATGTTTGCTGACAAGGTATGTTTGCTGACATGCCTGAGAATCACTGTTATATACTTTCTTCTTCATGAAAGCAAGTTATGTTATCCATCATTCATCCAAGACACATCCTGAACATCTGATTACTGGTTCTAAGTGCAGTTTGTTTCTGTAGGTATCTATATGTGCAATACTTTGTGGTTCAGATACTTCTGTAGTCTTCAAAGTCTGCTAACTATTCATATTTCTATAACATACTTGAGAAATGCAAGCATTTAGGCCATTTAGGCCTGATTTTTATCTCAACATACAAAACTGAATTTACACTTACTCTGAAGCGCAACTTTTCACTTTTCCTCTTCAGGCATCTTTCAGTTCTTAAAGCTACTAATTTTTCATACCTCCAACTTTAGCGGTTTAGCCAAAAAGTAGTTCACACTAGAAATCATCTAAGATCTACTTTTGCTCCCATAACATTTTCTCTGCTGTGCCCTGTGTTGAGCAATACCTTTCCTGCCATCCGGGAAAGAAATACTCATTTTCTAAACGTCATTTATGTTTATGTTTCTATTTAGGCGCGTTCCACACAGTCTTATCAATTTACACATGGCATATAATTTGAGCCCTAACAACAATGATAATGGTAAAGTAGTAATGTAAACAACTGTCAAAAACAAGTAAGATTCATATAAATGAGGTAGGAACAAACCTGTGCTTCTGCACAGGATTTAATTGTTAAAAAAATAATAATAAATAAATGCAAAGACGAAAAGAATGAGAGGACATGAACCTTTCCTGCTTAAAGAGAGAGAGAGAGAACAAGGGACAGAAATATTTAATTTATCATCATCATCTTTCGTGTCTTTCAGGATTCAGCATAAGTTATTTTACAGAAACAGACTACAGATGAAGAGACTGGAATATGACTCTGTGATAAACAAAAACATCAGACAGTAAATAGGGAAATGAGAAATAGAATTACAGGTGTAAAGTAATTATTATTTTGGCACTGCATTTTAACTGCTAACCATTTCATTCCTGCATATTCTATCAAAGAGATCAGCATTTAGCTTGCAGAGCCATTGATGTTTTCAAGGTCTTTGCATTCATTAGAATTTAGTACTGTAAGATTTTGCTTTGCTTTGTTTTTTTTTAACCTCTTTTATTCCACTCAACACATTTTGGAGAATATGTTTGTATTGAAACCACACCTAGGAAAGTAAAACAAATGGGAATAGGATAAATTTTATTAATCACTTCTACTTTTTACTTCTGAATTAATACTTCTTAGTCTTTAGAGCATCTCATAAATTTTAATATGTGAACATTGTGTGGAAATTTTAAATTCCAAACAAACAAACAAACAAACAAAACCTTAGTTATAAATAAGCACTAGAATGTGCCATTTGAAATATAAATAGTGACTTTATCTCAGACACAAGCTAGAATTTAAAATAGAACAAAGTTCTATCAGGAGAAACTACAACAATGTCATTTTGAATAAAGCATAAAACTGTAGTCACACCATGGTCACAGGTCACACCTTAGACTTTATTAGATACCTTAATATGAGGATTAGCTACAAGGCAGTACAGAATAAACTTTAAATCTAGAGACATAGAAAAGTCTTAATTTAAAGAACAATTCACACCATTATGGGATAAACATCTCCAGAGACTCATACCTCTGACCTATTTGTCTCCATTGACAAAAAAGAGTCTAAGGTGGTGTCCTGGTTTCAGTTAGGACAGAACTGATTTTCTTCCTAGTAGCTGGTAGGTTGCTATGTTTTGGCTTAGGATGAGAAGAGTGCAGATAACATGCTGATGTTTTAATTGTTGCAGAGTAGTGCTTACAGCAAGCTAAGGACGTTTCAGCTTCTCATTCTGTCCTGCCAGCGGGCAGGCTGGGGGTGCAGCAAGAGCTGGGGTATTCCAAAAGGGGGTATTCCATACCATCTGACGTCATGTTAAACAGTGTGGCTAGCTGGGGGGAGGAGGGTCGGACTGCTTGAGGTTAGGCTGGGCATCTGTCAGCAGGTGGTGAGCAATTGCATTGTGCATCACTTGTTTTGTACACATTATTAGTAGTAGTACTATTGTTGTTGTTGTTATTATTATTATTATTATTATTATTATTGTTATTATTATTTTCCTGTCTTAATAAACTGTCTTTATCTCAACTCACAGGCTTCACTTTCCCATTTCTCTCCCCCATACCAGAGAAGGAGGGGGTAGGGTGAGCGAACGGCTGCATGGTGTTTAGCTGCCAGCCGGGTTAAACCACAACAGGTGGCCAGCTCACATTTAGATACCTAACCTTTAGATATTTCGAGTGAGATAAGACAAATCCCATCCATACGGTTCCTCTGCTCTTAATGGTGATGTGCTGAGAGGGATGTGCTGAGCAGAGGACCAGTTTGCAAGAGCTGGTAAGGTGGATGGACAAGGTTTGAGGCCCACAGACTCTTCCCATATTATGTTTGGAGATCAAGCAGGAGGATTTCACTGGTCTTTCACATACTCTAGGGAAAGCTGCAGCAAGCCAGCTTTTACCTCCTTTAATGAATAGTTAAGCTGTGGATAATCATTTCCAAGTATACTTTTTAGCACAGGAAATCTTGGTGAGAGCAAATATGGCCAGCTGAGACCTGCAAACCTGCCTGATTTCACTGTAGGTTACTAAATTTAGCTCTACGAGTGCATTTCCAAAAACACAGTAAATGCCAGTCGTGCCCATCATGAGTGTCTCAGTACAGAGACATTTTTCTTCACTACAAGAACTGCTCCAGCTGTTTGTGGCCAGCTTTGTATATGTGAACATGAGAAGCAGGGACACTGTGGTGCTGGTGAGATCTCTGTTCAGCTGCATTTTTTTTTTTTTTTTTTAAATCTGCACAACAATAAATCCCTCTCCACCTTTATTTATTTTTTTTTAGTATTATTTCTGAATAATAATATTGAATTATGATTTTTTTTATTATTATTATCTTGTTATTTTTATTTTCAGGGAAGATCTGCTACTCTGTGATTCCATGATGTGGGGTTTTGATGGCATTTGTAATCTTTGTTCTGAATGGGCTGGAAGTGCCACACTGCAAAACTGACCAAGGTGTTGGTCAACTTGTAAACTTGTAAAGAAAAAAAACTTGTGAGCAAGAATACATTTCCTGTTCATGGTGGGAATGTGATGCTCCTTAACTCCTGAGGAAGTACACTTAACAATCATGTCCTCAGCTTCATGGAGCTGTGCCAGAGGCATTCTACCCAGGAAAAAAAAATGCAATGATTAATAGCTTTACTTTTCTAATGGGGCAACTAGTTACATATATACAGTATAGCTGCACTTATTAATACAGAGTTCTGTAAAGTTATAGTGTTTGCCTTCAATATAATTTAGTCCTGCAAGTAAAGAGAAGTTTTGACTTCTAAAGAATATTATCCTTTATAGAAAATGACATTATTAGCAAAAGCTCAGGACTGATATCAATGAATACAAAACTTATACTTCTCTTTTCCTTGAATCGGCATATAAAACAGGATCTCCCTGGACATGCATCTGCACTTGTCCTTTCCAGAGAGTTTATTTATCCCCTATTAAAAATAAATAAATAATAATAATCAAAATAAATAAAGGTGGGGAGCGAGTTATTGCCATGCAGATTTCACTAATATTCTTTTCACAGTTCCATTTAGACATCAGTCACCCTCTAAACAAACACTTTTCTCTCGTAAAGTCTCTAGGAGCCCGACCTTTATTTTGGTTTCATTCATAGCCATATCTATTTAAGCACTTTACCCTTTAAACTGCTTTCCAGTTTTGTATGAAGTAGGATACCTCTTCATCTCTGCTGAAAATTCTAGTTAAAAAAGCACACGTACAGAGATTTTCTGGTAGACTGGTATGGCCTCTTGATGCAAACTTAGAATCACTTTCAACATTAGTCTGTTATTGGAAAAGAGTTGTTTTAATTTAACATTTGTGTTTTCGTGAGTTGCAGCTCCTTGGCTGTAATGTCAAGTAAAGTACAAAAAGTACTGAGCTAAGATTAAAACCTTAAAACCTTTGTTCTTTTGCTCTAGTTTTTTTGTTTTGTTTTGTTTTGTTTTTAAGTATTTTCCAATCTATCTAAGTATATTGCTGTTAATATTTGCTTTTTGACAATCTGTTAAAGTTGTCAAGTTGTTCAAGGGACTCTTAAGCCAGTAACCAGGATGCTGGTAGACAGGATCAGTTACTCCACTTAAGTTCTTACACTTCCCCTGATGTATCTGCTCTTGGTGTTGGCTGATGAGATCATAAGGAAAGATATGATTTTGGATATTATACATCAATTCTTAACTTTTTTTTTTTTTTTTTTTTTTTTTTTTTTTTAAGGCTGTTAATTCTCTTTCCTCAGCTTCAAAGGCAATTTTGTCCAAATGATAGGAGCCAAAAGGCTCCTATTTTGTGTATTCCTGAGACACATACTTCAGTAAGTCTGAAGTTAAAGTTTAAAAGGTGTTTTACCTCAGTCAGACTTCCAAAGTTGACTCAGTGTCTTTTATTTTGTTTTTAGACTAATGATGCTGCATATGTCTTCCTTTTTTTTTTTTTTAACATGGGATTTTTTTTTAATTTATTTTTTTTGCTGATGTAATGGCATTCAAGAAGGAATTACTTTTCTACAATGACAATATGAGAAACAGGAGGAAAATATGGGTTTCTAATTAAATAAATGTTAGCTTCATATTTCTATGTGAAGTCACATCAAATATGTTGTAACTTGCTTATGCTCGAAGACATTTCTTTGTGTGAGTTCAAGCTTTTCCTAAGAGTCAAAATAGTAGTCAAAAAAATATTGAACACTGGAATTGTAAGCCAGGTAAAAATTACAGGTGGAGTTTCAGTCTCCTTTTCAGGTTTTAGTGCCATTCAAAAGCATATTTCCAAAAGAAATATGTTCAGACAACTGTGAATCAAAGTCAAAGAAAAGGGTCATCTAAAACTTTGCAGTATTGAAACTCTGACAGCAGATGATACAGTGTTAGATAATCTATTAAGATCAAAAACAAAGAGACATTACAGGGAAAATAATAGAGTCCTTGACTTCCACTACATGTTGTAAAACCTCTAAAAACAGACAGAGACCATGTACTCTTTGCTTTATGCCCACTTTTCTGTCAGAAAATATTAGCATTTTCAAGCCTATTTCAATATTATGATTTAAACTATAGTACTTAATCTTTTTATGCTCCTGGTATACTTGACAAGAAGTCAGTATTTTTCTTTCTTACCTGACTATATATATGTGATAAAGTGACGGGGTAATACATAAGCCCTTAGTGTTTAGGACAAATTTCTGGTAACTTAGTGAGAGTAAGACCTAGGTGTGAGAAGAGGATTTTGAATAATTTGTACCTATTTCAGAATAATCTTTTCTTTTTTTTTTTTTTTCCCTCACTTTTTATGCTGATATCTTATTCTGATGTCTTATCAGCATCTAAAATCTTCATATTCCATAAGTCTTGTATTCGTACTGTTTCTGATGAAACAAAAATGGCTTTGTCCTGCCCTTACAAAGCAGAATTCCTCAAAACTGTGATAATTAACCTGGTATATTATCCTGACATGATCATATTATTCCATATATATTTTCCTTCTTCTAACAGTGAAGCACACAAAACACTACTATGGAAAAGATACAGACTCTGTACTTTGTAGAGAATGTACATTAAATCCAGTTTGTAACGCAATTAAGAAGCAAAACATGACAACGCAGAAGCTTCTGAAGCAAAACCTGTGACCTTTAATGAGTGCATAGTCACATGCTTAAGAATCTTTAGATAAATTCTTTTGTTAGCATTAGGCATTTTCAACAATATTAATGTTGCAAATGTTGCAAACATCATAACTATTTACCAGAAGTGTTAATTATATTTTCCTTTTGTTTGGAGGAGAGATGAGAAGAACTAGAAAGGTGAAAAAAAAAAAAAGAAAAAAGAAAAAAAAAGTCCATAAATAATAATATCAATAAAAAGCTAGCACCTGAGCAAATGTGAACACCTGGGCAGCCTAACTGTCATGACAGTCAATACCCTGTCGGACTTGTACAGTCCTTGTAAATTAAATGCAAAATCATCATTAATTATAATCATCACTCTGGGAAAGAACAAAAAGCCTGGCTCTACTTACTGTTACCCCAATGCACCCTGAAGGTCTGCAAAGGTAAGAGTTTTACAGTAATTAAAAAAAAAAAAAAAGAAAGGTACTCTTATAACAAGGGCAGATAAATGTGGTTGTTTGTCTGATACATCTCTTCCACTTCTCATGTGAACTAATGATTGTGTCTGGACGCAGAGTTCACTGTATGCCATAGTAATTTGAGACTAATCCTTATTTTCCTCAAACATATTCATCATTTGCTCTAGAGTTGGAACCAAGCTGACCTTGATTCAAGGAGTCAAAGTTATAATCATCTTCAAAGATGACTAACAGCTAGATGAGCACTCAGCTTTGGGAAGGAGTTCTCTCTTAAGGAATCCAGGTTCTGGCAACAATATTCCAGCTGTTGAATACACAATATAATCTCTTGAGAACAGCAAAGTTACAGAAAAGGAAGAAACAAAATGAGGAGTTACAGAAGATTTCAATCCTTCTTAAAAATATGATTAACATCTTAGTTAAATTACTACTAAAATAGATTATCAGAGCTAGACAGCACAAATAATTAATCGCAGGATTTGAATTTAAAACTGAAACAGAAATGTATATACCACTCTTTGTTGTGTATATATACCACTCTATGTTGTGTACACATGTATATAGGTATATACAAGCACGTTTCAATTTTAAATAGGCTTTTTAATTTGTGTGGTGGTGGTGTTATTTTATTCTGTTTTGTGTTTCTATGAGCTTCCATGTCTATTTCCTTCTATGAAAACTGGAAATGTCATGAAAGGTCTATCAAAAGTGTTAAAGGAAGTTACCTACTCCATCTTCTGGCAACCAGACCAGTTTTAACTGCATTTAAAAAAATGTACTTGAGAAATGTGTTTCATATGCCTAATTATTTAAACTGAAGCTCAAATAAGTATTTCTTTTAACAAAAACACACACACACACAAAACAAACAAATAAAACAAAACAAAAACAAACAAACAAAACAAAAAAACAAACAAACAAACAAAAAAAAAACAACAAAAACAACCAAACAAACAAACAAAAAACAGTATCTTACTATCCGTGTATCTTAACAGTATCCTAACATCCACATCTTATCCTGTATCTTAATATCCATGGACTAGTCAGAGAAACATCTTTTTGTTGTTGTTGTTTTTTGTTTGTTTGTTTGATTGATTGATTTTTATGTCAAGAATTTGTGTCCAGTGCCAATTTTAACACAGCACAGAAAAATTATATCTTACATCTTACATAAGAGAATTCATTCCCTGGAGATGCCTGTTTCTCTCCTTGGCTCTATAAGGAGCTGTGACTTCTTGACAAGCAGACATCTCATTTTGGACACTTGTGTTAGGACTGCTGAACCACAACTGTCACTTCTGGTGTTGGCTTAGTCCAGGTTAGGGTAGTATTTTTTTGAAATGCTAGTTGTTATTTGGGCAGCAGGCAATAAACAATTCATTGATCTGAAACAATAAACTACACAGGAGGGTGCAAAAAGAACAAGAGGTTGGCAAAAGGCCTGGAATCAGAAGCCAAATAGGCATACAAGGGGGATTACTAATGACTAAGTGACAGCAGGTTTAAAGACAGCAGGCATGAAACCTAGGGAGAAAAATATACTAATTGTGTTGGAAAACAGATTAGAGTTTAAGACAAAAATTGAACATGATTTAAATGGCATAGTGTACACAGAGAAGTATTTTTTCTCAACTTTTATAAAATATTCCACTATTCCATTTATAGGAGCACAATAAATACAAATGAAACATGTCCGGTTTTTGTCTGAACAAATTACAAGAAAAATAACAAGAAGAAATTAGATTCTTTAACATGAAAACAAAATTTCTATTTTAACCTGTAATAAATAATCCTTCAGCATGTAGTCTGAGGTGAAGACAGATACCATTCTGTATGTGTGTGTGTGTGTGTGTGTGTGTGTGTGTGTGTCGGGGGGGGCACAGGGCAGAGGGAGGCGGTGAGGGAGACACCATGATTTTTTCTCATATTTATCATCAGATAGGTAGTTTTGGTAATTTATAACGATACTGAAAATGGAGCACATTCCAAATGAAAAAAATCCACAGAAAATATAACGTCTGCTATTGGTTATACAAATGCACTGATATCCACATAGTCTATGAATAAAACTAGGACAAAGCAGAGGTCATCCTTAGCTCACCATTAGTAATGTGTCAGATATTTCACCACAAAAAACAAACAAACAAACAAACAAAACCTCACAGTATTAATTTCCTTGACAGCAGCTCTGAGGTGAAAGACCTGGTTATGTTGGTTGATGAGAAGCTGAACATGAGCCAGCAATGTTCACCTACAACTCAGAAAGTCAACTACATCCTGGGCTGCATCAAAAGAAGCGTGGCCAGCAGGATGAGGGAGGGGATTTTTCCCCTCTGCTCTGCTCTTGTGAGACCCCACCTGGAGCCTGTGTTCAGCTCTGGGGGCCCCAGCACAAGAAGGACATGAACCTATTAGAGTGAGTCCAGAGGAGGGCCACCAAGATGATCAAAGGGATGGAGCACATCTCCTACAAAGACAGGCTGAAGGAGCTGGAGTTGTTCAGCTTGGAGAAGAGAAGGCTCTGGTTAGACGTCATAGTGGCCTGCCAGTACCTAAAGGGGACCTACAGGAAAGCTAGGGAGGGACTTTTTGTCAGGGAGTACAGTGACAAGGCCAGGGAGAATAGCTTTAGACTAAGAGAGGTTTAAATAAGATGTAAAGAGGAAATTCTTTCCTCAGAGGGCGATAAGACACTGGCACAGGTTGCCCAGAGAAGCTGTGGATTCCCCATCCCTGGAGGTGTTGAAGGCCAGGTTGGATGGAGCTTTGAGCAACCTGGTCTGGTGGGAGGTGTCCCTGCCCATGGCAGAGGGTTGGAATTAGATGGTCTTTAATGTCCTTTCTAAACCAAAACATTCTTGATTCTATTTTTCTTTCTTTTTATGAAGGAGAATTCATTGTTGTTCTTTCTTATATTGCAGTTTTTCATATTAAATTTATACTTTTGTTTTTCATGATCTACAATTATTTTGATAGATTTTAAAAGCATGGTTTTCAAAAGCTCATGATACATCAGTAAAGATACACCCACAGATAATGCACTTTGCTGGATCACAGCTGGGCTGTTTAAAAACGTGGAATGCTGGCATTTGGGGATTTACTCTAAATACGTTATGTGCCCGATCAGTAGTGTGACACTTTGTCTGGACACTGGCAGGGGATTCAAGCTATTTCTTTGTTCCTTAATCTCACCTATGAGAATGCGAATCCCCTGTGTCTCCTTTCATAAGTGTATTATATGCAGAGTTAAGTCTAACTGTGATCCTCTCTTCCTGTCCACATAATCCTGTGAGCAATGAGATCTGGTTTCCAATGTATCTCTATCTCAAGCAACCTGATAGTTATTGTTCCTAGAATTACCTGTCACAAAAGCTAAATGTTTACAGTAAGATTTATCTCAACAAGCTTTATGCACATAAAACTCTGGTTTGTAATCTAATTTCTAATTGGCAAAGAGATGGAAGTACCTCCTAAACAGATTTATCCCACCTTGCACACCTGTTTTTGGATGGGTTGAGTCACCCTCAGAAGTGCCTATTCCTTTCAATTTCTTTTAACAACATTGCTGTGGTTGAATATTACCATGACAGCACTTACTGGGAGGAAAAGTCTTCTACAGGAAAATTACCTGCCAGCTGGCAATTGCACTAGGATATAACGGATTGTCATACAGGAAAATGGAGCATTTTAGGGCAGTGTAAAACATTGGACAAGGCTCCAAGAATTAACTGCATACACTGTATTGATGTTTGTAAGAAAACAAAACAAAACAAAACAAAACAAAACAAACAAACAAAAAATAATGGCTGTGTTTATATGGTGGCTGAGAAAGATTTAAAAGATGAAGCACATTTCTGAACTTCATATTTTTCTGCTGTCAATGAAACCAGGAAGTCTACTCACAGAAGACCAGCTTCCAGACATCTGCTTTTGTGATCTGGGAGTATATTTCTCTATTTTTAAACACATTAAAGGTTACTTTTTAACTTTATTTCTCTAGAGAACGTAGGTAGCCTTCTTAAAGTGTCTAAACATGGGCATATGGAATTTAAGAAAAGTATTTATATGATCAAAACCTATAGCATTTAAAGTTGAAAATGATAAAACTGCAAAAATGCAAATGTAGGTATAAGTGCTATCTCCAAAGATCATTTCTGAAAATGTTAAATGGGTAATGCAGACTTCATAATTTCAGAAGCGTCATTGAATGTGCAAAGAGAGTTAGAAATTATAAGAAATACTAAAAGCCTAGAATGTAGTTCAGAGGTAAGTGACCATACAGGTCATTCCCAGGAATAGAGCTCAATGGCGATTCAGGAGCTCTAAGGTATCACCAACAGTAGCTCACCACAGTGGTGCTGCATGTGATACAGTATGTAGAAACATGAAAGGCTTCAGTTTGAAAATCTGGTTAATATGTGGTTATCTGTGTGATGAGCCAAAATACAACCCTTCCCTTGAGCAATGACATCACTAGTGTGAAAATAGAGAGAGTATGTTACTGTCTCATCCAGATACAAAGGTAAGATAAGAACCACTGACCCCTCTGAGATCCAACAAGGGACTCGTTCTGCACCCCAACAAATTTGCAATTTGGGTAACTAGAGCCCAGCCAAAACCAGACTTTTTCAACTTTATACCACAAATTGTATGTAGCTGTCTCCTAAATGTATCTACATTTAGGACTCAGAAAACAGAGGATACAGTGGATACCACTGATGAACTGGAAATGAGGATTTTTTAAAAGCTATGATTTAAAAAAGTGAGATATCCTTTTACTGTTTTGTACAGCAGTTACAGATTGGATGCTCATCTTTCCATGAACTATGAGAGGGAGAATCTCTGGAGGAGGAAGCTTTCCAGCAAAAGGAAACCTTGGTCTCTCTGAGTGCCTCTTTTGCTTCACCTGAATGCCCCTAAAAGTGTTCTGTAGACACATGAGCTTGGAGAGATATCAATGTATCTGTAAATATCTATAAATAAATAGTCCCAGTGATGGGAATAATATTACTGAAAACTTTTTTTCTAAGGTCATAGTTATCTATAAATAAATAAATAAATATGCATATATATATATATATATATACATATATATATATATATATATGCATATATATGCATATATATATATATATAATATATTATATTGTATAATATAATATAATGTAATATAATGTAATGTAATAATATAATATAATATAATATAACATAATATAACATAATATAACATAATATAACATAACATAACATAACATAACATAACATAACATAACATAACATAACATAACATAACATAACATAACATAATATAATATAATATAATATAATATAATATAATATAAATTGTGGATTTCATACATTGACGCTCAGGTACCTCCCATCCCTCCAGACACACAGATATATTGATGTGTGGCTGGGAAAATAAATATGTTGCAGCCTATGGAAACAGTCAAAGACCGTATATTTTGTATGTTTTATAATATATATCGTATGGCATTTGTCACTGATACCTTGTACTATAGTCAGAGCACAAAGAAATAAAGGAAAAGGAAAATTCATTAACTTCCAAGTAGTTATTTTCGTGTAATTGTCTAGTCTCAGTGCAAGTCTCAATCAGATAAAACCCACCAAATTCTCTATCGATCAAAGTCTCTCCAGGAGGAGGTGCTATATTCAGCATTGATCTTCCATTGATTTAGTGTTATTTAAACAAGGTTAGATTTAAGCTAGCATTTTCAGACAGGTAATCAAGTACAGAACCAAGCTGATTGGGCCTCTTGATAAATTACATTGAATTGAGGAACTCTGTAAACCAAAGTCAGCTACATTCTCATTAAAAATAAGCCAGGAAACAGTGTCAAAGTAGCCACTTGTAAGACCTTCCAAACACACTTTGAATAACGTAACACTTTTTCAGTGTTGAGATTCTTGTTTTTATTTTTATGAAGTCATATATTTTTGCCATCAAGAAGCCATAAGCAAAAAATATGGATGTATTATTATATACCAAAAAATAATAAATAAATATATATATATATATATAAAATCTTGGAGTTAGACATCTCTTCTATTTTACACCCTCCATAAATATAAAGCATCAGATAATAGAAACCAATTCATGTGATGTACTGTAAGTCAGGTGCTATTACAGTCAAAGGTGTTATCTGCCTTAGTAAATAGCTGCAATAATCTATAGCCTAATACACTGTAAACCACCGTAATAGATAAGAAGAAAGCAAGGAATATCTCTTACAAATAGTCTCTACTCTTTATTTGAGTTTTCAGGAAGCAACATGGAAAGATTTTCCTACCCCATCGTAACTTATGAAATAATTTACATTTCAACTTGTGCTAATTCAGCAAAACAAATAACTCCTAAATAAATAAATAAATAAAGAGGTAACAGTCTGGAGAAGTCAGAGTCTCTCAGAACTTTTTAGCTAATAATTTATCCTTTAAAATATTAACTAATAAATCAAAAATAAAGGGGAAGGGAATGACAAATCTCATTTTCTTTTCCATTCATTAAATTTAAAGGAAGAGGTACATTTAAGCATTTTTTATTTTATTATTATTATTATTATTATTATTATTATTATTATTATTATTATTATTATTATTATTATTATTAAATAAATGAGATATCCACAGAGGCCAGTACTAACAGGTAATGAATTTTGGAATCAGAATTCAGTAGCCACACAGAAGCTTCTCCTGACATTGTATTGGCACTCTAGGTATTTAATTTACATGTCCAACACACTGATGAGTAAGTAAAACACTAAGAATGGCCTAGATGGCAAAAGATTCTATTAGTGCAGCTTATCTAGCTAATTCTGATTTTTATAGCTAAAGTCTTCAGCTGTTTGCAACAGGAACTCTAATTTTCTTAGCATTTATTGCAAGTACTTCTTTGCACAGATATATACATATAGATATATAAAATAAATCTTAAAACACTTAATGATGTCTGGTTGTTTTACAAGCAGCCCTATAACACTGAAAAGCTTAGGAACCCCTGATCCTGAAAAACAGACTTGAAGAACAAATTCTATAGGTCTAAACTCAGAGGCTTCTTGTACACTTTATTCATACATTTTTTTTAAACTAGGCTTTTTTTTTTTTTTAATTGTCCCCAGCTTATGTAATTTTTATTTCATTTAGTAAATTTATGCATTTATATTTTGATTCGTTAATGTATAAATCTTCTAGTATGTGTTTTCGTGAAATTTAGGTGATTTTCATCACTGGTTTCTCTCTTGTAACAATTTGAAAATGAACATATTGGGCATTTCTAGTACTGTCTTCAGCTATGATCCCTTTTTTATTAATCCATTTTGGATTAATATATTAATCTTTAATATAGTTCCTTAATATAATAAATCCTTAATACATTTCTATATATTTGATACATATGTATTTGATAATTCTTATATTTTTTATAAGCTGAAGTTAGGCTCACAAGCTAGCTATTTCATGCACACTCCATTATTCTCTTTGAAGTGTGCCTCATAAGTGCTAAATGTAATGTTACTGAGGATACCTATGAGCAAAATAGCAAGAGGTTAATATATTATATTATGGTGGGATTTACTTGGGCGCAGGGTATAAGGGTGTCACAGTCATGGCTATGCGAGACTACATTTGGGTTGAATTCCGTGAAACCAGAAGACAAAATTGCAAGGAGATGATTTTTTTTTTCTTTTATCTGAAAGCCAAGTGACAGGAAAAAACAAAGAAGTGAACAAAAATCATACTCACTATAATTCTGTTCTGTGATACTTTACAAAATTATCAAGGCTCTGGGATGCAGAACATTTCTAAACATAGTATCTTTCATTCTGTTTTTACCCAAGACAGAAAGCAGATTATGTTGAGGTTTTGACACTTCCACATTGCTTTGAATAATGATTTCAAAAATATCAATTTTAATTTTCTATTTAATTTTTCTTTTCCCCCTTGAAGTAGGAACACATCTCTGACAAGAAAAGACACAATATTATAGAAAATGATGTTTAAGGCACTCTCTGATAAGAATAAAATATATGTTTATTTCTGTTTAGGTTTCCAACTCCACTGTTCAAATCAAAGAAAAATAAGTAGGGAAATTACTAGGGAAATATGTGAGTGGATGTGGAGAAACCTTCCTTGTTAATTAGCCAGTCATGTTGTTGACCACTTGAATATGTTTGTAGCCACTTTAATGTGCAGTTTGAAGAAACCGCATTTGGACAAGCTTTGGTAAGCTTTGCATTAGAACTTCTCACCCTCTCTGTGACCATATTTTGTTGTTGTTGTTGTTGTTTATTATTATTATTATTATTATTGTTATTGTTATTATTTTAACTAAGCCAGTAAGCAAAGACTATTTTTATTATGTGATTTACACGTCACTGTTTCAGTGTTTTTAAGCTGATAGCTGTTTGTTTTCGGTTACAAATGAAAACAGTTAAATTTTGTTGTTAAGTGAGAACAAAAATTTTGTCTTAGTATTTAAGAGCTCCCCAAACCTGGATGAAGCGCTGTGAAGCATGGCTTGACCAGCATGTTCCTGGGACTTCGCTCTGAACGGAGTCTTTAAATATTACAATCCATTCCCAGTCATGTTCTTCATGTTTATATTATTTTCTTACAACAAGAGAACAGCCTGTGCAGTCAAACAACTACACAGAAATTGCCTTTTTGGTTTCTGGTTCAAATTTGCTTTCTGGTTCAAATCAAATAAGGAGAGAATATGGCTAAAATGTTCATACCACCAAACCCATCAATCAGTTCATCCCATAAGTAGAAGCTGCAGGAGGAGTACAGAAATGAAAGCCTTCATCATCCTTCCACTTATTTTTCCTTTTTTACATTTTCTGAAAGCCTGATATGTTCATTTTAATCTATATTTGGCAATGGTTACTAAACCTTTGGGGGAAAAAAATCACTTTATACAGGAGGTAATCATAGAGTTTACCAGCATTCCATCTATCAGGAAAGCTAAGATGTTGAGCTGAGCAACAGTTACTGAATGCAGCAGGCTTGGGCCAAGAAGCTAAAAGACTAGTGAAAAAAATGAGTGGAAAGGATGGTGAGTCTCCCGCACAGGTCATGCATGGCAACTAATCTTGTCAAAAAGCTTCTTTGCAATTATTAAGATGATCTCCTTATTTGACTACTAATTTCACTAATAACATTCATCCTTTAGTACCAAAATAGGAAGGCAAACACAAACACTAAACTCCAATCCATATGTAATCCCCTAAATAATCACAATTTGCATTTCAAACTTTTAAAGAGGTGTCATTTCACTGGTTTGAGTGGATTAAGTTTCTTTGCTGGGCTGTAGTGTGTGGGTTGCTGTAAGCCTGTTGTTTCTGGCTACTTCCACAGCATTGTGTAAGAAAAATATCACAAAAATTCTTAATGCCTGTTTTTTGTTTGTTTGTTTGTTTGTTTTTGTTTTGTTTTGTTTTCCTGGCTGTTTGCATATGTTTAATAGAGTCTGATTCACTTATGATTTCTAACTGCAGTTTATTAGCTTTGCCAGGAAGACAAAAATGCAAGGAAAATTCATTTGAGCAGGTGTAAATGTTTTTTAAAAGAAAATGTCAGTCTTTTTTTCTTGACCCCCCCCTTATTTGTCCAAAGCAATAGATTTCCAGGAGATCTTTAGGTAAGCCCAGGTAAATTAAAGTATTTATAACTGAATTAGAATAAATGGTTGATTTACAGATAACTGGAAAGGTATGCTTGCTATTTTTACCCTATAATCTAGAGTATCTGTACTGTGGCAATCATTTAATCATTTCACATTCAGCAAAAATGAAAAATGTAGTCTCAGCAGATGATGGAATATGCAGAAATTGGCCACCTCCAAGTATTGTTTCATTTATTGTGTCACCAAAATGTTTGTCTCTTTTCCACTAATGATTTCAACCCTGATTTTTCATATAAATTTTTGTATTTGAAAAAGAATGAAATCACATCTGTTCAAAATAAATTGTTATTTTTGTTAGCAACCTTTTCTGTATTCCTATTTCTAATTTTTATATTGGAGATAAAGTGTTGAATTTAAAAATGTTTTATTCTTGTCTACATTAGCATCTGCTGTGCAGTGATGGTGTGTCAGCTACTTTAGAGAAAGGCTCGACACATGTGGCCTTGCTTGAAAAACTTGTAAAGTTGATAGCCAAAATGAGCAGCTGATGTGTGAACACACGAAATAACATCAGAGTTAAGGAGTCTGAGATTGGTAGCTTCTCTTAGTCTTTACATTATGGAGAAAAAAAAAAAAAATCTACTTCTATAGTTTCTAGACATTCTTTTAAAGATAAAAGTGAGAAACAGTCACATTGTAGGGGTTGGAAGGGACCTCAAAATATCATCAGGCCCAACCCCCCTGCCAAAGCAGGTTCTTTAGAGCAGGCTGCCCAGGTAGGCATCCAGATGGACCACAGAAGGAGACTCCTCAACCTCCCTGGGCAGCCTGTTCCTGGACAGGACATGGCCACAAGATGGAGCACAGGAAGTTCCACATCAACATGTGAAAGAATGTGGAACAGGAACAGGACTGGCATTGGAACAGACTCTGGTCTGAGCCTTGTCAGGAAAAGTTTTAAAGTCTACATGTATTTAAGGTCTATTTCAGCTGAAGTCATGATAGGTTGATGCAGCTGGTAGTGGTGATCCCAGAAGAACCCATTCACACTACCACCCTGGATAATTCACTTTCTTTCCAGTAGTATTGTTGTTCCAGTATCTTGGAAAAAAAAAAAAAAAAGACACATAATAAAATAGTAATGAAAAGAAAGAAAAATACAAAAATAGGAAAAGAAAAGAAAAAAAAAAAAAAGAAAAAAAAAGGAGAGTGAGAGAAAAATGAAAGATCCCTTGTATTTGACATAGAAAAATTACTTTTAATAGCTGATGTAAATCATCACAGATTCTTTATTCAATATACTGACTTCTGATTTACTTTGCATGACTGATGGGAGAGTCTGGCCAACTACACTTGAACTTTAAAAGGCCAGTTTCATTTTAATAAGTAAAACAGAGAGATTCCTAAAAAAGCAGCTGTAATTCCTTATTTATGTGTGTTTGGGTGGAGGCACAAGAAACTGTAAAAATGTTGCAGAGTGAACCAGTCTGACAGATTGCTAGTGTAGAGTGCCCTTAATGTGAGATGTTCAGCTTTGCATCTCCTCTGCTCATATGTTACCACTAACTTGGTTTATGTTTCATTTTTAATCTGTAAACTGTCTGCAGAACAACAGGAGACGAATGTCCAGGCTGAAATGGGAGGGGGTAGTCATTGATCAACCTGCTCAAGACAGTTCCCATTGATTTTCTGAAGCTATGCATCCCTACATGCCTGCAATAATATGGGAATGTGTTTTGCAATACAAAACAAACAAAAAAATCTGAAAACAAAAACTCCATCTGTCTGGATTTTGCCTAGAAAGCAGAAGATTTTATAACACTTTGTGTGTATATCGTGGCTAGTTGTACTGGTTTCATTGAAATCAGCAAGTTCTGTGGGCTAGAGCACAAAGAGCTTTTCATTATAAGTTAAAAACAGAATAGTGACAATAGCTTTTGCAGATGAAGAATTTAATTGATTACTTTTATGCTTCTGAAAAGAAACTTCCAAAGACTAGAGTTTTATTCTAGTATTGCAAATAGATTGACTCTAAGATTTGTATACACGGGAAAAGAATGAACAGACTCATCAACCTGTGTGCATATCTGTAAAGATTTGTACATTTTATGTCTACACCATGACATAAATACATGTGTTTTTCTCCTTATAACAGGTTCAACAGGTTCTCTTCATCACATAAGGAAAATCTTATGAAGTTAAGAATTTTGCTCAGAGATTCTTCAACAGTTGTGTTGTACTGTTTTTTTTTTTTTTTTTTTTTTTTTTTTTTTTTTTTTTTTTTGTCAATCTCTGTTTAGGGATCTGATACAAAACTGGAACAGGCAATGTTAAATATTTCTCATTAGACTTTTATGATTCGTCATCTTATATCCTGCACTTTCACATTCTGAGGAATGTGTATTGTTAATAGCTGGCAAAGGTGGTAACTGGTGCTTTTGCGAAGTTCCTACAGCCCATTCCAGAACAATCAAAAATTAATTATGCTTAAGGAATAAGGAATTCACATTTAGTCATTTTTACCCTTTTTCCCATTCAAAATAAATTTGATTTAGGTAGAAGAATATGTAAGCTATATAAGAATTTCCTAGTAGAGGAGAAAAATTGCATATTTTTATAAAAGGACTAATTGCCATGAATCACATAAACAATAGTGAGGAAAATTGGATGTGTTGATGCTATGATGCCACTTCCATCTTCAATTTCTTCCTCTTCAGCTGCTCTGTTAATTCAAAAATTTACTGGAAATAAAAGATTTCATCTTTGCCTTGCTGCATTGATCTGAAGCCCAGTTGAACTAGTTATAAAAACATAGAGTCTTCTGAGTCAGAGAAATAATCAAAATTCCAATTAATGCTGCTACTGCATTACACTATTGTCATAGTAACAGTGGCAAGAAAGTTTACATCAAAAGCCTTGTTAGGAAGTGCCAGTCTAAAAGTAATCAAATCCCTGGGAAAGCATTCATAAGTTCAAAAGAAACTAATGAAAGAGGCCTTCAGGATGTAATTTCATTGACAGTTATTCTTAGTTAATAGAGGCAACCCAACCAAGGTGCTCTGTTAAAAGGAAGCTCAGTGACTAAAACAAATGTATTAGAGCAATAGTGCTAAAATTAATGGAAATAAAAAGGCACTGTGCAGAAACAAGCACAAGTTTGTACTTGCAAAAAGTAAATTCACAAAACAGTATCAGCATTAAAAGTGTTTTGGTAAACATACCATTAGAATATATGGACTGAATTTATACTATGGAATGAAAATATGATAAAAAGTCTTCTCGATTTCCTTAGAGTACACTGTCATAAGAGATTGACCCACATCTAAGAAATGCCTAAGAAATTTAAGACGTCTATGCCTATCAATCCCTGGAGAGAACATAAGACATCTAACAAAACTATTTAGTGTTCATACATGGATGACTTTTGCAAATACATGTATGCTCCCATTAAATATTTTCAGAGGTCTGACCACCATTAAACTCAGTGAAAGAATTTTCATTTAAGTTCTATTGAAATGACTTGCGTATCATCATGTTTTTAATTGCCAGCTTTGTTTGTCTTTGACCATTTTAAATTTCTCACAGGGCAGGTCAAGAAAAATAAACATAATTTCCTTCTCATATCTTGAATACGAGAAGCCCACTCTTTTCCTTCCTTGTCAGTCTCCTATCAAGATTTTCTCAGATATTACTTCTTGGGAGTACAGAATCCCGTATATAGCAGACCCTTCTCATTGCTCTTACAAAACTTATGTCATCTTCTCAGTCTATTGTAGTATCACTAACTGAGCAAACAACTATTTTTGGGTTAGAATTTCACCAAGTATATAGTGGATATATGATTAATTGCAGTTCTTGTGTTTCATTGTTCTGTACATTAAGCAGAAGCAAGCTAAAAAAATGTTTAGGTCATATGTCATAACTTCCCACTGTTGATCGTGTTGATCCTACCACTGACAGGCTAGTCAGTGTGGTAGCCTGTATCCATTCTTGGTTCACATTTTGATCTAAAATAAATAGTATCATTTTCTTTTCTTCTATTGTGCAGAAAGATAAAAATGATTATAGAGAGTTGGTAGGGAAATCTACCAAATTCTTTTCATAGGTGTAAAGTTTTGTTTTCTTTCTTTTCTTATTTCCTTTTTTTTTTTTTTTTTTTTTTTTTTTGTTTTTGTAATCCATCATACATTACCTTGTTTATTCTGGGTCCCTTTTCTAATCTTTCCATTCGTAGTGAATACTGAATTTCTCACACTGTTCACCTTGTATACTCAGTGTTGAAAAACAACTATGCGTGTAATGTGAAATTTTGAGGGCCATAAAAGGCAATTAAGATTCAGTTTGTGTTTAGAGCATGCAGATGCTCTTGGAAAATGTCTTAATGTGTTGAATGTTTAGATGAATGATCCTCAGCTCATGACCTGTGTAGAACATGTTGCCTGAAAGACCATCTGATTTGTCTTGATGGCACAGAGAGGGGAAAATAGCAACAAAATATGGTGAGCACATTCTGATGTCAGTCAACACACTTTATATGATTTCTACCATAAAGTTAAGGAGAAAAAAAAAAAAAAAGATACAGAATGAACAAGTCATTCCAATATCTCATAAGCTGACTCTATCACTGCTAGATTCAAACTGAGATACAAGTCTTGATTTTCACTACAACACAAAACTTAGTCCTGATTTTGAATAAAATTTGGAGGTGGTTGTCAAATTTTGCAAGCTTGGGTGGTTAAAATCAGGCAAATGTGACACACTGAAATAATAATTGGTTGCATCCTTTATATGTGCAATGCAGCCCTGTCAAACCAAAGGCGGAAAATATATGTATATATATATATATTACAAAAATAAAATATCTTCTAAAGGCAGAAAAAGGAAGAGAAATAGAAATGAGTCTTGGGAGGAAAGGGTGGAGGAATGTATAAGAAAATAGTGCATATTCAGGTAATGTTCTTTTGATCTCCTTTCACTCCTGTATTTCAAGCTCATCATTAATGCCTACACAGAAGGGAGAAAGGATGGAAAATCAGGCAATCAGTTACACATGTACTTTGATCAGTATTGCATTTTCCTTTTTCAAGTTGTTTGCCAAAGTGCTAACAGACGAGAGGGAGGGTTTCATTTATGGCAATTGTTCTGTCAAGTATGCTCTCTGGAATGTTTCCATAATCTCTAAATTTAATCCTATATTTATCTAATGACAACTTAGAGGTGATTTCTATGATTTGGATTTGACTTTAATTCCACATCATCAAAGCTTTCTACCTGGCAGAAATTGGGTATAGTATATAGCTTTCCATGTCCTCAGTTTCAAGCCACTGTACACAAGTACATGTCCTGGATTTGGCTTGTATATAGTTAGCTTTGTTTACATAGGTGCACATGATGCTGTGTGTTGGATTTTAGATGAAAATAGTGGTGACAGTACTCTGATGTTTCAGTTGTTGCAGAGCAGTGCTCACCTGGAGCCAAGGACTGTTCAGTTTCCCATGCTGCCCTGCCAGCAATGAGCTGGGGGTGCACCAGGAGCTGGGAGGGGACAGAACCAGGACAGCTGGCTCAGGCTGGCCAAAGGGATGTCCCATGCCATGTGGCACAATGCTCAGCAATGACAGCTGGGGGAAAGGAGGAGAAAGGAGAGATGTTTAGAGAGATGGCATTTGTCTTCCCAAGAAACCATTACATGTGATGAGCCCTGCTTTCCTGGTAGTCGCTGAACTCCCAGGTTCTTGCCTGCTGATGGGAAGCAGCAACTTCCTTGCTTTGCTTTGCTTGTGTGCATGTCTCTTGCTTTACCTGGTAAACTGTCTTTATCTCAACTCATGAGTTTTCTCACTTTTACATCCCCATCCCACTTTGGGGCAGTCTGGGGACTGAGTGAGTGGCTGTCTGATGTTTGGTTCCCTAATGAGGTTAAACAGCAACAGTATGTAACCAGCGTTACATACATACATACGTTACATACAGCGTTTTTCAGGTGGTGAGAACAAGGTCTGGAAAAAAACTAAAGAGCAAGTAATTAAAAAGTTAAAATTATTTTTTAGAAATCTACATTTTGGTGCTTAGTTTCTGACTAACAGAGGAAAATAAAATGTAGAAAAGCTTGGAGGGAAAAAAAAAAAACAAACTTGGAAAACTTGGAAAAAAAAAACATGGAGGAAAAGACCTTCCCTTCTTCCTTCTTATTGGTTATGACCCAGGCTATACATGGTCCCATATGAAGTGACATGGTATCTTCCATGCAGCTAGTGTCTCCAACACTGTCTTCAGCTTATAAAAATCTCTTTTTACCATTCAGCTTGAGAGAGGGAAAATAAAGGAGTGGGAAAAAGAGGAAGCAATTTTCATATGTTTTGGTGGAGCAACTCAGTTTTGGGCTAGTGTTGACATTGAAACAAGATTGAAAGTAGGGCATGGGTTAGGGAATCCTAACAGTTTCCAGCTGGAAGGGGCAAGAAAGAGATACACCATCAAATCCCGTAACAACACATAGTTGTTTTTGTTCTTCCCTAGCACTGTACAGAGGGAGCTGATCAGCTTGCAAGATCAGACATGGGTCATTTCCCTCAGCATCCTGGGGCAGTGTTTGAAAGCAGGGTTGTGCGTTAACTATGACAATTCTCTATAGGAACTTTTACCAGAACTTTAAAAATGTGCCCTGTAATAGTCTCTGACAGCAATCAGCCAGGGTCTGGCTCTATGATCCCTTTCCTCCCCGTTGCAGAGTCCCAGGACACCTGTCCATAAAACTCCCCACCTCCACTATAACTAATGAGGTTGTGGAGCACAACAGAGCATCATAGGTCACTCACTACCAACAGTATGACAAGTGTTGGTTCTGTATAAATTACCTTGTAGGCACTTTTTGTAGAATATTTCATTATTTTGTGTGGCAGCTTCAATAGCAGCAGTATGGGACACATCTCCCATTAGTAGTGCACAATATATTTTCTTGTCAGTTAATCTTGAAAGCTGACTACCGTTCCTCAAAAAGGCTGGATCTTTCATTTCCTACTAATAAATACTTCATGCTAAAAGCATTATTGCTAGAGAGATGTCAGTAATTGACTGCTTATCATCACATTTTCGTTGTGCCCTATGACAAAAATATTTTCTGTAGTGGATGTAAAAGAAGAATAAGAGAGGTGACGGGAGTAAAGTAGGGAAAGAGGATCGAATTGAGCTTTAGATGAATAGCCCTCTGAACAGTCTGATCTTCCATAGACAAGGTAAAGTCTGGATGGTTCTGGAATATGAAAAAACAAAAACAAAACACATACACACACACACACACAAAAGTCTGTAAAGTATTAATATCACCTTAAGTATTTTGTGAATATTCGATGGTGCTTACTCTGTTCTCTATATATTATATAGCCTATCTGCATGTGGAATGTATAAGTAGTTAATCCTGACACACTTATCCACTTAAAAAGGCAGTTACTGGAGACGTGGCTCTGTTAAAATTGTCACTATGAATTTTTTTTTGGTAGCATAAATAAGCAGGCCAGAGCAATGACCTACTATTTCTTTTGCATCATTATCTTCTGCAGCTCCTGACAAAGAATTAGCCATTTTAGATGTGTTGCATATGTTTCAGCTTCATAGTGCACGCAGGAAAAAAAAAAATACACACAGCAACAGCTTGAATTGTATTTATTCCAAGAAATTATGCTGCTGCTGTACTAGTACTGGAAACACGGATTCCTCAAAAATTGAAGAAAATGAAGGAAAACACAAAGGACTCTTGCAAAAATGCATGTGAGGAGACTATGAGTGAAGGGCTGAGAAAGGACAAGCATAGCTTTTTTTTTTTTTTTTTTCTTAAAATGTTTTGAAGATCAGTGATTCACATAGGTTTCTAAAGAAGTCTGTCTGCAGATCATTTACGCTGCAAAGTAAGATTTCAGCTGATAAATTCCTATTGACTGATCCTGTTTCTTCAATTACCCCCTAAAAAGGATCAGGTTTATAACCCTCTTAGCTACCAAATCTCAAAGGTTCCAGACAGCCAACTCAGCCTCAGTTACAGCTAAGTAACAAAAGTAATCAGCTTAATCCTTTCACAAGCTGACTCGTGTCTTCCAAATCTCCAGTATGTCCATCCATCTTAGTGCATATCCACATCCCTTCCAGTTAAAGCATGGCATGAAGCCTAGTGTTTCAGAGGGAGGATGTTGCTGTGTCTGGATCTCAAGTCTTCTTCTGGCTGGAAAAATCATTTAGCCTTCCTATGCCTCTTTGCCCCTGATGAAGGTGATAAAATCTATCATTACTTCCACACTTTTTCTTATCCATGTCGTGTTTATATTGGTTCTCAGGCTGAGCTTTTTTTACAGTGATAAAATGGTATTTTGAAAATGGAGCCATCTTGATTGTCAGAGGTACTCAGAAAACAGTCGTACAGACACTAATGGAAGTGAGCTGAACAGTAATATTTGGCACACACCAGGCCTCCAAAATTTGGAAGCTGCTTAACTGGAGAGATTTTAGTTATATTTTGAACCCTTAAAGCTATTGATACATTTAAGGAAAATAAAAAAGTGAAATAAAAATAAATAAAAGTGAAAATTCAATCTGTCTGTTTATCTGTGTATTGGTTTTACTCTATCGTTCTATTACAGCACCTGAACAGTTTCCACAAAAATAAATAAATAAATAAATAAAAGTCAGGAAAAAAAATCAATAACAGTGGTGTTATCTCACCCTGCCCCTGCTGGCTTTTCTCCTTTTTCTCTCCTTTTCTTAGTCTGGCTCCGAGTTTGTCACCTCCATGCTGTGAACACTAGCACTGCCTGTTAGCTGGCTTGACTAAAGGAAGTGATTTCATTTGAAATCAAGAGGCTCAGCAAGTGCAATTTATCCTTTTTATTGCAACCATCATGGATCCCACTGAGATGCAAAAGTCTGACTTCCCAACACACATGACATTTGTGGCACTGGCAGGGAAATGTATCTCTGCTGGCAAAGGTGGTTTCATGTCCTACCAACAGGAACATGTCTGCATCTCTTTAAGTAAGGGTTTATCTGCTCAGTTTGACTTCAGTCACCTGTTGAGCCTAAGCAGTCAGGAGTTTCTGTTACTTTTTTTTTTTTTTTTCCCTCCCTTCTTTCTCTTTTTTCGTCAAGCTTTCCTGACTTTGGCATTCTCCCTGTGTGCTATGAAGGTGGTTGTGTGAGTAGCTCAGAGAATAATTATCCTTGCTGAGACCTGAAGAGGCAATTCATCATGTCAGGTTAACAATAGCTGTGCATAGCACAAGGAAGCCTACATAACTAAGCATTGAAAACTAAGCACAGAGCACAGTGAATTTCCCCTATGAATATAGAATTTGAGGTCATTATCTCACAGTTTTGCTGAATACCACTGGACATATTTTGAGGCTAATAGGTGCATCACTTTGGCTTTATTTCTACCTGTCAGAAAAACAGAGGATTTATGGCTATTTCACTCAGCCCACCAAGCAATGCTATGAATAGTATCAAACAGTCTTTTTTCTAAATTCTGCTTGCCTTGGGGACATGTATAATTACCTCTTCTGATATAAGGCATATTGAATTGTATTTATTTTTATTTTGATGTGCAATGCCACATTCCTGTTCAACTTATTGGCATGTTGTTGATAGGCAGCAATTTTATATAAATTTATTATTTGTTCCAGAAGAAGGCTGCAGTCTTCTGTGAGTGCTTGGGTATGGGCAAATAAACTTCATTTACAGCTCTTGTAAATGGGTTCTCTCTCCAAAACTCTACCTTTACGGGATTTTTCCAGACCTGACATGCAGCAGAAGTACCTAAACCAGCAAAGGTCTCACTCCTGCATATTTCAATGCGCCAAATTCACAGTCTTCTAAAATCTGGAGGACCATTTGGTAGGAACTAAGAGAGCTTTGCCTAGGCCTATATGGAAGATAGGTTTGAATTAGTTCAGTATGTCTGACAGCACTACAATGAAGGTAAACTGAGCCCTGTCAGAGGTATCCATCTCTAAAGGTGTCTAGAATACACATATATACATACACCTATGTTTTCAGTGATGTTTGTGGCTGTTTGTGTATTTTATAAACAGTCTTTTACTTTTTTTTTTTTTTTTTTTTTTTTTACTTTTACCAATAATTTTAAATTTAAATTTGTGCAGCTAAGCAGGTTTTGAAGAAGTTATCAACCACATTTTCTGTGAGTAAATATTCCTGTGTAAATAATGTGGAGAGGATGGGTAAATCAACATTGAAATATTAAGAGATATACTGTTGTGAGACAAATTAAATGTTGAATTTTAGTTTCACTTCAACTTAATATGAAAAGAAATTCTGAAATAAATAAATACAAAAAATGTCATTGTATTTACAATGCTTGCTTACTTTTATATTGGGTATGAATAAGAAAGGAGAAATCTTGGCTATATCTCCAACTTTGTTTTCTCACACTGTGCTCACCAAACTACCCTTAAATCACTAAGTCTCATAGAAAAAATACAAAATAAAATAAAATAAAATAAAATAAAATAAAATAAAATAAAATAAAGAATTAAAAGCTTGGCAAGTTTATGAGATTGGATTACAAGTCTTCATAAAATAAAATCTGATCTTGCCACTTACTAGAATCCTTGTTTTTGGTAAATTTAGAAAGGAAACAAAAAGTTAAATCAGATTTCCTTATGATAGGGTTATTGAAATGCAGCAGATGATGGATGACTCTGGATACTTCTGCACAGCGAGCAACAAATTCCCCAGACCCTAAATTTTGACAAAATGATTTCTGATGCAGTATATGATTCTTGCAAAAGATTTGTGTTCATGCAAAAGATTTGTGTTCAGAAGTGGAAAGACAGGAAATAGGTTAGGATACAGGCAGATGTACCTACCATATACCATCAGTGCCTCCTATGAATGAACAGTCTTTGCTCAACAAAGCAGCAGCTCTAACATGACTTATATGGAACACTGATTTAAGATTTTGCTAACAAAAGAGAGAGGGGACATGGAAGTGGCAAAATATAAACAACTTGATATTAACCTGGAATGAAATTTGAAGAAAACTATATTTTTTAAATAAAATAAATTGCATGGTTGTAATACTTCAATGTTCCTCTCCTTTCTGTGACTTTTTAAGTTGCTAGTATGGTGTGAAAACCACTATGATTTTTGTAATGTTTCTGTTTATCTGTGTTGAGGAAATTGCAGCTTCAATCTTCCTTTGCTGTTTTCAGAAGTTAATGGTCTGTTGTAATTCTGCTATGAACTGATTGCCAGACTTTTGAGATCTGCAAGGCTGGATTACATTTTCAGTTTCCCCAAAACAGATGTTAATTCTGGAAAATGAGGATGATGCCCAGAAAGTTTATTAAGAACAGAGTTGAAGTTCTTGTTTCTCAACTCATGCTCCTAAGTTCTCCAAAAGTAACATTTACATGGTTGTAGTCCAATCCCTATCAATGTCCCATACAAGAATAAAGGCTGGTTTCCTTGATGCATGAGATATTTTATTGTAGATGAGCATTTCTTAGCTTCAGAGAGAATCCCTCCCTTTTCCAGCCCAGGGTATAACAGGAGTATCTCCCACTATCATTTGCAGTCATAATCAGTTTTATGACTCAGTGTATAAAGGACTTACTGCTAGACTGCTAGAATAATATGGTTTAGCAAAATGCTTAGGAGGAGTTTATGATTTGGGGAATATTTTATTAATATGTTCACTTCAGTGAAGATGGCCTCAATTTAGGATGAAGCAACAAACTCCCTTAAAAAATAGGCTTTTTATCTTACGATATCTTCTACTTGTGTGTCACAACTCAAACAGCTTTAAGGCTTCAAAAGTTGACACAGAAAAGTTATAGGAGGTTTCACGCTCTGCTAAGATGGGAGTTCATACACTGCTGGAAATCTGGATGTTCAAGGGTATTGCTCCAGTAGTCATGATCAGAGACCTAACACTTCTCCTACCACCTAGGAACAAAAATCATTGAAGGCTGTACTTCTGAGTTCAATCGTCTCCCATTCAACCTTTATTCACTATGAAGTCTCTCAAACAGTGAGCATTGCTCACAATTTCTCACAATCCAGAAGTGATAGTCCTTAGGAACATTGCTCACCCCTGTCCTGTCCCCACCATCCCTCCTATCTGCTGTCACTACATACCAGTTCTACATCCTGAAAATAATTGCAGTAATAGATGTAATAAATGGCTCAGTCTTCAAAATAGGACTATAATAAAAGTTTTCAATTTATTAAAGGAATAGAGGTAAGCAAACAGTGCTGGGTGCGCTGGGAGTCTCTGCTCCACCAAGACACACACCAGTTACATCAAGCAGCTGATTTTTATGCTCCTAGGCTGATACATATTCATTACTACTTCTAAAAAAAACAGGGTTATTATAATTAGTTTCCAGAATCCAAACCCTCCTACTGGAGCATGCGTATCAGTCTCCGGTGGTGTCTCTGGGGGTCTCTGGGGGTCTCTCATGCTGAAGGCTCATAATCTTCCTCCCTCTTTTCTTTCTCCTTTGTCCAACTTGGCTGTATGTCAGAGACTTGTGCAATGTCCCCTGCAAGCTTTGTCTTTTAGTTGTTCTTCAGCTCTCCCTGTCTCCTTAATCTCCTGGCCAGATATCAGAGACTTGCATAGTGTCCCATGCAATAGTCATAGTAGTTAGCAGTTATTCTGAACTCCCCCCCCCCCGCCCAGATATCAGAGATTTCAAGGAAAAACCTACAAATACATTTCCCTTCAAGCTCTCTATTGACACAAATTGCTAAAACATTCCTTTGCAAGATACAAGAACTATATACATTAACCACTCTGTTTTTCTTCGACTTGTGGTTATACAAGGGTATGTAAGACAGAAGGTCACATTCATCACACCATGAGGCCCTAGCACTGTTCCATACTGACTCGAATCAGATGAACATATCTCACACAGATATTCACTAAAAACAACAATGACCAAGTGCAGCATGATTATTCCTGTGCAATGGCTTGGGGGAATTGGGGCAGGATGAGGTTCAGGGGCTTAACTAAAGCTGCAGATGTAGTGGCAGAGAAGAGGGAAATGTCAGACTCAAACACGAGCCTTACAAACCAGGCACTCCTACCTCAACATTATAGAAGTCACATTTAACCAATGCGCTGATTTAGGATGAAGCAATTTGCCATCAATTACAGAGCAACATTATTGTGTCTAACTTTGCTAAGCCCCTGAATGAACCAAAGGTCTGGAAGGGCCAAAAGGGCCTCAGTCAATTCTGCTAACTGTGTAATTCTTAAGCAGAGATGATTTCTCCTAAACAGTATTTATGCTAAATTTCATGGCACCTGATGACCTCAATTAAAACCTTTCAGAGGAAATCAGAAGTGCCAGCAAGGTCCTGCAAGATGAATGTCTATGGCTCTCTCCTGCTAACTGCTGATATAAGCTTGATGATTTTAAAGATTTTACAGTGATGCTGCAGCTTCTTTTATCAAAGTGTTAGAATGGCAATAGTGATAATGTCTCACTGAAAGAGTGACTGGCTTTCTCTGGTCTCTCTCATAATGCATATCATTAGAATCCAGATAAATCTCCCTTCTTGGCACATTTGATTGGAGAGAAGAATAAAGTTGTGATTTCCTAAAGTTTCTAAGATTATATCTGTGATGATAATTGACAAAGTGCATGAACTTTTGCAACTTTACTGGTCTTTACTGGGCAAGGCAGTAATGACCCAGAAGGTATTTCTTAAGAATGAACCAAGCGTGATGAACAAAATGAAAGCTTGTGTGCCACTGGGCTTTAAAACTTATACATAGCATAAAATGGAGGGTGCAGAGAGCTGCACAGGACAAAATGCAGGTGCAAACATAGGTGCCAGGCCCCACACTGAATGCGACAGAACTATGCTAACCACACATTTGTTGGAAACCTTAACTCCTTAATATTAGAAAACCATGAGAGATAAATTAAAATAACGGATGGGCATATGGGGAGATGGGGATCTATCGTACTTAGGGATACATATTTATATAAAATGAAATATGTATTGTTTGCACAAAAGAATCCTGGAAGTGATTACACAGGTCAGGAAGCTGGGTATGCAGATAGGAATTAATGTGCTGTTCAAAAGCCCAGCTTTGTGCAAACGTTCAGTGTAGTTATGTGGCAAATTGCTTACTTTGTTGTGAGCATTTCTTGTGTATAAACATATCAAACCCCCATTTCTTAAGACTAAGCCCTATGCTAGTTTAAACTCTCTTATCACCACCAGCTTCCACAGCTGAATATGTACTAGTATGTACTAGAGTTCATAACCAAAAGGCCAGATGTTTGTGTTCCTGAATATTGCCTTCTTGAAAAGATAAGTGCATTCATTTCTGTTTCTTCTGATGATTTAGAAATTTCAACTTAGAGTTTTCTACTGAATAAATATTTAGAGGCTTCCAATGAGTTCAGGAGTTTGTTTTTTTTTTTTTTTTTTTTTTTTTTAATTATTATTACTATTTTTTATTTTTTCTCAAGTAGAAAAGCATACCGTTATGGCCATGAATATTGTAATTTCATTTATTCCAAATTCAGTGCAAAACTTGAAGGTAAAAAAGAGTTTTCATAATTTTAATTGAAAAGAATGATTTTGTGACATTTTTTCATGTTGGTGGTAAACAAAATTTTGGTTAAACATCTTCCAGGACAGGACAGTTT
The DNA here is from genome assembly GCF_047663525.1 of Anas platyrhynchos. Classification (NCBI taxonomy): domain Eukaryota; kingdom Metazoa; phylum Chordata; class Aves; order Anseriformes; family Anatidae; genus Anas; species Anas platyrhynchos. The sequence continues at coordinate 5,050,014 of NC_092621.1, read as the reverse complement.
TTGGAAATTATGAGATTAATAAATGCAACTCTGAAGAAAAGATACTGTTAATTGCAAGTCCGTTCTAATATTTGGGACCTGGGAATTCATTGTATAATTAGGATAAAGTTTAAGCATATTTTTAACTGCACTGACCCATAGAATAAATATATTTTGGATGTACATAGGATTTACTTGAATGATTTTAAATCCCTACAATCACAAGTATGCAGCAACTGCAATCTTAAATTGTTCATTTAATGTTAATCACAGCCCTTGTAATATGGAGCCAACCCTGTCTAAGGGACATGACCTTATCACAGTGGACAGATGGCAAAAAAATTCAAGCCGTGTTAAACCTTTTTCTTCAACATTTTTTTGTTCTTAACATATTTATTGCTGACACCATATATCAGTGATATAGCTTCTGTTCAGGTGAATACGATAAATTGGCAGTAATAGGTTCAGCTCTGGGAACTCTTCAGCCATTGCTTTTTGAGCTGTTTCTGTAAACTGAGTGTCTGGAAGAAACAAGGAAGAAAAAATAAAGGGAGGGAGAGAGCCTTTTGGAAACCCTTCTGCTTGGCTTAATTCCCATGCAGAGAGAAGAATAAATTAATGCAGACACCATGTTTTTCTGGCTCGGATGTCATATTTTCTCATGACTGGAAAGATCAGTGGCAATGCAGAATATGTGGAGGAGAAAGGGGGAAGCAGAAAATGCAAGAGAAAAATATACCTGAAAACATTAAACTTTGCACTAGCAATATCGGTTAAATGTCTCCTGTATTTGTAAGAGAACTAAGTCTCCGTGCATTGATGTTGAGCCTCTACTCCTCCACAGATGTCTGTCATCCTAGTGAAAGAACTGAATATGGTTTGCAGGCATGGCAGGAAATACAGCTTAATACAACTTAATAGAACTCTGCAATTGTATTGTATGACTTTATGAATACTCTGCATAACTGTGCAAGTTATGAACATATTTTATGTGTGTCAGATTTTCTATTCCTGTGCTCTTTCCACATTTTTCCTCTGCTTCTTTAAGAAGAGACTGATATGGACACCTTTCTAATTATATTTGGGGGTGAAAAATTATCCCTGCCTAGCTCCAATTCAGCAAGTTCAGGGAGGGATTTCTAGGTTCAATAGCACTTTTCCATTCCATGGACAGATATCCTCATGATATGACTAAAGATTTTTTTAAAGAGACTTAGTGCCTTCTGTGCCAGAAACAAGCTCAGCTGCAACTGTTCTTATTTCCTATTTGGTAAACGTCTTGTCTGAAGTGACCTGATATATGCTGGACATATGTTCAGCATAAGAAATGTGAGTATTAGTAGGAAAAATAAGAACATCCCACCCAGAGAGTTATCGCTCAAATAAAGATCCTGAGAGCAGATGTCCTGGTTTCAGTTAGGACAGAATCAATTTTCTTCCTAGTAGGAAGAAAAATCTTCCTAGTAGCTGGTCGGGTGCTATGTTTTGGCTTAACACAAGAAGAACACTGATAACATGCTGACGTTTTAATTGTTGCAGAGCAGTGCTTACACCAATCCAAGGATGTTTCAGCTCCTCATTCTGTCCTGCCATCAGGCAGGCTGGGGGTGCAGCAAGATCTGGGAGAGGACAGACCCAGGACAGCTGACCCAAACTGGCCAAAGGGGTATTCTATTCCATCCCATCTGATGTCATGCTAAACAATATATAGGGGTGGCTAGTTGGGGCGGGAGGAGGGTGGGGAGGAAGGGCTGCTCGGGGTTAGGCTGGACATTGGTCAGTGGGTGGTGAACAATTGTGTTGTGCATCACTTGTTTTGTACACATTATTATTAGTAGTACTATTATCATCGTTATTGTTATTATTATTATTGTTGTTATTATTTTTCTGTCTTAATAAACTATCTTTATCTCAACTCACAGGCTTCACTTTCCCATTTCTCTCCCTTATCCCAGAGAGGGAAGGGGGAGGGTGAGCGAATGGCTGTATCGTGCTTAGCTGCAGGCCGTGTTAAACCACAACAGCAGATTTACTGGGACTGGGATGGAAGGAGGTGTGAGAATTGCCTCTCTCAGCAGCAAGGAGCACTCATCCCTGATAAGTAGCAGCGAAGAGCTGCAAAGTTGTGCAGTTACAGCTGCATCAAACAGTGAGTGCACAGCACGCATCCTGAGCAGGGAGGTTCCCAAGTGATTAAGTTGTATGTGCAATTAAACCCTAATGCCCCAATAACTCTGAAAAAAGGCAAAGGGCCTATGGATGCAGGAAGGAACAAAATCCTCAGGTTCTTTTTACTGGCCAATAAACCTACTATAAATGCTAGTGACTGGAGTCCCAGATCTTTATATATAGCTGCAAAGCAGTATTTCTGTTAGCTGGAATGGTGGTAAGATCACTTCTGTTGTCTTCAAATTAAATCACAAACACTTTTGACAGTATTCTTATGCCACATGGGAAAGAAGGGGAGACTGTTATTCTTGGTTATGTTCTGGGAGTTAGGGGTGAACTTTTAAGCTTAGTTCTAAGCATTTTTACTTCTTTTAGGCCTGTTACAAATACACAAAAAAAAGTTGAGAAAATCATTAAAACTTATGCCAGCATACGCTATTCTTTAGAAAGCATTGCTCAAGGCCTTCCAACAAAGATTCCTGAGGAATTCACCAGGGAGACTCACCTCAAGTAAATTTAGCCTTCTAAAAATTAACAAAATCGGCAATGTGGCTGACTACAAATCATAGAGTCATAGAATATTGCAAGTTGGAAGGGATCCTAAGGATCATTAAGTCCAACTCCTGGTACTGCACAGGTTTACCTAAAAGTTTAGACCATGTGACTAAGTGCACAGTCCAATCACTTTATAAATTCAGACAGGCTTGGTGCAGTGACTATGTCCCTGGGGAGCCTGTTCCAGTGTGCGACCTCCCTCTCGGTAAAGAACCTCTACCTGACGTCCAGCCTAAACCTCCCCTGCCTCAGCTTAACCCCGTTCCCATGGGTTCTATCACTAGTATTTACAGACAATAGGTCACTTGCCTCTCCACTCCCCCTCGTGAGGAAGTTGTAGACTGTGATGAGGTCCCCCCTCAGCTTCCTCTTCTCCAGGCTGAACAGGCCCAGTGACCTCAGCTGCTCCTCATACGTCTTCCCCTCTAGGTCCTTCACCATCTCCATCGTCCTCCTCTGGACACTCTCCAACAGTTTTACATCCTTTTTGTACTGTGCTGCCCAGAACTGCACACAGTACTCGAGGTGAGGCCACACCAGCGCAGAGTAGAGCAGGACAATCACTTCCCTCAACTGACTAGCAATGCTGTGTTTGATGCATCCCAGGATACAGTTGGCCTTCCTGGCTGCCAAGGCACACTGCTGGCTCATATTCAACTTGCTGTCAACCACAACCCCCAGATCTCTCTCTGCGGGGCTGCTCCCCAGCATCTCATCGCCCAGACTGTATATATAGCCAGGGTTGCCCCATCCCAGGTGCAGGACCTGGCACTTGCTTTTGTTAAACTTCACATGGTTGGTGATTGCCCGACTCTCCCATCTGTCCATGTCTCTCCGCAAGGCCTTTCCACCCTCATCTGAGTCCAAAACTCCTCCAAGTGTCATCGGCAAATTTGCTCAAAACACCTTCTAGTCCTACATCCAAATAATTTATAAAAACATTAAGATGGAAGCAAAGCACCTGTTTCAGAATAAAGACTATCAGTCTTTATTCAAACATACTTAGGTTATTAGCTATAAACAGAAGCTCACACAAAGAACTTAGGTCAGTTTAAGAAGTATAAGTTTTGTAAAGTTGAACCTGAACTAAGGGGAGGCATGAGTAATTCTGGTATTAAGTTCCTTTCCCCACATTCTGTGCTTCTGCAACTTAGCACAAAGTGACCTACCAATCAAAGATAGTTTGGATAATGTATGGGTATCAATAAAGGTATTTTCATTATTTTTTTTTTCTATGCTCTACCTTGTTTTTTTGTTTGTCTGTTTTGCTTTTTTTTTTTTTTTTTTTTTTTTTTCCCCTCTGTTTTTCCTGTGTCTCCAGAACTAGGCTGAGAATGCAAACTGTAAGGAACAGGGCCTGTCCCTTCATTGTACTTGCAAAGACTTCTCAATAAATTGGAGCCTACATTCATACGCAGATGTGACTACCCTGCTGTATTTTTTTACTGTTCCTGGTTGTTTTTCTCAGTCAAGTCGTCTTTGGGTACAGAAAGTAGGAATCATCCATCATCTCCAGTAAAGCACAGCAAGCGAGTGGAAATGACAGCCAGCCAGCCAGCTCAGACAGCCAGCAGGCCAAACCTGGGGCTTTTGCAGGGAGGTTTCTGTTCAGATGAAAAATTTGTGACCTGGGATGTGGGAGATTAGGGTTTCCCATGGCAGGGAGTTTAGGGTGACAAGTGTTACCCATAAAGCACAGCTGAATGCAAAGTGGTAAGACAGACTGAGGCATTGCCATGCTGCTGAACCAAAACTGAAAGCAAAGGTGCTAGTGAGCAAGCTGGAAAGATGAAACATGTATTTGGTTCAAATCAACAATAAAGCATGCTGCACTTGGTTTGGCACCAGAGACTAAGAGTTTATAAAAAACAGCTTGTTCTGATATAGCAGAAGGCAGTACAATGCTATGTGGTTGCTGAGTAGACCATGAAAACTGTATCAAAACTTTCTTATTGTACATAACTCAGCAGGAGAAACAGATCCTCACCAGCCTTAGGAGAAGAGAGGAGACTCTGAGAGTCGTCTTGGCTTATGCAGAGTAAAGTGCATGGCAAATGAGAATTTCACAGAGAAGCAGGTTCTCCTTATTTTTTAAGACATTTTGACAGCTGAGTGCAAACTATTCCGAAAAGAATAATCTAATACGTTTATGTGTTTGTTTTCTTGTTTGTTTTAAAATGAAGCCAATACAAGTCTGTAGAAATTATAGAACAAACACTTTTACACTAACTTTTGAACAGGTAATTTCAGAGATGAATATCCCCAGTCAGGATTTCTTGGGTAAAATTGTAAGTGGATGAAAATCTTCCTAGACCAGCCTCTTTTAAATCAATATAATTGGCTATGATAATTTAAAGGTACTGCATGAAAACACAAGGTCAGCTACAACTTCTGCATCTTGTCTTAAGACTATGCCTAAGGTTAGAAAGCAGTTATTTTTCTCCTGACTCTATGATTTTGCTTGTAGCTGAAACTCTTTCTTAACCAGATGTACAAAGTACTTAAATTCCTTTGGATTTGGTAAACAGGAACGGGTTGGCAACCATCAGTACTGAAAATTAGCAAAAGCTTCAAGGATCAGGACCCAAGAAGCATCCTGATTGTCAGGAGTCCATTTGCTGCAAATGAACCTTACTGTCACCCCAGCCACAGAGATTTAAAACAAAGCTGCATATTAGCACATAGGTGTATATGCCACATAAATAGATAGGCAGAATTTATTCACTCAACCTGCAGCACCAGGAACTCCTTGTTGCCTGCGCTGACACACCAATACTGAACAGCATTAATTACAAAGTAGCAATTGTCTGTGGTTTCAGGACATGATTAATGAGCATGATTTTCCTTTATGTGATTATTGATTTAAACCGTGTCTGCTAATTTTGTGTGGATTTAGTACTTCAACTACTTAGACTTGGAGAAAGATATGTATAAGATCTGGGAATAACTTTTTGCACATTAAAGTCAAAGTCTTTCTGTTTAGCTTACATGCACATGATTACATGGCTGATAGCAAGCACAGAGGAGTGTTGCAATGCCTCCAATAGGGTCTTCCAAAAGGTATGATCCTTCTTATCCTTCCAACCTGCTCTACAGTTACAGAAGATTTACAGGATATGTTTTTCATCTTTTGCAAAACAAGAGTTTGCAATAGAGATGAAATTGGATTGGACTAGCAGCTAGATCTGTCAGGCATGATTCAAGCTCAATTGAAAATAGAGAAAGAAAGATTTCTTTCCTCTGTAAGATCAGCCAGATGGTTGGCAATGCAGACTCATGTCAGAGTGCAAATATATGGTTGATTTGTCCATGCATTTTTTGATCTATTAAGTAAATTTGTCAGTGGAATAAAAATAAGTGAGAAATTATGAAACGAAATCACAAATCAGTATAAATATATACATATAAAGAAGAGTATACCAGAGTTCAGCATGATTCAGCTGTGCTGGCAACACATACAACCCAGAGGAAGAGATGCTTGTGAATTGTCAAGAAAAATGTGCTAAAAAATGGATATACAGCTGACTTAGTAAAAAAAATAAAATAAAAAAAATAAAAAACATATCAATGCCTCAAAAAGACAAAGAAGCCATGCCAGTGAGATTTCAACAGGAAGAGAGAAGCTGAAAAAGAGGTGGCAAAGAGATAAAAGATGCTGCAGATCTTGTAAACAGAGAACTGTGTACAAAGAAACAAGAGAAGGGCATCAGAGAATTGAAAGGAATAAAAAATATAGGTGTAGAGGAAAGAAACATTAGGAAAGAATTGTGTTCTGTGTGTCATTAAGAGTTTGATAAGCTCTTGGGAAATGAGTTCACATTGATGCAGCCCATACCACTTCTTGTATAATGGGCAAAAGAAGTAAGAAAGAAAAAAAAATAAAAAAAAGTAGAGGTAGATGTTCAATCAGCAAGAGCTATGTAAAGGGTACTGTACTGCACTTCATGTGATGCTAGATGAGGGGAGATGTCTGCACTCTAAAAAGGAGGATGTCTACAGAGACAATCAGTAGCCACATTTTGCTAGTCAACAAAAGACTGGGTCAAGGTTCAAGGGACAAATTTTGGACTGGACACAGAAAACTTTTCATTCTCTAGTGAGAGAGAAACACTGAATAGTTGAAAAGGCAAGTAATGCACCTTGCTGTGTGTCTGGGAGGGATTTGAGAGAATAAATTGCAGGAACAACCAAGTACAAGATACCAGAACACAACGATGATGTTGATCACATCTTCGTAAAAGCCATGTCTGTGTAGCACTGCACTGTCATAATGATACAGAGCCAGCACAGGGACAGAAGAATGTTTTCTTTTATGACAACTTATTGTTTGTAAACTATTGCTTACCTGGGGATCCTAACAGGCAAAAACTGTGACCAGTTTCTGTGGTACCTCCCAGTAGGTAATGAGTGTTCTGGATAAAATTAAATTAAATAGAATTAAAATAAATTAAAATAAAATAAAAAAAAATACCAAAGCCAAAAGCTACTCAGTGCCCACCAGCTGATATATAGCATTTTGGGCTCTAGCAGAGGACACAGCAACGTTAATCTACCTCTGATAGCTTTGCCCTTTAAGTGTGGAAGCAAGTGATACATCCTGGTAGGCAGTGGCATTATTTTTCTCCATCTATCACATACAGTTTTGTGGTCATCTTGATAGAACTATCCCCTGCATTTAATACTACACTAACACAATAACCCCACCAATTTTTAATTGTCTTATTTGCTATTATGACAGTAAAAATACAATACAAAGTGTGTGTTCATAGTAAAATGCTTCAGCTCAGCAGTTACACTAACGCAAGGACAAATTCTTGACTCATGAAAATAACACAGATGGATTGCAGTCAAAGGTACAGTGATAAACTCTCTTGTTCGGTGGCTTTTCCCACTAAAACACAATCATTACTCTCCTGGATACTCTCATTTATGCTACACCTTTACATCTATAGTGAGTGTTAACAATTTCTCACATATTTTCAGCTTGTTAATTTTTTCTCTTTTGTTTTCCATATCTCTACATTTTCTCTTCTCCCCCACTGCCATCAAATTAAAACACACATTTATTCCACTGTTTGACAGATTTACATGAAAGAAGTACTTGGGAGAAAGATGTAGAAATGCTTATCATAAAACTAGCACCTTGATAGGAAAAGGCTGGTCTGTGAGAAAAGAAACTAATGAAACTAATGGATTTGTGTCTCTTGTCTTCTTTTCTACTTTTATGGCAACACCCCCCATTCCTTCCACTGCATCCAGTGATTCTCCTATCAGAGCAGTTTCCTCAAGACCGATGAACTTTTTAAGCAACTACCATCAAGCTTCTCTTGTGTCTCCATATCTTCTAGTTCATTATGCACATTTATTTCCCAGCCTCTTTTCGACTCTGTGTAGTAGCCTTTGTACATAATTCTGCCCAGCTTTGTCTTCGCAGTGCCTAGGCTCCTTCCTTCTCCTCTGGATGTATATTTTTCACATGCACCTGGGAAAGAGTTGGAATATACTGCAGGCAACCTACAAATAATTTTTTTTGTCAATTGACCAGCTGCTAACACACCCAAATTTAAAAATTTAAACAGATAAAAGCTGTTTTTTTTTTTTTTTTTTTTTTTTTTTTTTTTTTTTTACTTACAATAGTACTATTCAAAATTTTTATTCCTTCATGCATAGGACCTTGATGTCTTTCAAAATTCAGCCTTTCTTCAAAAATTTCATTGAATCTAACAGAAAGCTTAAAGTTTGTTAGAGGACTTTAAGTGTACTGACAGCTGGACAGGCAGAATGAGAGCATGATTGTGGGAATTCTTTTCCTTTAGGAAAGCAGGTTAAAAACTGGCATTCCAAAAATTGAATGGTGTGACTCTTCCGGGTGGCTGAAGGATTCTTCTGGAGATGCAGTACATTGAAATGATAGTGCAGTACTCTTGCACCTGGGATGACTTTCCTTTGCAGAAAACATTCAAAACTTTTTTTTTTTTTTTTGTTAAGGAATTCTTTGATAATCAGAAAATAGTAAGGAACTGACAGTCTCAAGATCTCCAAATTAAAAAGCAAACTCAGGTCTTCCATTCTCAATGAGATGATTAGTTCAAGAGAGTCAGAATATAGACATTACAATCACTTTTTTTTTTTTTTTTCCTGATAAATCCAGCATATTTTTGAAGAATTGTGCTCTTAGAGAGAAAACAACAAGGAAATTATTTCAGATTTTAATAAAACTTACCTTTCCATGATACATTTGTGCTCTCAAATGTTTTAAATAAGTACCATTTAATTATTTATTATGTTACTTTGCACACTTAAGAAAAGATGAACATTAAGAAATATTTACTGGCACACTTTATTAACATTCTTGAAACCATCTTAAAACCTACCCTGATGTGGAGAACAGAAGATTTCAACTACTTGATGCTGAGCTGATGTTACAACTATCTTGAACAGAGTCAAGGCTCACCAGTGTTGTCGTTTTGCTCACTGGCTAACATTTACATTTTTGAGGTGTAAAGCTCTCTCTTGTTTCACAGTTTAGGCAACATCAGTTGTAATGATCATCATCATAATGAGCATAATAAAAGGCATACATGATTCTATGATTTTCTAAAATTCTGCATTGAATAATTTTAAGTATACTATTGAAGGGACTCCCATTAAGTTGCAAGAAATTTGCGGTTAGGAAATTAATTATCCCTCCCCTCCCCTCCCCTCCCCTCCTCTCTTATGTTTTGAGAACTTGTGATCTTTGTTTTGCTGTTCTCACACTGCTCATCCTGTTTTTCTCAAGCTTCTACCTTACTTTGGAACAGTGAGACCTTCTAATATCCACTTATCTACTTAACATTTCTCCTTATTATGACTACACAGCTACCTTGGAATAAAGAAGACTAGTTCTCTGCTACAAAAACACAACTTTGTTTCTCACATGGAGACATCATAAATTTCAGTAGCTGATGTTTTATAGCTATTGGTATTTTTTTGTTTGTTTGTTTGTTTCCATTGCAAGTCACATTATACGTAAATTCTCCTTGATGTTCCTTTTAGGAGATAAGTATCAGCTTCGTGGTGAGAAAGGCATTAAGTCAGTTCTGTGAGACCTGGGACAAGAATGCAGCTGGCTAATAGAACAGAGTTACTGCTCAGCAGTTTTATCACTCAGACTTTTGGCTGGATTGATTCAGATTAGATGCTTTAGTAGGCCGCATTGTATACACATGTGAATGTCAAAGATAGAGACTTTTGTCATTAAAGTGTCTCATACATATCTTTGTCCTCCACAAATTATGTTCAGATGTTTTGGCCTGAAAATCCATATTTGCTTCTAAATTTAGGGAGAGAAATAGAAAGAGGTGAAGGAAAAATGAAGACAGTAAGTGATTGTGTGCTGCTCACCATCCAGACACCAGTTTGGAGAGCCTGCTCCATACACAGCATGCTGACGGATTTTGACCTTTGTAATTTTGCAGTGCTAAGAATAATGTCTGGACACTGTGCCACTAGAATATTTTAAATGTAAAGGCCATGAAGTTTGTGAGTCCTTTAGAGAAAGTAAAGCAATAAATTCAATATAAATATATTATTCAAAATAAATTCAGAGTTCTGTATGCATGGGTGTGTGCAGTGGAAGGGGAGCAGTAGGATCAAAGAGGAGTCAGTAGAAAGGGTAGGGAAGAGCTGGTTGTGTATAAAATGGGGCAGACAGTGTTCTTCTCTGCTCAAGCCCTGTGCCTGGTCACTGCAGCCTGTCCTGTGCTCTTATTAGATCTTTTCTCAACTCTCTCTCTGCTTATTCACACTCTCTTTTGTGTAAGTGTGCTGAAGGACCACATGATAGTTCCTAGTGAACCTCTCTGTGTGTGAGTGAATTTTGTGCCAGCTGCTGGAGTCAGGCCAGGGTGTAGGCCCCAGGCTATGGTGCCAGCTCTGGAAGCCAGTGGGGTCCTGCCATCAGCTGCTGGAGGAGTGGGGTCCTCTCCTCCCAGCCCTGGACTGGAGCCGTGTGTGCTCCCAAACCAGCAGCTAGTGCGGCAGGCAGCTAGAGGAGGCAGCCACGCTCTGCACCTCACTTAACAGGATCTGAGAAACTGAACCAGTGTGCAAGCCAGGCGAACTGTGGAAAAGATTAATCTTATGCGTTTATTTCTTAAGATAAATAAGAAAGGAAACACAGTTCCTTACACAGAGATAGTAAATATTGAACAGAATACACAGTGTTGTATCTATTGAAAAGGAAAAGTTCCATGTTTTACATCAGGACAAATGGCTGGTAGCTTGCCCTCAGAGATTTAGCAACTAAGGGCATAAAAAGAAGACTTTTTGTAGTATTTAACATCACATTTGAATCAAGTTGAATGATTTGGCTATCCTTCCCGAAAATATAATTGATTTCCTCCAGGGAATATGTTGGAACTCTTTGTTTGGACTTCACTGAAGCATTTGATATCGTGCACACAGGAAATGCCAGTGATATTTGAGAAGAAAGGGATGAACATTATAATTGCATGATGGATATGGAGCTGGCCACCTAGGCACCCATTAACTTTTTCAAAGCTCAATTGTATTACTGGAGGAGAGTTATTAATGGTGTTTCTCCAAGATTAGTCAGGACAGGGATTGCTGTTTTTATATCATTACTAAGTTTATTTATTTATTTATTTATTTTTAATATATGGCTTTGGTATAAAATTGATCAAATTAACAATATATCATTGTTTATTAAAAAATAGTGCAAAAACACTGTACAATTACCTTCACTCCATAACTGTAACTTCTGGATGTCATAATTGTTTTTGAGTAAAACTAGTTTTTCAATAAGCATTAATTAATTCATTAATATCAAGTCATTCTTTAAGGAAATAATGTAATACAATTCCTACAGCTTAAATGTTGTTTTAACTGCCGTTGGTCCCAGGCTAACCAAAAATGTACCCTTCAACTTACCAAGAAGAGAGGAGAAAGATTAATGCAAAAGGACAATGTTAAAACAAAAATAAATAGTAACAAATGGATATGTTTGGGCTGAAAATTAGAAGAAGGTCTCTAGCAATACAGCTGTTAAGATTCAAGAAACAGTCTTTTATTTGGGGGAGAAAGGGGAGAAATATAACCTATTTAAGAGGGGTTGGGTTATGAAGGGGTTATGAAGTACAAGATGGCTGCTGGTAAACTGGATTTGTGGCAATCCTTGCTTCCCTCATTATTTTTTATGTCTCTCTGTCTTGTAAATAATAAATTCTAAAATGGGTCTAAAGAGGCTTATTTCTAGAGAACTTCTACCCACAAACTTACACTGTGAGAGGTTCCCCCCAGTAATTAACCTGCCCCAGCTGTTGCTGGAAATACATTTCCATGGAGCCATCCTGTGGACGCTGGGATTTCTGCTCTCTTGCTGTCTGCCTTTGGCAAGCTATCAGCTTTGGGTACAATGAGTGGAGGCATGAAAAAGGCTTTATTATTTATGTATTTATTTATTAAATTTAGGCCTGATCGGTGAGTTTTGTTCTCAAGTCAAGGTAGTACTACTGCCTCTGAACCATGGTTTAATTATTGAAGTGCTTGGCTTAAACAAAGCCTAACTTTAAGAATGGCACTAATATATTTATCATCATTAATTATTACTTGCTTATTTCCTTACAGCTTGTTTGCAACTATAATTCAAATTACTATAGTCAAAATTATTTCAATAAATATAACAAATTATGGATGTAATTATTACAGCGTGCATTTCAGAACGCAGCTTTATTTACAAAGGACACAGCATTGATTAAAACAGCTTGAATTATGCTAACTACAGCACTGAACTCTCTTTATAAAACCATCTGAGAAGCACAGTAATTTGAGTTCAAGGGAGAGGCAGTATTACAAGAAGGCTAATGATAATCATGTTTAAGGTCATTGGCAACTAAAGTACTTACTGTACAGGAGCCTTCTGTCAGAGACAATTATAGTGAAGGGCCTTTGAATGGGGTCGAAACACTCAGACTGTGTTTCTATGACAGCTTTGTTCTTACAATATTTATTCTGTTTCTAGTTTATCTGTAGTGCAGTATTAAATTTGCAGTGTCATGAGCCAAGTGGTTCATGCAAAACTAAATTGACAGAATGCAATGATGGTGTAGTTACACTTCAGCCTTTCTAATAATGGCAGTGCCTTGTTAGATCAAAAACATCCCCCAGGACCTAGAAGGCAGTGCCAGTATTCCCATTCATATGGATTGCGAAACTACTGCTGGCTTCACAGGGCTATTAGAAATAAAGTAAAATCTTCTAGGATCACATCCTTATGTAGCTGCACTTCAGGCCACAATAGACATTTTAAAAACATGTCTTGTTTTTATTTTGTTGCACATCTTTTTTAATGCATTTTACTTTTGTTTGCCTGGAAAAGAAGAAAAGAGATTAACTATTAACTTTGGATACTCTGCTGTATCTGAACAATTTCCAGTCTTTAATTTGTTTATTCTTACAGCATTACTTGATTTTACTGTGAATATTGCAGGTGGAAAATTAAGTTACATCAAATCAAATAGCTAAGTTGTTGCTTTCTAAATAGTAGCAGCGAATCCATTATGCTCTCCAGCATCATGGCATGGGGAACTCAGCATGCTGCCATCCTATCCCACATAACACTGACACCCACTGGGGTGGCCTCAGCACTCTGACATTGCAGAGAAGTTGAGATACCTCTGTTATATTAGCTGTCTGTTATATTAGTTGTCTATTAAGCAATGTCAGTTTTATATCAATATATTATTATATTACTGTTTGTATGTGAAAAGCAAGAGCAGAGACAGAGAAATGTTTTCATGGTGACCTCATTAGATGGCAGTTTGTCTTTTCCCATTTTTACAACAACCCTTTGGCAAACTTCAGTCTTTGCTATTTTCTTGGAAAAAAAAAAATCTTACCTGGGTCCTGTCCTCTTTGACGATTACTTAGAACTGAAAAGAAGGATTACAAAAAATAAAATTAATAAAATAAATAAAATAAAATAAAATAAAATAATATAAAATAATATAAAATAAAATAAAATAAAATAAAATAAAATAAAATAAAATAAAATAAAATAAAATAAAATAAAATAAAATAAAATAAAATAAAATAAAATCAATCATTTTGACAACAGTTTTTTTTTAATTTACATGTGGATTGACAGATTAAACACCCTTGATGTTTTTAATGAAAAAATAAGGAAACTCATACTAACATTGATTCATCTTCAAATAGGTTTAAGACTTAACTTTAAACAAATAATGGAATTGGAATATTTTTGAAAATACTGCTATCTTAATTTTTTAAAGTGTTCTGTGTAACTTAATGTTGTCTGAGTTCCTTATGCATATACATCACAATTATGTGCCACACTGCATTATCAAATAATGCCTAATTATTTTAGCCTTTTAGAAAAATGAGGAGAGGAATTGTAGTGCCTTGGCCATCGTGTTTCTCCAAGCATGTACTTGCCTGTGACAGTACCCAGAGAACATCTGTGGAAATAAGAACCAAAAAAAAAAAACAACACGCTATTTCCAAAAAGCAATGCAAAATCTTATTAAATGTCTCCTTCAGTCTTCAGTCAGAAGACTTTATTTATTTTATTTTATTTTATTTTATTTTATTTTATTTTATTTTATTTTATTTTATTTTATTTTATTTTATTTTATTTTATTTTATTTTATTTTATTTATTTTATTTTATTTTATTTTATTTATTTTATTTTATTTTATTTTATTATTTTATTTTATTTTTGTAGTGGAAATTTTCAACAACATCAACCACAAAAGCTTCATGAAAAAGTAGTTTTCAATCAAAAAACATGTTACAGAACCTAATGTGAACACTTCCTCCTTTATGGCAAACATTGATCCTCTTAAGCGTATGGATATGGTGGATTATTCCACTTATTTCATTTTAAGCATCAGACAAGAAAAGTAGAATTTAAAGCACATACATTAATGTGTGCATTAACTGCAAACGTATCAAAAAACAGCCACTCCTACCTTAGCAAATTCATACAGAATACCAAGCAAATAGGTGTTTTCTTCTTATGTACAAAGGAAAAAAATATCAGCCAGTTTTGCTGTTCCCTGGTGAGTGAACATAATTTCCCCGTGTTGAAAACTCTGAATACTTTTTACACTTCCTATGCATTAGCAAGGGCCCATTTACATGGTTTTAACCAGATGTCAGACTTAAAAATAATACACACGGTGACGGGCTGATTCTTCTGCAGTGTGATTCATTCCCTTCTCCAATGGGGAAAAACAGAGGGGTTGCTTGGAGGGGTGGGGGGTGGGGTGGGGGGGGGGCAGGAAGAAGGGGAGGAGGAGAAGAAAAGAAAAGACAAGGAAAAGCTGCTCCTGTATTGCTTGGCTGATGTGTGTGGGCAGAGACATCTGGGGAGGTTTCTCTGTGAGGTTTTGGGCAGCTCTGGGATGCTCACACAACCACTGGCATTTGGTTTCGCCCTTAATGGTACCATCTCCTCAGCACTGACTAAAGGGTGTTAAATATTCATGAGCTTCTTAAAGGCTTTTGGAAAGAAAATGCTAGAAAGGCGTATTAACATGCTGATCTTTTTACTACCCTGTGTCAGCAAGGGGATATTAAATAATTAAGTCAATTTAAGCCATTTTTTGCACAGAAGGAGGTTAAGATTAGCAGCCCCAACGTGCCGGGGGAGATGCTGCCTTTTCCACTGCTGGTGCTTTTAGGTCTAGGAAAACAACAACAGAATAAAAGGGATGGGCTGGTTCCCAATAAAAAATGCACTAAAGCACCGTTTGTTTCATGTCGCAGCCCCTGTGTTAGATTAAAAGCGTCTTTTTACAGCTCCAGATGGAAATGTGACCTCGTAAAAGCCTCTCAGTATACAATATGTTCTCTAACCTCTGACTATGGGAAGGCTCATGCAAAAATTAAATAATCGTGTAGAAATGACTACACAGGTTTGCCTGTGAAAATACAGATGCTTGAAGGGCTTTCCTACTGATTCCTGCCTCCTGACACCCTATGTATTTGTTTCCTTTTTGTTCTGGAGTCTGAGAGAGTTGAGGTGAATGCTCTTGTCATGTGAACATTGTGTAGACTGAATTTCCAGGAGAGTGCTTCACCTTGAGGTATTTGAATTGGCATAAAGGTATTTTTATTTAAGTAAAATGGGCAAAACATGCATATCAAAGCCATTACAATGTGGTTGGGGCAGGTTCACTTGTAAACCTGTAAACACTTAGGTCAGAGGTTGGACTCGATGATCCTGAGGTCTCTTCTGACCTAGAAATTCTGTGATTCTGTGATTCTGTGAAACACACGCATGGACACACACAACACACACACATGCAAAAGGTCAGAAATATGGGTTGAAAACCACCAGGCACTTCCTTGCAACATATCTTCCACTTTGAAATGTTGGGTGCAGAATGGAAATGAGTTAAAAATACCAATGATTGCTGAAGAATATGCTATTTTCAAACATTATCTCATGTGGAGATCTAGGTTTAATTTCCATCTCTAATTAGTATTTAACTGTTTATACAAGCCAGGAACGCTTCAGCTGGGAGAGAGAGAAACTCCTTTCTTCTGCAGCACATATTTAGGAGTTGATATTGCACATCAGAAGGTTCAAGGCTTTGATCTGTAAAAGGCAGAATGGAAATGTAAAGTATCTCTCTGACATGGCAGGTGACAGTTTGGCTATTAGCTGCTGTGGGTAGATTCAGGTCTCTCACCCTCATTCTTCATCGCAAATTTGACAGCTCTTGAAACAGTCCTGAGACAGACTGGAGGAAGGGAAAAAAATCATTGGATGGAAAATGCATTTCCACACAACTCTTCCAAATGGTGTTTGGTATTCCTGAGTATCACAGCACAAAAATCATTTCAAGTCAATTAACACATTTTTCTCAAATACATTTTTAATGTGTGCTTTATTTATATCCAACTCATTAATTTCCACATATTGAACCCCAAACACAACAGAAAGCTTTATACACAGGGACTAACTCCGTCTTGGTTTACATCAGAGTGGAGGGAGAAAACAAAACTAAAAACTACAGAACTATGATAAATGCAACATTAACTATAAAAAATTAACCTCCCTTTCTCCCCTCCCGTTTTAAGTGAGATCAAAGCCAATCAACACCAAGTTTGTGATGTGGCTACAGAATTAATCTTTCTGTAACCAGGCTGCCTGCTGGAGAGATTGCTTCTGTGGATGCTACTTTAACATTTACTGAATGTGAGGTTATGTCCACACCAGGCACAGGAGTACAGGTGCACATTAATAAAGAATCTCTTCTTATATAGCTTATGATTTTTATGCAGCATCATTTCCTTCAGCTTTCTTTTTCATAAATATTTAAGGAGAAAGTCACTTCACTATGATATTCAGATTTCAGTGAGATCATTCCTAAAATATTTAAACTGGATAATGCAATTTTCTAGAAATAGTGATAAATATAACCTCAGTCTCCTGACCCCATAATACCTGCAGGTGGAAAAATATACTGGAGGCATTTTAAAGATCCACATGGCAGGCTGACCTCATTTTTTATACCAAGAAACAGAGACAAACAAGGACAAAACCATCAGAAGTTTTTCTGATGTATTCTCCTGGCCATAGTGAAGGTCTTTATAATCTCTTTCTAAGAGAGTGTCTGGTAAGAATGAGATTCTTGGGCTAGAAAAGTAATCTCTCTGTGTTTTGGTTTTGTATCAGAAGCTAGTGATAATAACAAGATCGTGTTAGGAAGTGTGGATTTTTTCTTTTTTTTTTTTTTTTTTTGAATGAGAGGAACATAATAGACATTTTTCAGAGAACCTACCCTGTGAGATCTTCAAAGAAATTCCGAAATAAAGATTTTTTTGGGGTGATTATTATTATTATTATTATTATTATTTTTAATCAGAAAATCTCCCTTTCCTGCTTCTTCCCTCTCCCCCCCCCCAAGAGAGAGAAAATAAAAGAAAGACAATATTTCAATATTTTATTTGTCAGTGGTGTTTTTGGTGCTCTCAGATTTTCCATTCTCTTACGGGTTTTTACTATAACTGTGCCCCATACCTTTTACCTGATTGTTGTGAGATCCCAGGCATTAGAGTCAGAAATAAGAGTTTCAGAGATGAGTCACTACCCATTCAAGAGGGGCTAAAGTCATGGAGTTGAGCTTGATCTCTGTGGAGTATGCAGACTCTCAAGTGTCATCCTGGAATCTGAGCTTCACAGACTCTACTCATGGGGAATAAAGTCAATTCATAGCATCCTTTCTGGACTATATAAGAGAAAGGATATTTGATACTTATATAGAGAATGAACAAATAACCTGCTTTAAAACTACCTTCACAAGTGAAAGAGTAAATAATGCATTTTCAGCTATTTTGCTTCCTCTGTGGCTAACCAAATGGTGAACAATGGTTGACTGGAACCTGTTTAGTGCTACAATGTTTTGGAGAAACAACTCGTTAAAGACAATAAATGAATTTCCTCTCCTTATCACTGTTTTCCCCTTTCCATGGTTCTGATCCTGGATTTTTTCTGTTTTCTGGGCTCTTGCTCAGCTTTACCAGCTGCAGATGTGCAATGGTGTGAAACCTTTAACAAATGTATATTTGGCTTCTGACTATATGGAGTGTTTTGCACTATGCAACATTTCATTTGGATGAATAAATAAGAACTTCAAAATAAACATCCTGTTCCAAAGGCAAAGTGCTCCTTGTATTTTAGACTCAGCACTTACTGCACTTCTAAATATGCATCAGCATGGCTTGTGGTATATATGATTAGATGCTACATGGGGAGTTTTATTGTTTTATAGTTACTACATCAGCAGCAACAGAGCACAGAGTGCATGAAGTCTACATAATTGTGGAAGGGAACGGAGTAATTTCAGTTACAGTTATTCCCTTATCCATAAGTTAACCTATGTAATTTTCTTATTTTCTTTGCAAAACTAACCTCAAGGAGAGCCTAGCTGAGACTCTGTACTACTTTCCTTTCCCCTTCTGTTTGAATGTTCAAGTATATCCCATTGATACAAAAATATGGGTCATTCCTGTCATGTAATATGAAGTTGACAAACGACCAGATACATACATAAATCCTTTAAATGACTAAGGAAAGATCATTTAAAACTCTCAGCTGACATCCTCATTACGGCTGTTCAACAACACAAGGCTATTCATGCAATCTGGCTCTGATACCATTGTTTGAAAACCATCAAAACTAGAGGCAGACGCATGCTGAGATACAATAAATGTCAGGTCTATAGTGTGTATTTTCGAGAATTGTTTAATGCTGGCAAAGTGTGTGTGCCAAAGAAGGCATAATCAAACAGGCAGCACAATTCATTGTACACATCCCATCAGGGTTTGAAAATTACTCCAATTCAATGCAGTAGCAGAAAATGAAAAAGTGGAGACCCATTAGGATTTTGCATAGAAGCTGCATAGCAGAAAGGAAGCAAATGGTTAAGTCAGAAGGTTTTTTATCATACATGCAAAAATCCACCAGTAGACACCATATGTCAATGAAATCAATTTCTAGTAAGCAAGACTGAAGGAAAATCTTGCTTAATACAAATTTCAACCTGTAAGTTTAAAAAAGCAAAGGGAGGGCAGCCAAAAATACCAGTTTTCATCTTAAGCCTCCCTGAGGTGCTTTGCTCAGGATTTTGTGTACCATTTTTGTGGACCATTTCAGTGACTGATACCCACAAAAAGCTGGTGTTGCTGGGTGATATGAGCAGATCTACATGGGGTTTTCACACGGTTTTCTGTCTCTTGTTTATTTGTTGAGGATGTTTTAATACTTATTTCCAGAATATCTCAGTTCACAACACACCTGGTTAAAGGAGAGAGTGACATTCATTACACACCTCTTTTTTTTTCTAAGACTTTCTTTCAGTGATCAAGTAAAAAAATGGAAAATGCAGTATTTGTTTATTCCGTGTCTGAAAAATCTGAGATAGAGGAGAAATTAGCATGGAAGCATCCTTACCTAAATAGTATTGTTGTCTGATGGTTCTCCAGAGAGTCATCATACAGATGACTGGTCAGGTCAAATGAAGATCTCTGGAAGAGGAGGAACAGGTAGAGAGCAGGGATGGGAATTTTTTCAGCAGAACTACCCTATGCCAAAGGTTTCTTTGGACCTGTCTCTATGTGGAAATCCTGATTGGACATAAGTAGAGATTCTGTTGTTTGGCTAGATTTTCCCTGGGAGGAAAAATTTCTTCAATAAGGCTGCCAGTTATGCAGGAATCTGGGACATATGCACAGCATGTGTGAAAAACAGCTCTGCACATTCACAGTTAGCCTGACACATCTGGGAAATGACAGACTTGCAGAACAAATGATCTGTGCATCACGACTGTCCTGGCTTGACTGAACACAAAGAGAAGATATAGGTAGCAAGTGCCCTGCAGCTGCCAAACACTGGACTCACTGCATATCCTGTGAATGAACACACATTGTTTTTTGTGATTCAAAATGGCATTTGTGAATCAGAAGAAATTTGGAGACATCATGCATCCACCCCAGCTGGGACATATCTGACCAAGATCCTGACTTAGACCAAACATGACTTAATCCAGCTCTTCCTGGCTTTCCCTCTAATTTAGCCTATTTCTTCTTGTGTGATGTCAGAAACATGAGCTGCATTTTCTATCAGCATTCAAAGTCTCCATAAAATTGTATTTTGAAGACCATTTATCTATTAGAGTAGCAAAGTGTAAGCAGCTCTAAGCAACTGCCCCAGACTGTCTCTGACAGTGGTATTACATAGACAGGGGACTGCAGCTGGAGAAGAAACTACTGACATAAAACAACAAGCCGATTAACAAAAAATGTAGATTTCTTTTAGTAGATAGATTTTAGTTGTTTTTGTTGTTGTTGTTGTTTGTTTGTTTGTTTTATGTTGTTTGTTTTGCTTTGTTTGTATTTTTGAAAGAAAATTAATTACCCGCCCCTGAAAAATGGTAGGAAGCACTAAGTATATTTAATTTTTCTGGGTTATCAACTGAGACAGAAGTAGGTCAGAAGCTAGAATCACCTTGTCTTGAGCAGTTTCTCGGGCTTTTGAAGCTAAGCCTTCTAACTACACCCAAAAATTAAAAAATCCATTAACTATCCCAGTAACTTTGCTAAGCTTTCCAAGTAAGAAGCATGTGAACCTTAGATATTACTTTATTTACTTTCATTTTCCTCTATACACTGCCTTAAAGATGGCTATTGCAATTATTTCACAGACCAATTTCTGTTTTCACTAATGAGTCTGCAGATAGGGATAGATGAACATCACCCCAGTTAAACTCTATCAGAAATGTTTAACTGTGAATGACTGAAGAAATTAGACTTGTATGTACAGCTGCATGATACAGTAAACAAGTAACTAAACTACAGAAGTGATGGAAATATAATTCCTTTCTCAGGTGGGACAACAGCTCTACAGGAATTACTAGCCCAAACATCTTGCTGCAAATGTGCATATATATTCCTTGCATAAAGAACTACTGAGGGAGTTTCTTAGTTTCTTAGAGAGAAATTGAGAGAGAGAAATATCATATTTAATAGTTTGAAGCCTATCAGATAATTCAGAATATACTGGAATACAAGTATATACTGCTATGGAGGGGAGAAATTAAAAGTGCCTGATCACCCATGTGTAAACCTATGGTTAGTAATTCATGCTTGCTCCACAGAATTTTACAGCAAGATGTGATTAATTAATGTTTATAAAACAGTTCACAATTCTTGGGTTGCCCGAGCTATGCTATATATAAATCCAAGGGATGACAGAGATTACTCTTATTAATTTACTACTACTGCACTGTGCATATGATTTCAAGAAACTTCTGAAATTTTAATCTCAAACTGAAATGTTAGTGCATTGTCCAATTTTGGCATCTTTACATATAATTTCATCACTCTTAGGAGGACACCAGAAAAATAGACGTAATTCCCCAAAGCTGAAATGACTCATGTTAACACTGCAGTCCCAAAGCATGACAAATCTTTATACAGACCCATGATAGGATGCTAAAGTATAGCAGCATAATGAAGTAATTTGTTCACTCCACTGCATTCTACATCATTAAACTTCATGACTGATGTTATCCAGAACCAGAAGTCAAAGATGTGAACATCAACAGAAAAATATATGTCAGGGTGAGGTGTATTAATTGCTGCTTTTTTTTTTTTTTTCCTTTTTTTATTTTTTAAATTGTTTTTCTCAATGCTTGTTTTCTGCTTTATGCAGAAAAGAGGATCTCATAATTCACCACCAATGAGTTATTATCATTTTTTAAGAGTTAATGAGATCCTTAATGTTATCAGCTTTCTTGGAAGAACATACTTTAAATAAGTCAGGTAATAAAAATAGTAAGAGTTGTCATTGTCTGGATTTCCAAAGAAAAATAAGTTCCATGTGATACAGATCTGAATGAGTGCACAATGTTGGTCTACCTACCAATCTCCTAACTTAAACATCAATTTGTCAAATTTTAACCATATTTGACAAAAAAGTTAACACCTTAGATACACAGACCTCTAAGAAGATTCATCAGAAGAAGTGGGCAGAGAGAAGAGAACCTGCTAATGCTCTAGCTTAGGTCCAGGCTACAGTGTTAGCTTTGCTCTTCATAGACTTCGGAAACTCCAGACAAGGAACGGACTTAAAAATTATCTATATGTGAGAACGTTTAAGTTCTCACATATAAGAATTACCAACATCAAATAATGCCATATAGTAAAGTTACATTATAGCAAGACTCCTTAGCTCTCTGGTCCTTCATCATAGATAATGGTTTTGTTTGGCTTTGTCAGTTGAAGTGATTTTATTTTCTTAGAAGACCAACACATTTGTTTTCTGTGTGAGAAAACATAGATAATGGCAGAGAAAATAAATAAATAAATAAATAAATAAAGGATCCAAAATAAAAGAATTTATTCCTTCCAGCTCTCTTGGGAGCTGGGTTTGTTCAGCCTGGAGAAGAGGAGGCTTAGGGGCGACCTTATTGCTCTTTAGAAGTACATTAAAGGAGTCTGTAGCAAGGTGTTGGTTGGTCTATTCTCCCATGTGCCTGGTGACAGGACAAGGAGGAATGGGCTGAAGTTGCACCGGGGTGTTTTAGGTTGGATATTAGGAAGAACTTCTTTACTGAGAAGGTTGTGAGGCATTGGAATGGGCTGCCCAGGTAAGCGGTGGAGTCACCATCTCTGGAGGTCTTTAAAAGACATTTAGATGTAGAGCTTAGGGATATGGTTTAGTGGAGGACTTGTTAGTGTTAGGTCAGAGGTTGGACTCAATGATCTGAGGTCTCTTCCAACCTAGACAATTCTGTGATTCTGTGATTCTGTGAATTTGATCTGAGTTCTGTACTAATAAACTGAATGTGCATGGCAATGGTCAAGCACATGCTGGTCAACAAGAGCCAAATATCCCATGTTGATGACAGGAAATGCTTCAAGCTCTAAAAACAAGGGTGCTGCATATTAGTTATTCACAGGGTAAAGTTTTTTCAGCTATTCTAATCACCATATGATGTCCAAGAAATGTTTAGGACATGTGCTGTCTGAAACAAGCTAAATTTATGCTGGGATATGTTCTATCAGGTTAGCAACATAAAAGAACATATTCAAGTGCCTGTGAATATTTCCCAGATCATCTCAATTTATTGTTACAGACAATGTATATTAAAATATCTTAATCTAATATTTATTTATCTTGACGCCAATTTGCTTACTTTTGACTGTGTTTATAAGCTTTAATGAAAAAAAAAAAAAAAAAAGTGAAATGAGAGGGTGGAAACAACCACCACCAACAGTTGTTAGGAACTCAAGAAAGATTTTGACATTCCTGCCACCACCATGACAATCCTTCATGGGAATTGTGACTGTATTTCCTTCCTCTCCTTGATGCATGCCTTTGACGACTGGAAAAAAATAACTAACATGGATTATGACCAGATACCCTCAGAATATTAGGTTGTTGTGAACAGAACTTGACAGCCTACCTGTAAAAAACACATGAACCTTGGCACACCCTCCACAGTCCAGTGAAATCAGTGTTGGGAATATGCTATGAGAGTGGTATTAGAAATGCTTAGAAATGCTTAGAATTGCAAAATCACTGTCTAGTAAGAAGTGAGAGAATTCCCAAAGGTGGTGTAAAGAGAGCCAGGATTGTGCAGAACTAATATTTGACTCAGCTTTATGAGATGTCTTAGAAACAGATCCCTTGCTGCCCTTTAATCAAGGTTATTGAACACTTTGGACCCAAAAAAATGAAGCTGAAATTTGAGAGTCCTAAGAGATCTGATTCTCCATAATTGTTTGTACCACCATTGAAGAGAATAAAATATGTGTTAGAGTGTTTTTGGATTGTAACATCATAGTCTGCTTGAATAAGGTGATGAGAAAGCTGAATTTTCTCTGCATTTTTCGATTTATTGTTAATTACTATGATGTTTTGCTCATAAATTGTATTTGCTAATAAATTGTATTCACCCTCAGAATTTTCAAATGGATGCCAATTTTGTATAATAATTTATCAGAAAATGTGCAGAACTGCTGCATGGAGCAAAATGATAAAACTATTTAGAAAAGATTTATTACACTGCTCATGGTATAGCGTCTATGACTGAAGATCATTAGCAGGTTGCCTTCCCGTTCACAGATCTGACAATACATGAGGGCAGATTTAGCAGTGGATATTTAGCAACTAAGGATTATAAACCACATAGATCATTGTGGAAGGCTGTTTTCCATTAAAAATAAAAAACAAAATGCTGAAAGCCACCTCTTTTTCTTCCAAACCTCCCTTGCATATTCTCACATGAGTGCTTACCACAACAGGTGAATAAACAGACATGTACAGAAGCAGAGCTGAACCCCATCAAAAAACAAACAAACAAACAAAAAAAGCTGGAACAGTTACAAAAGCCAAAGGCACCTGATGTAGCTGGAGACAGGATTTCTAAATTTTATTTATTTTTATTTTTTTAACACCACAAACCACTAACATGCACCCCTTCCTGCCAAGACAAATACAAATAACTATAATAATAAAGAAGTTAAGGCAATAATGAAAATAATGCCAGTGGTAACAGTGAAATCCTCATGATCTTGCTCAGTATTTACTCAAGTTTTCCTCAGAAGAGGAAAATTAACAAGAAAAACACATGGACAGAACTGGTCCAGATGGTATTACCTTCAGAATATGTAGATTTAGAAAGAGAGGGTGAACGTTCGATAAAGATTTTAGGGTGAAGTATAGAAAATGTTGATTTTGTTTTTTCCACTTAGCAGTCACAACTTTTGACTTTTATAGGCACAAAGTTGAGACACACCTAAACAGGGTTGCCCCACATTTCAGAAGGATGTGAAAACATACCAACATCCCCATGAGTCTTCTTACCTTAATGTCTTTCCTTAGCATCTTCCCTATTTTCTCTGCTCCCAGGAAGAAAAGAGAAAACAATTTTTCAACTCCCTCAAAGCTATGATACCCCTCATCCAGTGTCCATTAGTGTCCAATCTCTGCTACTTCAATGACAGATGATAGACAATAACCCCAAAATACAGCAAGTCAGAGAGGGTTATAAAGGACATTTGCATAAAGTGTGTGCCTTGATTATCTTCATAACAATGTCAATGGCAAATCTCCTATTTAGCTTAGTGAAAACAGAGTTAAACCACTTAACAAACCCCTTTTATGGGAGCACAAAATATTTAGCCAACATAATCTACTAGCAAGTGCTTGGTTTAGCATGTTGGCTAAGCTGCAAGAAGTACACTAATGAAATTATTGTCATTTGGGAAACAGCCCACTCTCTGGAAGCTTGCCTGAATGATTTGATCTGAATCCAATATAACTTGGATTTTATTTTTATTTTTTTAAACCTAAAACATAGAGTAATGCAAATACGTTAACTAACACTATCTTCATAAAAACATGCTGCTATGCTAAGATACTCCAGGCTGTGCATGAATTTTTGTTCTCAAGTCTTTAGGAAAAGCAACCAGTTTTGGCCCTTTTACCTGAAATTATCATAGTAATGAAAGTCCCAGCTTCTCAGTTGAGAGTTGAAGTGTAGCTTCTGTGCCCAGCAAGATTTAAGCCTTTGTATTATGGTGTTTTTGTCTCACCATATGTTTAGAATATCACAAAAAACAGAATCACCTTGGCAACATGATTTCTACTGTTCCAGTGAGATAGTGGTTTTATGTAACTGCTAGTACTGGTCAGTCCCTTAATTGCAGCACAGACCTGATAAAAATGAAGCACATTTTTATAGCAAGCAGCAGCATATTTAAGAGGAACTCAAATCTTCATCTGCAGATCTAATTGTTTATACTGTTTTGTTAGGAGGATGCTCATCGAGATAATCCATTTTGAATCTTTGACAGAAATCATGCAATAGAATTAAGATGCTCCAAAGCAAGACATAGAAATGGAGTGTAGCAATATCCCATGTCCAACATGAAATTTCGGGGATATCCATGCACCTCAATTCATGCTCCAAACACCTTGCCAAACCCCTTCATGTCACAAGAATCCAAAACTAGCTACATGTGAATAACTTTTTTGTTTCAACATACTGTATGCCCAGATGTCTAAGGTGCCAAAAGTCTGAGGCCAATTCAGATGCATGAATTGGGGCTCCCACTAGTGGATGACCTCCCTGCTTGTCAGTCTCTGAATCCTGAAATCCTCTCTGCAGCATGGCACCATTTCCATTGGGGTGGAGAACACCACATTTCTGTCTGGCCAGTTGGGCCTAATCAACATTCGACTTAATTATGGAATGCATTAATTATTAGAGTATTAATTAAGAATGACCTTCGCTTACTATTCTAGCCTGCTTTTCTCAGTGTTTTAGAAGAAAGAATAAACACTTTTAGGTGCCTAACAACAGAGGAAGACATCAACCAAGGATGGGTACTTAACTCAGAGCTTTAAGTAGGCCACTAAATCATGAAATAAGCAGGATCTCATACACTCCCCTGGAACATTGGTTTCTGCTGACTAGCTCAATTATTTATCAGTGCTGGCCTTTAAATCCCATTGTTCATCTCCTAGCACCGTGTACACTTAGATTAAAGCACTTAGAAATACACTTTGGGCACCTGATTTAGGAGACTGAGTAAAACTTTCACACATGAGGTCTGGTTTGTTCTTCAGCTATTGGTTATATGTGCTGGGGACAGGTCTGGCAGATGGTGTGCATGACCTCGGCTGTGCATGTGCTTTTCTCTAAGCTATGCACCTCCATCACCTATCAGGACTTGTTTAAGTTGTATAGAAACTGTGTGCACACACATATATAGCTTTATGTTTCTACCAGGATGTATGAGGTATTGTGGAAAGTAACCAGAAATAAAGAACTGAAGCACATTTTCTGTAACTTTGTGTGTGTGTGTGTGTGTGTGTGTGTATACGTGTGTGATGAAACTAAACGTTTCCTAAAGGAATATCAAAACTAGTTTTAAAATTTAAAGCCCAAACTTATGTAGCATTTAAGCTTCTTATATTCTTATGCAGTATTAGAGATGTCATCTAGTAAAACAGAACCATACTAATGTGTTTTTGGAAAATAAATAAATAAATAAAAGCCACAAAAATATCTGTTGCAAGTAGGAGGTTCCTACAGATATTTTCAAGCAGCAACAAATAATATTTCTATGGATACACTCTTCCTCACAGCATTTAGCAACATATCTTGTGCTCCTACAAGCAATATTGCAGGATAAGGGAGTCCTTGTCTGATCTGTTGCAGAAGTGTGTTTGTCTTCCTGCAAACAGCAGGAGTTCCCATTAATTTTGTGTTGTCCTTCTCAATATAGCTGCCTCCAACCATCCCATCAAAGGTTTTTTCAAATATCTAAGAAAAGATTTCATTACAGCTTAAGCTATTTTAATGCCCCCCTACACAACAAAAGACTGTTTTGAACAAATGCTCTGTAATGATAAATATATTCCGGACAGCTTGAGCTTTATCATTTCTTTTTGCCTTCAGTGTTTGATGCTGAAAATGCACCTATTGCAATGGATCCATTATAAACTCTATCAATTACACTCCAGATTTGATGGTTGAAAGGTGATAACTAATAATAGCAATGCTGTCCTCCTGGACAATGGTATAGAACCTAAAATAGAAAAGACCACAGATGGAAAAAGAGCTTCATAATAAGCTTCTACCACCATTTGGCATTTCCAATTGTCAGTGCCATCCTATTTTAAGCCAAATTTATAACAAGCCTAATTTGAAGAGATAATTATTAGTCAAAAAATAAAACCACAACAACAACAAAAACAACAACAACAAATACAACAACATAAACTTATTACAGAATCACAGAATTTCTAGGTTGGAAAAGACCTCGAGATCATCGAGTCCAACCTCTAACCTAACACTAACAGTCCCCACTAAACCATATCCCTAAGCTCTACATCATTTTCTTTAATGTTTGAACACATTTGCCAAGCACAGACTTCCTTAGGGCCTGAGGCTGAGTTTCTGTCCTCGTTTCAGTTAGGACAGAGTTAATTTTTCTCCTAGTAGCTGGTAGGGTGCTATGTTTTGGCTTAGGATGAGAAGAGTGCTGATAACATGCTGATGTTTTAATCGTTACAGAGCAGTGTTTACACCAACCCACGGATGTTTCAGCTCCTCACTCTGTCCTGCCAGCAGGCAGGTTGGGGGTGCAGCAAGAGCTGGGAGAGGACAGACACAGGACAGCTGACCCAAACTGGCCAAAGGGGTATTCTATTCCATCTTGGGTCATGCTAAACAATATATAGGGGTGGCTAGCCGGGGAGGGGGGGGGGGGGGGGGGGGGCAGACTGCTTGGGGTTAGGCTGGATGTCGGTCAGTGGGTGGTGAGCAATTGCATTGTGAATCACTTGTTTCATGCACATTATTAGCAGTAGTACTATTATCATTATTGTTATTATTATTGTTACTATGATTTTCCTATCTTAATAAACTGTCTTTATCTCAACTCACAGGCTTCACTTTCCCATTTCTTTCCCCCATCCCAGAGAGGGAGGGTGGAGGGTGAGTGAATGACTGTGTGATGTTTAGCTGCTGGCCGGGTTAAACCACAACAGTCCCTAAGACAGCTGGAGGCAATCAAGTTAAAACTGCTGCAGCCCTGTCCTCCTCCGTGAGCTTTCAGATTTCAAATGCTAACCTGGCAGAAAATTCATCATTTTGCTGCTGTTGTTTTGCTTTGTGACATTTCTGCTCCACAGGTTTAGCTGACATGGACCAGTTCATGAAGGGGGTCACTAAGAATTAGGTCTGGCCCAAAGCTATAGGCAATGCCATTTCTTTAAGCACTACCTGGTCATGTAGGAATGTGGGGAATGTCACTCCCATAGTGAAAGACGGCCTGGATAAAGCTTTTATAAATATGAAGACAGATCACATAGAATCATACATTCCAATTTCCAAGCAATTGTCAACCAGATTTTTTTATATATATATATATATATATATATATATATATATATATATATATAACTTTTATATATAACTTTTAAAGTATTGTAAAGTATTGTTTTTCAATATTTTCCATAGAAGCTCCCTTGGAGAGAATGAGAATGAGAAGATAAATCTTTACTACTTACTCCATGAAACTTGAATTGGATCAAGTAAAGCATGAAAAACAAGCTTTTAATAATCAACATTTACTTTTTTTTTTTTTTTTTTTTTTTTTTTTTTCTAGAAGTTACAGATTTCTGGTTGCTGACTTAATTTTATGTTTAAGCTACCAGTTCTGTGTAACCTTTATACATGATTAGCAAAAAATATCTTTAAAGTTACTTCCTTTGTATGAATATAATTCACTCTGGGGCTATACTTAAACAGGGGAAAAACCTCACTGAACATGGTATAGCGAGGGGAGATCTCAAAGAAACCGATTTACTGCTCTTAATAATAATTTTAAAATCCTCTCATTTTCCACAAAGAATATTCTAACTTGTTGTGGTTTAACCTGGCTGGCAGCTAAACACCACACAGCCGTTTGCTCGCCCTCCCCACTCCCTCTCGGAGATGGGGGAGAGAAATGGGAAAGTGAAGCCTGTGAGTTGAGATACAGACAGTTTATTAAGACAGGAAAATAACAACAACAACAATAACAATAATAGTAATAATAATGATAATAATACTTCTAATAATAGTGTGTAAGAAACAAGTGATGCACAATCCAACTGCTCACCACCTCCTGACTGATGCCCAGCCTAACCCCAAGCAGCCATCCCCCACACCCTGGCTAGCCACCCCCGTATATCTGACGTCAGCATGACGTCAGATGGTATGGAATACCCCTTTGGCTAGTTTGGGTCAGCTGTCCTGGGTCTGTCCCCTCCCAGCTCCTGCTGCACCCCTAAACTTGCCCACTGGCAGGACAGAGCAAGAAGCTGAAAAGTCCTTGGCTTGGTGTAAGTCAAGTTATCACATATCAGAGCAGCTGCTACAATTCTCTTGTGCTTGTTTTCATACTTCCAAGGCAAAAAAATGCACATAAACATTTCTTACATTATCCAGTGTCTCATGAATACAACAGTAATAATTATGTTTACTGCATCGATCCTACACTCCTTTGCCGTGTCACCCACAGATCAGAAGTGGTTCAAGCAGCTGCTGAGAGAAACATGAACTAGCTGAGGTTTCCCCTTGCCGTGGGGAATTGCGGGTTGTCATTAACAGTTACTATAGAGGTTAGTCTTGTCATTTTGTATTGTAGAAAACCTGTTGCACACAGTCAGAGTGAGATTGATATCTATGGCCCTATATCTAAAAAGTATTTCTACCATACCTCAGAGTTCTGAGGGTGCTACCTGGCTTCACATTTCTTTAGCTTAAAACCAGCTCCCCAAAGGCAAGGTCATAAGTCCATCTGGACATTGGCACAAGTCATTCATTATCCCCAGCAGGTAAATCACAATGATTGTTTCTTTCTATGGTAGGGTGGATGAAAGAGGGAAGTGTTTTGGCTGGTGATCACGCTGTGGTATTTCTCCTCAAGGACAAGCAATATCCCCATGGCTATTACCTTCTAATAGTTGACTTTGTGGTGTCTTCATTGGTACAGCAGTTGCCCTGACAGGTAATGATGGGAGTTTGCAGTCCAAGCTCTGCCTAAGGTGCTCAGACCCTGCTATCAATGCCACAAGACTTTTTTAGCTCCAGGAGAAATATCTTTGACTCAGGAAGTTTCTGATGGCAGGTTTCTGAGAGAGCATACATAATACATCTTAATATGTTTTAATCTTCTTTCCTGGGACTCTGCTTTGACCTCAGTAGGAAACAGATTTTTGGTTGGCTGCAGCATGAAGCATACAAAGCTTCTTCTTCTTCAAAGATTCTTCTGTATTGCAAATCCTTAATTAAGATAAAACATGAATATGAAGTATACCAAAACAAGAATCTACTTTTTCTCCTACAAGAAAAAGGAAATCAAAGACATGTTAGTTATGTTAGTTAAATCATTACAAGGTCTTGAACTCAGAAATCTAACTGAATAATGTCCCACAAAAATATGATCAATTAATCAAAATGAAGTAAATTCCCATCTTTTTCAGAATATAAATTTCTAAAGATAAATGTGCTTTATTTCTTCATAAATAATATTCATATTCCCTTCAAATCCAGTTGTTTTGTAGTCAGCAGCACTGCAAGCCTGTGTAGAAATGTGAAAGCTAGAGAGAGAAATGATCTATTAAGCTGGGATAGTTCTTAGTAGGGCATGACATAGTGCTTTATCTTGTCTAAATATATGTGACCTAAATGTAAAGGCCTTTACTAGTTCCTTTGGAAACCTTGTCTACCATCAACCATGTCTCACTGGTTGGAAGTTAGCCAAATATTGAGCTGCTATTTACTTCTGATTTCTTTTTATTACTCCTGATAAATGTATCTACCCCAAGCCTTCCCAGCAGACTCATCTCTCTCTCTCTCTCTCTCTCTCTCTCTCTCTCAGGCCACTTTTATTACATAGACTGGAAATCTCTGACTAATATATGTTACAGGTGAATATTCTACCACCTTCCAATAAATTCTGTAAATTATAACAAGTCCATGTTGATACACTTGCATATATTCAGTATCTCTTTTAGGTAAATGTAGACACTATTTTTCCTGTCTTTCTCTAAAGTGAAAGTAATATAAACTAATTTAATATAAAGTATTATGGTTTGTATTCTTAGAAAAACAGTAACTGAAAGATACCAAGTGAGACACATAGAAAACATGTGTTGTGGTTATTAGTAGTAGTCCTATAGTCTTATCAAGAACACAGACTTTTTTTTTCCAGTGGTACAAAAAAAGTTTTTTATTATTTTATTTTATTTTATTTTATTTTATTTTATTTTATTTTATTTTATTTTATTTTATTTTATTTTATTTTATTTTATTTTATTTTATTTTATTTTATTTTATTTTATTATTTTATTTTATTTTATTTTATTTTATTTTATTTTATTTTATTTACACCTTTCTTTTGCTTCAGATGCAGGCTGCATGATAAAAGGGGACATGAAATTCTGGGGTTTGGAAACATTGTGTGTGTATGATTATACATGCATGTCTCTGACATTATTTAGGACATATGTAGAGAACATATTTTCTATTGAAAGTGCAGACAGATAGTGCCTGCCCTGTTTTACAAGATGAAAATATATATATCTCCAAAAAAGTAAGAAATACAAAAAAAAATAATAATAATAATAAAAAAAATCCAACATTTTGACACTTTTATGCAGAAAAATATGTCAAGGAGAGCTGTCATTCCCTTGCTGTTTGATCAGCATGGCTGAGAGACATCTGGGGAAACACATCTGCCTTCAGATGCCTTCCCAATAGTGATGACACTCCTATTCCTTCTCACAGCCACCCAGGAGAAAATGACCAGCCACGGCCCTGAAGGAATAACAAGTGTCAGGCGTTAGCCTGCATCCTGCAATCTGGAATTCCTCAGGCATGCTCCAGCTCAGTTGGCCTCTCCCAGGTGGCCATTGGCTGAGCAACAGATTTGTAAGGCAGAGCCTGAGGCTCTAGTGCTAAGTATCAGGACAACCCTACTGGTGAACCACATGGAAACAAAGAGGTGTCTGAGGTTGCAGTTTGTATAAAGGATTTGAAAGATGTTGTCCAAGAAGGACAGTGTACTTCAATATCATAGTGAAGGTCGTAACAGACTCTTCTGCATCAGTTAAATTATTGACAATAATATACTACCATGTTAAATATTAAGGATATTTAACAGTAGTCTTCAGACCTGTTCTTGATTTACAAAATCTGCCACAAGGTGGGCAGTCTACAAACCTGACAGACCTCCTTATCCATTAAGTGAAAGTTTTTTTGTGTCACAGTATGTCTTTTCCTCTCCTATCTATTAGAACCACTGTGATTCTTGATAAGGATTTTCATCACTTAGTGGCAAGTGGATTGAAAAGTCTCTACCAGGTGAAAGAACTGATACGGTACTGACTGTTCTCAAATTTCTTGGCAGTCCCTGGAGGTCCATCCTTGTTCAGAAGTTTTATCACAACAATATTTTATAGCTTCTATAACTTAAATCTTTCTGAATTTTATTGTTGACGGGTATAGCGTGTTCTCACAGGTTTTCTGTTTTTTTCTTCTCATCTTTCATCTGCACCATGATAATCAACTCCGCACAGGTCGAAGAACTCTTCAAAGTACTCCTTTGAACATCTGCCTCCTTGAAGACATCCCTGCTGTATTCTCTGATAACTTGGAACTCATCCAGTTTTGCTAGATAAAGTCTTAGGTGTATTTGGTGAACACCTTATTAACTAAACAGGAGAGCAGAAATAGGTTCCTACATTTTTCATTAACATCTGGTCTGAGAACAGTGGGAGGGAAAAAGCCAGCAGCGAATGATCTGCATGCACTGCTCACAAACTGGTAGCTGCTCTCCCCGATGAAACCACATATTTGAAGTACCATTTAAAATTTTCAGCAGGGAGCTATCATTCCATCATTTATGTTAGTTATGAGGCATATAAATGAGATTTTTGCTGCTATCCTTCTAAAAGATAGAGCTGAGCATCCTACTTTTTCCCCAACTGTTCTCCTGAAACCAGCTGTTTTCAGTTTCTCAAGCATACATAGTTCAGGGAACTAGCAGATACCACAAAGAGATTTGTTCTCATAAGTAGAAGCTTCAGCGAAGGGACAATCTGCACAGGCAGATTCTCATTAGAAACCTGATGCATATTCCAGTGAAGGATATCCATACTTCCCATGGACTTGACTGAATATTGCTTCTGCCTGCTTAATTTCCCATTCTGTGCCCTGTTCTACATCATTTAGTTATTAAAATATGTTCCCAATCTGTCTTGCATTTTCACAACAGTAATAATTTCTCTGACCTCTGCCTTCCACTTTCCAGGCCAATGAAATTACATCATCCTGAGGAGGAGGCAAATCATCATCAATTTCTGTTGCTCTTAGTATGACCCATCTCTTAATATCCTGATCAAACTCCTATGGTGTGTGCACTTGAATCAAACATCTTGAGATTGTATTACATCTTTTTTTTCCACTGTATCTGCTGTTCCCTTTCTAGAAGGCATAAGGACACATCCAGTGTGGAGAATGTTGTAAATACTTCTCAGGTCACTTGATTTTCATGTTTACTCATATTGTATTCTCCTCTACCACCTCTGCCTATCCTTCCCATCACTAATAATCTCTTTACTCCATCTTCCTTAAATTATCTACTATTTTGGGTTATGGCTTTTATAAGCTTTCATGGACAGAAACCTCATTTTCCTCTGTGTGACAGAAGTATATTCATCATCATGAGAGCATGTGTAATTCTATGCTAGAGATGGATATGAATCAACTGTAAGTTTTTCCATTGCCTTCACAACAGCTACCCATGTAGACTGTCTGAATACCTTAAGTGTTCAAGCTTATTTATTCTGTGTCCTACTTAAAGAGACACCTGTGATTAGTCAGCAGTGTCTATTAGCAGAAGCAAAGTCAGTATGCAGGAACTGTCAACTTCCTATTCAGAAAGCTGTGTGACTTTGCAAAAAGTTTATTGTGAAAAAATATTACTTATTCTGCTTAGTATGAACGCTGAAAGTATGGGAAATTTATGAAGGAGGCAAAAGATGCAATGTACTTAGTTTGTTAAAAGCACCACAGAGTGCCTTTTACACTTCTGTGAGTGATGGAATAGAACAAGTGAAATAAAACTGAAAGATACTGTGTTTATCTGAATGATGCTGAAGACGGAGAGCTCAGCTCTGGTGGTTTAGGATTGCTGGAAAAACAATGGAAGAAGCTGTGTTTGAGTCTTCATCAGGGTTGGCTGTTGGAGGGAACACAACCAGAAGAAATTTTGAATTTATTAACTCTATCCTGATTTATTAATTTCAGGGCAAGGAATCCCAAATTATCTTGTTTGTAGAACGCAGCAAAAACAGAGAAATAATAAACTTTTGTCCACCAAATTTCATAGATGTGAAATTGACTGCATTCCTCTTCCATTAACTATACTTAAAATATAGTGGTAAAATGATGCTGTTCTCTTTTATACAAATTAAGGTAATGAGGTATTCATATAAAGGGCTTGCTTAGATTTACCTCCCTAATATTGTTCTTTACGTGGAATTCTGTTCCAGCTTCAGCCATGAAAAATAATGTTCTTTTGAGCTTTGTCTTGTAGTTGTTGAAACAGTTGTAAGACTATAAACACTGTGAAAAAATATGATGCATGACAAAGTGCAAGAATGGGAAAATTTCATTGTCACATTAATTATCTATTGACAGAAGATATACAGTAGGTGATGCAATGGCTTTGGATGTTCTTGTCTTTATTACCTCTTGGGGGAAAAGTTCAGATCATGAAATGAGTTTGGTGCTCTTGAGTGGACATTTGTCCTCATCACAAAACAACCTCATAATTCAGCACGATGTAACAAAATTGGAGAGCTCGAATTGAGGAGGCTTAGAACCAGGAGCATCAGGGAGTAATAAATCAGGCTAGAGGTGCAGGGCAATGCTGCTTGGGGTGACTTTCACAGCATCTGTGAGACAATGCCATTCCCATTACAAATCATTTTGCCAGGCAGACATCCTAAGGAGGAGCACATACTTGAAGGGACAGGTCAAGTTAAAAAGTGAGCTTAAATTGAGGCTGATCAGAAGTGTTATGAGGCACCGCTCTGTCCAAATGCCATTCAATTGTCTGAGAACAGAGATTTTAATACTGGCTGTAAGAGACATTCTGTAATTTCACTTTTCCTCTACTAATTTTTAGGGATTTTCTAGAGACACAGACAAGAAGCAGTGTGCATGATACACACTCATATAAATAAGACATCCTAGGGGGATGTCTAAATATATCTGCTGTCGTAAGTATATTTAAATGAATGATGTTAATATAGTTGTCTATGCTAGAAAGTTATGTTGCTAGTTTTAATTGCTAGTACAAATTCAGGCAAGTACTTGTGTACTCCTAGAGTTAACTGTAAACATTGTCTGATTTACAGGAACTGAATTGCTAGTTTTCAGTGTAATTTTTAACAGTTGATGTCATCATCTCAGTATCTCCATCTCAGATGGCTGCAGCAGGTGTCTTTGCTGTCACTACAGAGACAAGAAGGCCCAATGACAGCTATTTTGCTTCTCACAGATATCACAGTCTGGCCCACAGAGAGCGTTACATTCAATCTAGAAGACATTGATACTGCTGTAGAATGTAAATTATCACTATAAGAAACTAAACTCTGCTGATGGCCATTGTTTACTTGTTTTCCTGTCATCTGCCACAATACAGGTGGGGATCAAATGTCTAAGAAAGGATCAGGCTAAAAGACAGACAGAAACATGAATTATATAGTGGACAGAAAGGAGGAGAATTCCCTCTATTCATTCTAGCCATATGTTCATACAATTCAGCCTTAAAATATTCTTCCTTTTTTGTTTGTTTGTTTGTTTGTCTGTTTGTAAAGGCATCAGCTTGTTAATATTGCACATGATCTGACTATGTGAGGGAACACAGAATGTTCCTGTGTTTAAGTCCTAAGGCCTATATGCAGATATAGTCCTAAGGCCTATATGCAGAACATGTGAAAGAAGAAAATTTAAGCACTGAAAAATTCCATCTTGACTTATAGCCTTCCCCAGAGGTAATTACTTCACAACTAGATTCAACTTGTGATCTGCCAAAATTGAGAAGAATTATAATTAAATGCCATATATTATATATATGTGTGAGATGCTATAGATACATTTGCAAAGTTTTATTATTTAATTTAATTTTATTTGATTGTATTTATTAGCTGGCTTTAATTATAAAGGAAGTAAACTGAATTATGGTCCAACTGCAACACAGTCTGTCAGTGGACTAAGTTATAGCTGCCACCTTCATGAGGCTGTAGGCAACACAACAAAATAAAATGATCAGTTTCCTTCTTCAGATTTTCCAGACGTCGTTAGATGAGCGACTAGTCAGAGATAGAAAAGTCTTAGACACAGAGCTGCTGTTTTTTAACTCTGTCAGCAAGGCTTGACAGCTAGATACAGCCTTCTGTGATGGAATCATAATGATTAATTAGGTAAAGCAGCTGCACCCAACCTCTTGTGCAGTTATGACTTATGTTAGCCTCACTGACTAAAACCTCCATCAGCTCTGCTCAATTAACTGAGGTTAAGTATTATAGATTATTGAGGAATTGAGTGATAGTAAATCAGAATGACATTCCTATTTTAAAAATAAAGGATGGTCAGGTGTTTCAGAGACAAGATTCAACACCAAGCATTTACAACACTATTCTGCCATAATTAGAAGGTAGACTGATCATTAACAAAGGGGTTCATCATATCTGCTTTTAGCTATCAAAAAGTTAGGCCTAGACACAATTTACAATTTATGGAGAAACATAAAAGAGCTGGAAAGAGGCAGCCATTTTAGGCAGTGATTTGTCAAATGCTAACTATCCAAGTTAGATGGGACAAATCACCCTAGGAACCTCTCTGCTTATTAACTAAGGGACTCAATAACTGGGTGTCATACTCAGCTTCCATATGGCCAAACTGAAATGAGATAAATCCAGGCCTTTCTGCCAAATAGATACTCAGATGCCTGAAGTTGCATGAGGAAAATGTAACAGAAGATCCTCAGAGGGACTCATTCTTTTTGAAGTTACTAACTTATTACCAGATATCTTTTAAAATCTGGCATGTATAGGTTAGGTATGGGGATACTGAGAATGTGGAGATTTCATGGGCTTGGTACACATAAATACATGTATGACTATGTAAACTGTGTCTGTTCTAGCAATTAGAAAATACAAAAGGAGGTTCCCAATCAAATCTGTACTGTTACATTCTTAAAATTATTCTTACTATGGCTTTAGATCACATCAGGTAGCACTTGCTAACCAGTTGCTGAGTAAGATGCACAACCCAGCATGCTTCAGGGACCATTTCCAACAGCAGTGCATGTATGGTAACCCTGTCATAAAGGCTGACAGTTTAATAATATGGAAAGATACCGTTCCATGACAGATTACCTTAATGTCAGATAATGGGTATGTTTAATTTGCATATTAATTTGAGGCTTAATCTTAAACTGTATCTATGCCCTTTTGCAACTTTTTTGATATTTCCAGCTGACTAGAAACAGGCTAGCCCTAAAACTACAACTCAAAGCCAGTATTGATATAGTAAGTCCCTCAGTAGTGTGGGTGAAATAATAACCAATACTAAATGTTTTTCAATTGACTCAAAGCTTAGGCATCTGCCTGAAAAGGACCAATGAACATCCCTGAAGGTTTCTCAGGATAGTAATTTCTATGGTCTCTTACATGTGGAACAACTGCTTCATTCCCCTCCGTGCAGTGTGCAGTATTGAAACAGTCACAGATGTTCCTCTTGTTATTTATAGTCTCAAAGCCACCATCTGTTCAGTGTAGCCTCCTGTTGTCTCTCCACCAATACTTAGCTCATAAACTCTTTGGGCAAGCACATCTCTGTCTTTAGGAGCTTTACGTAAAATGTCTATGTCAATACAGGTAAAATAATAGTAGTAATTATAGTGGAGTAAATGCAGACTTCAGTTGTTGGAGGCAGGGATCAGGATATACACCTAAATGCTTATATGTGCTTATGTTTCTCTAAAATAATCTTTCCAAAGATCATCTATATAGCCACATATTATCTAACTATACACATTGAAGTGATACCTTTGATGGAAAATTTCTGACAAATCAAAATAAATCACTGTTTTTTCTTGAATGGAAGAGAAAGTAGAGAATCAGATTTTAATGAACTGAAATTTTTCATAAAACCATAACCCTTTCATACTTAACTGAGCAAAACAAATCAACTCCTTC
Source organism: Anas platyrhynchos (assembly GCF_047663525.1). Taxonomy (NCBI): domain Eukaryota; kingdom Metazoa; phylum Chordata; class Aves; order Anseriformes; family Anatidae; genus Anas; species Anas platyrhynchos. Next base: position 5,010,938 of record NC_092621.1, on the reverse strand, counting down.
CCCTCCTCTGTCCCCTCCCACTTGCCGCCCCCCCCCCCCCAGTGCAGTTCCTCTAAAATATATTTAATTTGTCCAAACTCTGAAAAATAGTCAAAGAAGAAAAGAGAAAAAAATGAACATTTACTAAGGAACACACTTTGTTTGTTTGTTTGTTTGTTTTTCCCCCTAAAAATATATTAAATAGAATAGACACAAATGACACTGACTACAAGCATAGTTTCATGGAATTCATGATCTTTATTTTTTGACAAAATGTATGCATGACTTACTTGTAAAATTTATAAATAAAGTAAATATTAAAAGAAGTTTGAAAAAAAAAAAAAAAGTAAATGAGACAATATTCTACTTCATGCTAGCTTTAAAAAGGAATATTTAAAAGACCTGTCCAGCTGATCAATAAAATGATTCACTTGGATGGTCATGGACAGTGAAAGACAGTGACCGTCCTGATGCAATTCTGTAGTATGTCAAGGGCTGAATGCTACATTGCAGACACTATGGTGGGACAGAGTTGCACTGCTCTGGGAAGTGTTTTTTGTGCATTCCTTGGTGGGCTGCATGAGTGTGGCCAATCTGTAGGACAATGTACCTCTGCTAGCCAGTTCTGATGAGTAAGTAGAAGAGATGGAGCTATAACCCTACAACCTTCTGGACGGCTAGTGTGGGACTTGTGATATGATTGCCAACCCTTCCTGCTAAATGGAAAGAACATGGTCAGGATAGGGATCTACAGGGTTAAAATTGTGAGCCCCCAGTGTTTCCCCTGGTCCCAGCTCACACACACAGACACACAGACTGAGCACAGTCTAACCCTAAACCTACGTGTGAATGCAAAGCTGAAGGTCAAATCCTACAGTCCTTAAACAGTCAAAATGTCCATTGAAATGAAAATTAATCATTCCCAGGATGAAGAAACGACCCATGCATGGACAGAGAGGAGGTAATACGTGCATCCCTTACTCTAGAAATGATAGAAGCTGTTCTGTCCTGGATGCTGGCTCAATTCCTAGCCTTTGAAGACCAGCCAGGGACCACAGGGAAAAAGCAAAGTATTTTCTCCACTCAGATATGGAGAGAGGGGATGAGTGCTAAGTGACTTGATATATAATACAGAGGAGCCACAGGGCAACCATGAATTGGGCCTTCAAGGAGCTACTTCTGCATGAGGGAAGGGAAGAAACTCCAGGACCTTGTCTGGAAGATGCTGTGTCAATGCTGCCTTTTCAAACTGTTACAGGTTATTGTGGTCAGCTCCTGAGGGGTGGCTCATGAGGAACTGCCATCAAGTTGTACTTTCTTTTTTTTTCTTCAGGGATCCTTTCAGCTTCCGCCACAGACTATCCTTCCTCTTCATCTTCTTCTCTGCCATGGGCAGTGAGGACTCTTTCCTTCGGATTTCCCTCACTAGTCCATGAAAGACATCATCAATGTAGAAGCGAAGGGCAGCAGAAGTCTCAAAAAAGGAGCAGGAGTATTCTCTGGCTAAGCTCATTCCTTCTTCAGTCGAGACCTACAAGGAAAAAAAAAAAAAAAAAAAAAGGTCTATAAATATCACCTAATTCACAAAGCATGAACCAAAAGGAGGCCATAAAAGTATATCTGATCTGACTTTTTGGGTACTACTAGATTGGCACTCCTGAGGCAAATCACCAACCTTTAGTTTAACAGGAAAATATTCTGTTATTATTACATAGATAAGATTCAAATATGAAATGTTAGGATTGAATCCATATTTGAACAGAGCATACTGACAATATTCATGTGCTTGGATATATTATTTCCCTAATTCTGAAGTGCCATTTTTTCCAAGTATTTCCTCTCTTGCAGTAAACCTCTAAAGCTTGGGAGCATTAGTTCCTTTATTCTACAGACTAAAACTGATGGTCAAAAGAACTTCAGTAGAAATATGGTCCTAGAAAATGCATGTTCAGCACTAATCTAATCCTGAAGGGAATTTGACTTGAAGCTGAAAGCACATCAGATTTTATACCTTAAGATTTTTCAGTCACAAGAAATTCTGAGCATGTTTATAAGTACTCTGGTCTTGACAGACCTATAATCCTATCACTTAGATCATGCCTGAGCCATATGAAGATCCAAAATCTATTTGCTTTTCAGATCATCTTCCTTAAGTGATCTCATGTACTTACTATTCTCAGAGAACACTGAGAACAATGTATCTTTGCTTTTTGAGGAACTATAAGGGGAAGAATTTCCATGAATTTAGAAGGAATCAAGGTAGCTCTTTTTCATTTGCCTGAATTTTCATACAGGGATCTAACTCCTAAAATTTCCATACTAGCTACCTCTTAGCCCACCAGCCTGCTAATTCCCAAGGAAAGGTTCATGGCATGCTAATTACTGGTCTAATTGTGTGGTCTGATTGTGCGGTCTAGAATACAGTCTAAATGCTTACCACAAGGAGTAATGAATGCCTACCACCTACCTATATTTTGCCCTTTTGGAGACTTACAGTAACGTGTAGCAAGTCTTCAGCAAAATAAGGAATAAACCCTATTAGCTAGCTAAACTTTAGGCTAGCTTACCAGGTGATAGAATATTCTTTCTTTTCAGTATTCAAACATAAAACTAATGATGGTATGTACAGAGTATATTCAAGTTTTAGGTGAGAAAATCTATGCTTTGTTTTTATTTGTGTTTAGATAACATGATTTATTCAAGTAACTTTCCAACCATCTGGATAAAAAAAAAAAAAAAAAGTTGTTTAAGTAGTTTGAGACAGCCTTGTGAAAGGGTACATCCTAGGTTATGAAAAATTATCAGTTGCTACTGTCTACCACAGGACTAATCTAGTTTTATTTCTTATTTCTACCTTTATGCTCCCAAAGTGTCATTTATATTTATTAGGGAAATAAACCCTTATGCTTCAAGATACAAACAAACTCTCTCATACCTACCATGAGGAGAATGTCCTTTTATGATCAGCTTATAACACTACCTTATTGCATTTTGTATATTTATCTGTATATCTGGACACAGTGAGAAACAGGGTTTTGCAAGAAACAAAACACTAGTTCATTTCAGCCTGGAAGAAATCCGCACCTAGCATATTCCTATATAACACAGACCACAGAATTTCTGCTCATCACCTCTGCATCAAGTCACAGACTTTGTCATATCAGTAAGGTCATACATCTATGTTACAGATTTAATCTTAATTTAATTAAGAATATTGTAAGGCTAAGCAGGGAGGTTGTATGCCAACCTGAATAATACTCACTGACACAATGAAAGATTGTTATCGTTTTCCAACTGCTATAATTGCCAACCTTTAGCAAAAGGAGTTGGTAGCAATATGGTCCTTGTTTTTCTCTGGGCAGCTGTGTAAGCAAAATGTTTGATTCAATATGTCCATTGGGCACCACTGAGAAATTGACTGTCTGGATAGGAGACTTATCTTGGTCTATTTTGGACTTTTTAATATTTTTTTTTCTCTTGTTATGCCTTGTTTGAGCTGAAGGAGGATTTTTTTTATATTTTATTTTATTTTATTTTATTTTATTTTATTTTATTTTATTTTATTTTATTTTATTTTATTTTATTTTATTTTATTTTATTTTATTTTATTTTATTTTATTTTATTTTATTTTTATTTAGAGGCACTGCAGATATAAGCAAACCATTACACAGAGCTGTAGTTTCAGTGAACATTTTATACATTCATTACTGAAAAGGAAAAATAAAAAATAATAATTTTAGTAAAGCTTATAAATAGAAACATTCGTATGAGAAAAGCATAGTAAGGTTGTACATATAATTACGGTACAAGCACAGCACTACTCAAGTATCAGAAATTGCCTTTTCTTTTGCTCCATGATTTTCCAGTCTTTGCCCATCTAATTCCTCTTTCTTTCCATGTTTGTCTTTCTAGGATCAAAATATATGTTTTCTCCCACCTGCAAGGAAGAAACATTGTGGGGAAGACATGATATGGTCTGTAATGAAACAAGTCTACTATAAGCTGTGAGAACTGGAGAATACTCAGGAGAAATAAAATGTGCAGAAAAACTTCTTCCCATACTCTCTGTGGCTGGAGGCTTGTAACATGGCTGAATTTCACTGCATTTCTCTAAAAAGCAACAAAGGTTTGGTTTTGGACTCACAGTTGCCTGCCAAATTATGGAGACAACATTAAAGATATTAATGGAAATAGTTAATTTCAAAGCATAATATTTGTCCTAAATCTTGCCCTCAGGAACTGATTAACTACTTTGATGAAATTTTATGAAGTAATTCAGCACGAGGAAGACACCTGGCACAAATAATTTCAGGAAATTTAGTCAAAGTTGTTCAGCTTCAAGGCTGAAAACAGGCTTCTTAGAAATCTAATGCTGTCATAATTACCACTACCGCTTCCAGCACCAGTGAAAATATAGCTATACTAATTTAATTAATCTGTTTTCTGTAAAAGAAAATAAAAGAAAACAAACAAACAAACAAACAAAAAAAAACACACACTACAAATACAGACAGGTGTTTAGAGGAAAAATACACATTCATCTTTCTGTTTGTAATTTGGTCCAGAGGCTAGCCACCTATGGAATAAAAAATAAGGGATAAAGCTCTTGATGAGGTCACCTAATTCCAGGGATTTACCTTGTTCCCATCTTATTGCCAGAAGATAAACTATATCATAGAAATCCAGCCCAGATCTACACAGCTCAGGGACTTGTTGACAAATTGCAGCTTGTGCAGGTCTGTATCACCAGACGACGTGATCTGTCAGCGTGACATGATCAGACGGGTCAGGGAGTGAGGTCATTCTATTGAACATATATCTGGGAAGCAGAGCTTTATATCTCATTTTTTAGAGTAACACTCTGTGATTGAATCTGGCATTGTTTCTCAAAGTATAATTCTGGTTATATTGATTCCAGTTTAGCTTGTTCCTTTGCTGGTAAACTGAAGAAGGGAATGAAGGGGGAAGGCTGGTGTAGTGAAGATAATGAAGGATGAAGATTTCAGAACTCGCAAAAGCTTCCTGAATCCAAACTTCATTAAAAAAAATAAAAAAAAATGAATCTGGTGTGGTGTGTGGATCAGGAGTTAGAGAGGCATGACATGAAGCTCGCTGTGTAACTGAAAAGCCAGATCCCCCAGGACAAGTTGATTAAATGGGCACTGGAGCCTCACAGATGCACGTGAACATGGGAAAACAGTCTTTTCATGCTCTCCCTGAAAAGTGCATGGGTCTAAGCATCCAGTTGGGTACATGTGGTTTGAGAGGAAAGATAAAGCTGTTGTAGCAGCATTTGAACTGTGGATAGCACAGAGGACTGTAGGCTAACTGGGGAGTTTTTCATCTCTGGATGGCTCAGGGCAGTTGGAACACAGCACAGCTTCATCCAGATAAGAAGTATTCACTGGCTACAAACAGCATTTTATAGCATTAAGATTCTGTTTGTGGCTTTTGCAAACCTCCCCTGGAAAATTACATGTGAGATTAAATGCAGTGCTGACAGCCTGTGAAAGCCATGATGGATGAGCTGCCATCTTTAAGATAGCCTGTTTCCCACTAAGGTCAACTCCTGCACAACCAAAAGGAGAGCACAAAGCCACAGGAGCTGGAAGGTGGGTGGAGAGGCACCTGCAGTCACGGGCCCCCATATGCAGAACATAAAAATATCTGGATCTGAGGAGGAAAGAGCCAAAACTAAACAGATCAATAGTCTACCTCTGCCCTTGGGCTGTCATTAGCTGGAAAATTTACCTCTGAATCAGCCTGTTTTGTGTTTAGCTCTTTCTCTCCTTTGGTCAACACAGCAAAGAAGCATCTCAAGGTACATTCTTTGACCAAGATTGTATTATTAGCAGAATCAACAGTATCAGCTTGAGTGAGCCAGTGGTGGTCTTCATGCAGGTAAGCAATGTGTTTCCACTTGAGCATCTCATCCCTGAAACAGCATCTTCTGCTTGAGATGGCTTTTACAGATTCCCTCTGTGACTGGCAGCTCCTGGTTGCCATGGAGAGCTCTGCAGGTGAAATGCCAAGGGCTGCAAGGATTCTCCTAAATTTTCATTAGGCTTCCACCCTGGCAGCCCTCATCAACTTTGCAATGGGAAACAGAGTGGTAATTATAGACCAAAAAACTTTGTTCTGAGAGTGCTTTTTCCTGGAGACAGGCAGTCTTGATCACTAATCAGAGACAGAAGAGGACACATGTTGGTGAATATGGTGTTCATCTAAATCCCACTGAGGCTAATAGAAAGAACTCCAGTGGTTTTTGATCAAGCATGGACAATATTTTTGACAGAAAATTACTTATGTGAGTGATAAACAAAAGGTAACAGGTTAGAAACACAGGTAGGGAAGCAGCATCCTGAGCAAACTTGTTTGTACCATAGCAAGTTAAGAGGGAGGTAAGAAGGCAGGCGTGCTCTGAATGATGTCTAGGAAAGATCAGTGTTATCTCTGGGTGTCTCAGCCGTATGGGGATTTCTCTATTTCCCAACACACCCTGTTCCAAACACCAAGCAACCACATGGCATGTTGTGTATCAGTACTTGGATATCCATTTGGAGAGAGGAAGACAATCTACAAGAATCCATAGATATATTCACATCCCTTCCCAATATTATCTATTCCCTCAGCATATTAGAACAACCTAAATAAACTTTTGGTATGGATATAAGCCTATAACATGCCATGGAAAAAGGAGCTAAAGAAATCAAAGGTCTTGCCAATATCCTGGGTCTGCAGTAAGCAGATTCGCCAAGGGAAAAATAATCTCTTGGGTCTAGGAAGTGAGAGAATGCTACTCCAGACAATAAAAAGTGGAAAAATGGGTTCTGCTTATCTTGCATGAATGATAATTTTATTGATCCCAGCTCTGACCACTGAGCTCGTGCTGAAGACACTCCCACAAAGCAGCTGTGAGATTTCTTCTTAATGATCAGCAACAACCAGGACTGCTTAATTTTCACCAGTCTCAGTTCATCAATGTGGTTAAGGTACCAGGAAAAAATAGGTGGTCCCTGGATACCCAGCACAGATGAACATCAGGGTCCTACCCAGTATTCTGGGCAGGGACAAACTCTAGGTTTTGCTAGATAGCACTGGATCCAACACAGGTTGAAATGAGCATTCCTGTGTTGCCACCACCCTTTCCTAAAGAACATGCTTTCACTGTAAGCATTTCCTTCCTGTTTTAAAAAGCAAGCAGTCCAATCCATTAGCCCCCAAGGAGGTCTATTATACCTTTGCCATTTATTTTTTTCCACTGACAAGAGTTGTATCAACAACCATGGTGGCAGTGACTTTCCATGGGATGGTTTACAGATCTTTCCATGTGTGAAATGCTATTGTTCAGGTCAAAGCTCAAATACTTAGATATTACAACAGTGGCTTTGGTTTGAAAACCTGAGCAGTGCCAGAAGGAACAGAAAAATCAATCTTTCTGTCTTTTTAAGACAAGCATTACTGTTGTTATTTGTTCACATAATATACATATATATTCACATAATATACACATAATATATTCACATAATATATATATATTTAATAAGAAAAAAAAGTGATTCAAATCCTTTTATCCTTCTCCTCTTTCTTCAGATATTTACATTTATAAACTGCCTATCAGAGTCTTGCCACTGAAGAGTGACATCCCTGAAAGAAGGAGAAAAAAACAAGATCAAATGGAAATCAATTTAGGATGAAAAAAACGTTGGAGACTAGGTTTTGTGAGTAACCAGTTATTTCCTGTTTGTGACCAGACATGCAATGTGACCATGTGTCAGGTCTAAATAAATGTACAGTAAATGCAAAAGTAAAACAATAAAATACCTGGTGTTAAATATTCTAGTTTTCATCTCCCTCAACCCAAACATTCTGTGTTGTTTCAGGATTTTAAACTGAACTGAAATGTGAATCGTTGCTTAAAAATGTAACATTGAAACTTTTCCAACAGCTAAGATAAAAATTAAACATTTTAGCCTTTATGTATGATCGCATTTGCAAATATATACACTGCAGTTATCGATTTGATTTGCCCAACACTCCAGTTTCAGCTGACATAAACCAGCATTTTTCACTCAGAAGATATGTGTACATGAGTTTTTTCCTCAGTCCCCAGGGAACAGACACCTCTTTTCAGCAACCTGAGCAGTAAATAACAACACACTGTAGAAACCTGAGAGGAAAATTTGATGTCTACACCATTACTCTTAAATCCATTTGGAAATCTTCAGAAGTAATTAGTTGAACAAACCTCACTCTGACTTCATGGCAGGCAATTCTGCAGGCTAAGCTTTGCTGGCTTTCTAGATTACAATGATGAGATAAAACTACCATACAATTCATCATTATTGTGAGGGTATTGAAATTTGTTCAGTTTGGTCCTATGTGTCTCATAAGTTTGCCACATTTTTCTTTCTACCTCACTACTCTGATACTCTTTACTGTTTTCAGAATTACTGCTGTTCAAGTGGCCAAGAGGGTACACCTCTTTAGTAGACAGTGGCCAAGGAAAAGGTATGGTCTTGTTGTCTGAATTTATGCCCTGATGGACTGAATGTCATGGAAATATATTGTGGCACAATACTAAGACATCTCGTGACCTCATCTATTCCCACCTCTGAAAAAAACTTCCGTTATTCTTCAAAAAACTTCACATATTCTTTCCCTTCCCCTTTTAGCCCAGTCTTTGCATCTGGAGAGGAAGGAAAACATGGCTTTAGCAGTGCAGAAAATAATAGATTGTGGCTTCTGTTGTAAGCTTTGGGGCTTATTTTTACGGGATGGAAGATGGAGAACATGGGATTGTGAAACTAAGTTTGCATGTTTTTACAGAAAACTTTAAAATAGTCTCAAAGAAAAACAAAATTCTAGACAAAACAGGACACACCCGTCTGTTGCAAATCACCAACTTTCCACCTAGTTGGTTACTAAATTGGAATATGAAACACAACCCTTAGTTCACCGTTCTGAACCAGGAAGAATCATACACTTATTTGATGCAAATGAAACACAAATTGTTGAGGGCTATTTACCACTCTTAGATTACACAGACATTTTCTCTGACCTGCTAAGATCACTGCTATGAGCTTATATGAAATCTCTTATGCTATTAGTAGCTATTTCATTAAATGCATCACTCTTAGACTTTTTCATATGAAAAATTTCCAGATCAAATTCTAATTCAAACTTGCACAATTTATTAAGGTTTTTATCACATGCTTTGTGAAGAAGATTATTGCCCAGCACTGATTTCTGTCCATTGCTTCTCCCCTTTTGAAGAGATTAGTTTTTATATTATTATTATTATTACTGTTATTATTATTATTATTGTTATCATCATCATCATCATTGGATGTAAAGTGGGAGTTATGCCTCCAAGTAATTTGCCATCCTGTTTTGGTTAAATGTTGCCTTGAGTAAAGAGAAATATTCTTCATGAAGTTGCCTAGTCATGAAGCAAGCAAAACACATGAGGCTCCTAGGTCTGTGGTTCACACCTTCTGCTAATTTTACCTCACTATTTCACAGATTTAATGCAAAATAATTAAACCATCCCCTCATTTCATGTAAAAATCACTACAGAACTAGGGTGCTGTCTGCAGGTTAGACTCTGAAGTTGTTCTTCACAAAGACAGACTGTAATTTTTTGCCTTTATCTTGTCAAAAGCAAGACTGATGAGTGAGTTAAGGCATCTTTATACCAGGAAATGTTTCTAGAAAGATGGCCTCGGGATCTGACTGAATTGGATACTCAAAGCCACATGATCTTGCATCAGTCAGCAATAGCTCTGGGTCTAATTTGAAGAGAATATGGAAGTGTTAAATCCTTAGCATCAGTCTTCAAGATGAACAAGTATGGGTCAATTGCTCAAAGCATTTTTCAGAGATATGACAATTTTCTAAATTGTCCATCATCTTTAAAGGTACTCTGATTGCAATGCTCAGTTGAAGGCAGATGGTTACAAGATGGTTGCAAAAAGAGGATGTTTTTACATCATTTCAGCTCAGGACATTCATGAGACTTTTTTTTTTTTTTTTTTTTTTTTTTTTTTTCCTGGGGAAAAATCAAGGAAACAATTGCATTTCTAAGTTCACAAGAAAGGAAAATTTTCATGTACTTTAAGTAACAAAAAAACATTCCTAAACATTTTCAATTGTCATCTGCTAACAACAGATGGTTACTCCCCCAAAAAATAATAAACAAAAAAAAGCTAAAAGAAGCTGAAAATGTTGCTTAATTGTACTTTTTAGACATTAAAAAAAAAAAAAAAAAAGAAAAAAAAAAGTTAGTAGTATTGAATACTTACTTCAACACTGAAAGTGATTTCTGTTGTTTTGAGAACACAGGTTAACCACGAGCTCAGTACAGACAGCCCACATCTGTATGTGTCTATATGCTGGTGTAGGCCATTGTCATTTATGTGTTAGAAATTCAAATTTTACTAGTCATTTGAATTCAATTCTTCATTAGGACTCGGGTACTAAGCAGACTGAGTAAATCTCCATAAAACCTAGTAATCTATGAAAACCTTTCAGTCTTTATAATTTGAAAATGCTTGCAGGCAGACAGTGAACACCATGCTGTTCCCAGCAGTGAGAAGAAAATCTCTTTCCACCTCCATGCAATTGTCATCTCTTGTGATTTGATGATTCTGTCCAGGCTACTGTAGTCGGTATTCCACCAAAAGGAGGCAGAGAGACTTTTTAATGTATTTACAGAGATGTGGACTGCAACATTATTTATTTATTTATTTGTTTGTTTCTGAAGCCATTTGATGAAGTGAGCAAGCATTACAAATGTATAGGGTATCCTATACATGGATATGTATATGCTTTATGGACAACCTACAGAACAATGTTCTCTTTTTTGACCTATTACGTGGGTTGATTTTCAAAGAAAAGATGCTTGATACAATAAGAGGGGGACGTTATATCAGGAAATGGGAGTGCTATTTTATTGTTTGAGTTTCCTGGAACTTGTAATTAATTTGAAGGGTTTAGCAATTTTGAAATTTATTGAGAAGGTTTGTCAGATTAACTCATTAAGGAGGATACTTGCACAGTATCTTTATTAAACTAATGACATTGATCTTCCCCATGTCAATATTAGTTCAGCCAAAATATTACACTTTTGCAGAATACATGTATGAACTGACTGAAAAAGAATTTACTGAAGCTTCACTGGAGTGTTCCTTTTCAGCTCCTTTCTTATGTGCTGAAAGAAGCTCATGTGTGAGCAAAAGGTCTTTTCTTGGTTACAGGAGTACAGAAAGAGGGTGTCCCATGACATAGGAGCCTTAAAGTAGGAATGACAGCTGTATAAGGAGCATTTACGTTCCTCCATCTTGTGATATGATCTGCCAGTGTGCAGATACTCAGTCTGAAGAACAAAATACTCAGTCTGAAGAACTGCAATGGGGCAAGAGTGAGAAATGAATGTGCTGAGGGCGGAAAATTAAAAATCTTAAATGGCCAGTGGGTAGGAAGAGCTGCAAGAATGCATTTAGCTAATTAGACATAACAAGCTTTCTTACTGCCTGCTAACCTAACTCAAATTACCTCACTTTTGCTTCAGGCTAAGAACATGCACTTGGATAGTTTCCGTGGTAACTTGTTCGCGCATCTTGTGCTATTGGCAACCTCCCCATTCATCAGGCAGTTTCTCTGGATAGCTCTTATATGTTTTCTGCCTCTGGGTTTTGAATTTTACTCAGACGACCAAGCACCTTAAAGCAGAGTAAGAGCTAACAGCTGGCAGAATCTTAGTTTTGTTGAATAGAGCCTCAAACATCCTTGAATACATTCTTGAGACATCTTGGAGTCTTTACTGATAGAAACCTAAGAAATGATGATGCTCTACAATTAATCAATAACTTTATTATTATTAGTATTATTATTATTATTGTTATTATTATTATTATTATTATTATTTATTTATTTATTTTTCTCCTAGAATCTTAATTTTTGACTGAGAAGACAATTTGGTCATTTGGGATGCTAGCCCAAGTAGTTCATGTTTATTGCCACAGAGGAAAATAAATAGTGGAGGGACAAGAAGAGAGAAACAGAGGAGTCAAGATAGAAGGAATGTAGGGGGAAGGAAGACATATTATATCTTTATTATGCTAGCTGCAGGCGTAAAATAAGAAAACGGACTCTTAACAAACAGAATGGCTGAAACTCCTTGCTAGAAACATCTGTTTAACCTTCTCTATACATGATGTATGCATACAATTACGCAGATGCTCTTTTGATGTATAAAAGAAGCTGTATTGATACACCCTGGGAGCCCGAATTGTGATTACGGCTTATAGACTTATATTCTTATCAAATACAATAGACTTTTTAGTCCTCCACTGAAAAATCTGTAGCACAGTTTACGTAGAGGCATGTGTGAACGTGCGTCTATAGGCATAAACATGTACAAATGTATTTGTTTACAAATGTGGCTGTGGTCAGACCAAGACTCTCTAATATAGCTGGCAGACAAGGTTGGCCTTACAGCAAAACCTGGATGTGGATGCTGACAAAACACTGCTCTGAAGAGTCCCTTTGGTACCAAGAGGCATTCAGCATTAGCTCCTCTGTAGATGATAGCTATTTTCTGACATTTATTTCCTGTGTTTCAGGCAGCTAGCTAGTTCAAACCTGCAGTCTGTCCAGACTCTGGAAAAGGCACTGAAAAGCTGAAGAGACAATGTGTGCAGTGTGGGTGCCACAAGCCAGGCCTCCCTGCTGCCTCTTCTAAATTTTTTTTTTTTCCAGAAACTATGAGAGATAAAGTGGTGGGTTGTAACGTGGAGTACAATAAGCCAGGTGAACTGCTGCTTCTGTGTTCTCCAAGGCAGAAAAGATTGAAAATGAAGGACAGGAAACACGGAAACATAGAACAGATAATTTAAGATAAATACATAAATAATTCTATGGGGGGAAAGAGTTTTTGATGAAACGTTAACAGTGTTTTATCACTGATAATCATGGTGGCTGGTAGGTAAATCTGAAACTGGTATAGATCACCAAGCAAAATCATTGTTCAGGCAACAGAAAGGACACGTGACATCTTCCCTCAGCCACACAAATACAGACAGGTACAGCAGTGACAAATACATACCATATTTCATTTGATTTCTCTCAGGAAGCTTGCTTATAATTTTTTTTTTTTTTTTTTCTCTGTTATATACATAAATAAGCCTAGGTTTGGGAGAATAAAATTGCTGATACTAAAAACAACAGCTGTTGAAAAACAAGTGCTTGTAGCCTTAACAGTTGCTGTCACTAGCAATTCAGGACATGTTATCACCCCATTATTTTTTTAACCTTAGAAATAAAACGAGTGTTATTAAATAGTTTAGAAAACAACTGCCTGTGGTAAAGTTTTGTTACACTCAATGGAAGGAATACTAATAGGAGGATAGTTATGATATCTTTGAGCCAAGTTGGGCAGAAAAAGAACATTGATCACATTTAGAACCCTAGAATATCCTGAGTTGGAAGGAACCTGCGAGGATCAGCGAGCCCAACGCCACATAAAGGTCTACATAAAAAATACACCATATATCTGAAAGTGTTGTCCAAACACTTCTTGAACTCCTGCAGGCTCGGTGCCATGACCATATCCTTGGGGAGCCTGTTCTAGTGACTGACCACTGTCTTGGTGAAGAGCCTTTCCCTAACACCCATAGTGACCTCCTTGTCACAGCTCCATGACCACCTTCAGGTACTTCGGAGAGAAAAGACCATTACTATGGCTGACACCAATTCAACCTGGAAGCAAATACATTCTGCTTAAAGTTATATTGAAATCAGAAAATCATAGCATAATTCAAGTTAGAAGAGATCTCTGTAAATTATCTGGTCCAAGCTCCTGCTCATTGTGGGTCGACACAGAGCAGATTATTCGGGGCACTGAGCAATTGTGTTGAGTCATATTTTTAGTACCATCAAAGAAGGAAATCTGACAGTCTCTTTGACTCTTGTTGCACTATTTAACCATTTGCAGGGTGAAACAAACCTCCTCATATGACTCATCAGATTTTTATTATTATTATTATTTTTGTCCTGCAATTTACGTCATTTATTCTCATCCTTTCACTGTGCACCTCTGAGAAAAATCTGGCTTTGTCTTCAATATACCTATTAGGTGGATGAAGACAGCAAGAGAGTTCCCCTTTGGTTCATCAGGCTGAGCACATCCACCAACTCAGATCTCTTAGCCTCTGCTGTTACTTTTTCTGCTCCATCCCCTAGTCTGTCTTGGGAGACCTCTGCTGAACTCACTCCAGTACATCAAGATATTTCTTCTTTGGGGTACTCCATATGCATTCCTAGAACTGCTGAATAAAGAGGAAGGACCACTTCCTTGAACCTACTGTCTACACTAGCATTCATACAACCCAGGATGCACATTGCCCTCTTCACTGCAATGGCACATTTCTGGGTCATGATCAACTCATTCTTCACCAGGACTTCCATGTCTGCTCCTGCAAAGCTTTCTCCCCAGTAGTGCCCAAATGGTACTGCTGCATGATGTTGTCCATCCCAGATGCAGCACAACATTTGCTTTTGTTTGATTTCATGAGGTTTTTGTCAGACTATTTCTTCATCCTTGCCATGTCCCTTCCATGTACACCTGACTTGTCAACATTTCAGTATTATTCACAGACTTGATGAGGGTACCTTTTGTCCCAGCATTTAATTGTTAACAAAGATACAAGTAACTATTGCCTCAGCATCAGCCTCTGAGGAATGTTACTAGAAATTTGCTGTCTGATGGACTTTGTACTGCTCATCCCAACCCTTTAAGCCTGGTAGTCCAACCAAGTCTCCATTCACTTTGTAGTCCACCTATCTAAACCATACTTTTCCTGTTTGGCTACAAGGACACTCTGAGAGACTGCATTAAAAGTCTTGTTAGAATTAAGGTAATCATAATCCACATCTCACATCCAAAGAGTCAGTCATCTGAAGGTGATCACAATCAGCTCATCAAGCATGATTTGTCCTTGGTAAATCCATGCTAGCTGTTCCCAGGCATCTTTTTGTCCCTCATGTGCCAGCATGTGACTTTTGGGAAGATTTGGATTTGCTTCAGAAATGTATCATCCTTTTTTTTTTTTTTTTTTTTTCTCCCCAACACTATTTTAAAAATATTTGGACACAATTGATTTAGCTTTAAACTATGTAGCTCAGGTATTAGTATTTAAAAATAGAGACATTAGCACAGCCTGTACAATACTATCTAAGAGCCTGAGTGTTCACTCAACAGTTATGACCCCTGCACTTCAGCACTTCAGCCTCACTGAATCTTCTTCCAAGGAATATACATGTAGATGAAGTTGCTGAACTGAGATAAGTAGTGTAACTCTGTCCCGTGGATTTGGGTCATGACTTGAATTTACTGCCTGGTGGTGTTCTGATATATATATATATATTATTAGTTTTTTTCCTTAAAAAAACATTTATGTTTTACCAGCTTGATTAGATCCATCTGATCTTTTTTTTTTTTCCTTACTGCTGTTTTATTAATAAAAATTCCAATAGCAAACTAGACCATATGTTATCAAGGAGGGCAGAATATGGCCTCAGAACCTCAGACAATGAAAGAGGGAGTAGAAGTATTCAATTCTCATACCATATGGGAATAAACCCTGAACAAATAAGCAACATTACTGAAGCAAACGGAAACATTCCTACGACACCTCAGTTCAGGATCTAAAGAAACAGTTCAGTAGCAAGTAGTCATCCATCACTGAACAGGTGGTGTATCAGAGTACAAGAAATAAAAAAGAAAAATAAAAGGAGAGGAGGGGAAGGTGTAGATAGTGAAGGAGTGGAACAGGGATGTCTTAAAGTGATCTAAAAGCGTATTTGCTTTTAATCCAGAATGACTGCACCTTTGCATATACATACACCTCTGGACACTGAGACCTACCCATGAATAAGATTGCTTACTTCTGCTTTCCTATGTAGATTTGACATTTACAACAATGGTTTCGTTTCTCCAGTATCTCTTGTGAAAGATAAACTGTTTTGATTTATACCAACTATTCAATATTGCTTTTATTCTGGAATGTGTGCTGAACTTTGCACTCCACAATCTGATGGCAGAGCACGCTGTGTACTGCAGAAAAGCTGCACCTATGGGATGAGTAAATACCTTAAAACAAAAATTACACTACAGCTCATCCGCAATAGGGTTTACCAGTTTTCAATTTCTTTGGTCTCCTACGGATTAAGTGTCTAATGTTGCCTCATTTTCTTTCCTTTTACTACTGTTCTGTGCATTTGTAAGTCACGTAGCCCTGTGAAATCAACAGCGTCACACACACAAAATACAAATGTTTAACTCCGCTCATCAGTTGTAACAATTTCCTTTCTCGGGTAAGGATCATTTCAACTTTCTTGGGTACAACCAAAACAAAATTTTGCTGAGCTGGTGGTCAGCAGACTGAGTGCATGGTTTACAGAAGGACATGAGGTGTACAGCAGTGGCATTCTACTTGATGATTGTACTTGGTATGAGCAAATGAATGGGATGAAAGTTTACAACTGGAGTGGCACATAGCCACAGATGAAACATTAATACTCCAGAATCAGCTATTTTTGATTCCCAGTGCATTGAATCAAGTGAAATATGTCACATATAGCATCTATGCCTATCCTTCTCTTCCCCTTCATTAATTAAAAGTTTGCATCTTTATAGTTCTAGAACAACATTTTCAGATGTTTTATTTTTTTCTGTGTGTCTAAAAAATCAGGAGACAAAACAAAGAACAAGGTGAATGAAGAATAATAAAATATTAAAAGAAAAAAGCATTTTGAAAGTATCTTATAATAGATTTTTCTGTTTATTTGTTAGACCTAGTAGTACTGGTGGTCATAAGTACATGAAAAGCTGTATTTAGAACTCTATTTTAATGCTTACTGGTACAAAAGGAGATGCAGCAGTGTACCTGTCAAACCAGATGACATAAATGGAGAAAGAAAAAGAAAAAAAAAAGGTAATCTTTAGGCTAAACAATCTCTTTTTCAGTTCTAAATCAGAAGCTGAAAATTTCATGTTAAAAACGATTAGGAGCAATTGCTCTAATTTTAACTTAATGAAATTAATTATTCACACACTGTAGAGAAATAAGTATCTCAGCACCTGGGGAGTATGTTCAGAAGAATGACGTAGATTCTTAAGAGATCCTTGTCATTATTTCAGTCCTTCACTGCTTCTGGCAATGAGAATATCTCACCCCCTTCAAAAACAGAAAGGAAATGAAGCTTTTGCCCCACATCATTCCCACTGAAAGGCTGTTCTGGAGACATTTTGCTGTGGCAAGATGATCAGAAACCATCACCTAACTCATAAGCAGAATGTGTTCCTTGTCACTTAATACCTATTTGACGTTATCCCATCACTGTTCTTAACTTTTAAATGATTCTTCCTCACAATTATTTATGTCACTGCTTATCAATATATGCACAGTATTTTTATCATCTACTTTCATTTACCTAGGCTAAAGAAATTAAAGTCTCTTTAATTTCCTCAGATAGGACCAACCTGATACGTACTGGCTGCACCTGTTCCAATTTGAATTTGCCATCATCATCCATGAGTAACTAAAGCTAATCTTAGCTGATATTTCACTTTTATCTTCTATAATACCTTTGATAGTTCCATGTCTCTGTTGTACATATCACTCCAAATACCTCCTGAAGTGAGATTTATTTTATGCACAACTGCATGAGGTTTGTGGTTTATAATCACCCTGTAAGTGGCTGATATAACCCTGTAAGTGGCTGATATATCCAAGACTTTCCCTTCTGCCTTCCAGCTGATGTGCTGTAGCAAACAGTCTTGCTATTAGTCCTTAAGGGCATGGCCTTGCACTTTTTACAATTACATTTAATTCCATTTCTATCACTCCTCTGGGTCACACAGCTTTTCCTCTACAATAATCCTGTCTCTTTGAAACAGAAAATGCTTCCACTTTGTGTTATCAGCAAATTTTGTTAGTATACTCCTGCATTTTTATGCCTAGGTCATTAATGAAAATGTTAAAGATCAGCAAACCAAAAAGTAACACCTAATATTCTTAGGGGGTAGATCCAGTTCCAACTGGTGGGGTCAGCCCCTCCTTTCAAAAATGTTATTTAAATTTAAATCTGTGTGTGTGGATATGTGTGCAATCCAGCTGTCATTTTTTTTTTGGCCAGTAAATCACATATCTCTGCTGGTCCATTGCAACTTACCCATCTGTTACAGTTATACAGAATATAGTGGAGAAATGGTTGATTTTTGAAATGCTGGAATGTCCCTATTTTTATTAATTTGCAATTATGACTTCCCAACTACATCAGGTTGAAAACATTTTAATGACATCGCTTTCTATTCAAAAATACCGAGTTGACAGACACTAAATGCTCGATGGAAAGTAGCCACGAAGCCATGCCTCTCCAGACACCCCACTCTGTGAATTGCTTTTCGTGCAGCTCCCAGCACATGGGGGGCCCTGTTTCATGACCTGCCTCGGTTGGTGGCAGGGTTATAATTCCAATAATCCAGTGCCTTGAGGTTTCTATATGAATTAACCAGACAGGCTTGCTTCTAAGTGCCATTTTTTGGAGACGGAGATAGAGCAGATGGGGATTTGTACAGGCCAAACTGTTGGAAGCCTGAGATAAGGAGGAAGAAATAATGAAAAAAAAAAAAAAAAAAAAAGCAAAAAAAAAAAGCTGTGAAAGAGTGAAAGACAACCCTTTCGTCTGTGTGCTTCACATCACCACCTGCCAACCTCAGGCCTTCTGATCTCCTCTCAGTGAACCGTAGAGGCAGCAGTTGGAAAGATCAGATATGTGCTCAGGGCAATCTGTCAGAAAGTACTTTGTCACATTCCCCAACAATAAAACCTGTGGAAATAAAATCAGTGTGTTTAAAACTGTAACTGCCCCTTATACAGCAGTACTACTCTTTTCACACAGAAAAAAAAAAAAGACTGAACACAGCTCCTGCCCTGATGTTTTTTTCATTTTTTTCATTTTTTTTTTTAACATCGCTAAAATATTAGCTCTTATTTTTTATCTCCCTTAAGCATCTGTATCTTGTTTGTTTGCCTGTGGCAACACAGTTGTAAAGTCATTCTCAAGAGAGTATGCTGAATTTCATTATACAACACATGAAATAAAAAATGGCTGAACAAAACAACAAATAAAACCAATAGTGACTATTTAAATAATCTAAAGATATTGTCTATGTTTCCACAGAGTATCAGCCCTAATTGGACTACTATTTGGAAATAATTAATTAATTAATTTATTTATTTATTTTGCTAAGAGATTCTACAGATAACTGGTGTGGGATCATTTTTTTTTCTTTAAACTAAGTGCTGAAGTTAAAGAAAAATATTTAAAGGATACATCAAAAGTTATGGAAAGACAAGAAATTGTCTATTTTCCTTTGCAGGTATACAATTAAGTTTTATATCAGCCTGTTGTATGGTAATTTCACAATACCTGTCAAATCCAATGGTAAGTATAGAAAGTAAATTTGGATAATGATGAACAGGTAGCAGAAAATATGTATGTGTATATATATATATATATACACAAATATATTTAATAGAATCAAAGAATCACAGAATGATTTGGGCTGGAAGAGACCTTAAAGATCATCTAATTCCAATCCCCTGCCATGGGCAGGGACACTTCCCACCAGACCAAGTTGCCCAAAGCCCCGTCCAGCCTTGCCCTGAACACTTCCAATGAGTTGTTAGAATATTTTCTTTTCATAATTCAAACCTCATTTTGCATGGGTCACATGCTGGAATAAGCTTGGCATCTTGTCTGAGTCTGTACCATGAAACCCCTCTGTACTGACAGAATTTGGCAGACACGGGCAGTTTTTGCTGGAAAGAAGCTAGGAATTCAAATATGGTCAGGACTGAATTGTATTGGCAATGCTGTAGCTGGGAAGTTTTCACAGCATTTCTCTAAACTGTTCTTCAGTACAGACATTTCATTGTTTTAGTACATCTATGAGGCCTAAATGCACTCACATCTTTTGAAAGATAAATTTAAAAAGGATAAAGTCATTACCCAGGCAGTACAATCTCTTTGGCAGTCCTTGCTATATGGTGCTCTTCCACAGTGTTCAGAGATTCATAAATGTCCTGGCTGACCAGTCTGCCTACTATGGTCTCAGTAATACAATTTCTTTCATTTTGTGCTAGTAATGAGCAGGTTGTTAAAGTAATTATCAAGTCTAGCCATCCTTCAGAATACCAAGGCCTCTGAATAATGTAGTTTCACACTAATTTATGCAATGTGAATTCAGCTCTGTGAGCGTATCACTGCAATGCCCACTCATTACTGAAGTAAAATTTAACATACATTTTGAGGGGTTTAACTGCATTTTTCTCTCCTCTCCATGTGTGGATACTTCCAAAACCGACTACCATGGTTTGGAAAAAGATCAGAGGATCGCTGACAGGGAATAATTCTCACAGGTCAGATACTACATGTTTTTGCTGTTGTTTTCTGTTTTTGAACAAAAGATGCTTTCTAAATATTCCCTAAGAATCTCCCAAAATCTTCCCTACATGGATTTTTTTTTTTTTTGTCTTACATTTGCTCATCAGTGACTTAACTCTACAATTGTATTACTGACCTGTAAGAAGTGCTTTTGAAAATCAAGCTTCATATCACACATACATCATCATCAGAGTCACTTTAAAATCAATGACAGTCATCAGTCACCCAAAGAAAACCTAATCAACTAAACAAAGGTCAAAAAGATATTCACTCATAACTGGACAGTTCCATGTGGTGTCATGCACATTATTAAAAAAAATAAAAAATAAAAAAGATAGAAGCAATTAGGTAGCAACATTATGTCTTTTATCAGAAAAGATTTTATCCTTACCACATATTCCTTTAATTTTGTGCACTCTGTGTGAAACATTCTACCAGAGTTTTCATTTGTCTGTTTCTTTTTCTCCCAGATATTTAGAGGAATGAAGCACAACAAAAGAAAGAAAAGCAGAGCATCTTAGAGGTAATGTAGATTATCTCTGGAGCCAGTTCTGCTAACATAGAAGTATGTGGTCCTCCATTTCCGATTGTAAGTAATTACAGTTATCAGACAAAACAGTCATCAAAAGGTGTTTTATGAACCATTGTGATTATATAAAGCAAGCTGCTGCTTTATCATTGAAAGAAATTCACAACCATCCATTTTAGATAAATACTTAGGGTAAGTTTCTTCACAGTCTGTAAGACTTGGAGACATCTCCCTCAAAGCAAAAGCATCTTTCTCCTGCAAAGGCAAATGTGGTGAATTTTGACCTCTAGCACTGTGTTTGAAGCATCAGAAATAATAATACCAATAACTAACTCTTTCCACTGCTGTGCCTCTCACAGTTTTAGACTTATTAAGCCTCCAATTGCACCTTTTTATTTATGGGTGCCTCTGTTCAAAGGTGAAGAAACAGAGATGCCATTCTGCTGCATTTTTTTCTTCATTACCCCAGTCTCAACTGCAACTCATAGCCTTTAGAATACTTTTTTTTTTTTTTTTTTGGTAGAAATGTTAATTCAATTTTATAAATTTACAGATTCTAAGGGACTTCTTTCAGGATAACACAGAATATGGAATTGTATCCCATTCCTTCTCTCTCTCAGGATCTTGTGTTAAAAATCATCTGCAAAGGTAACCATCTAACACTGTCAGGAAGGAGATGAGAAAGAGAAGCTGTGGTTCTGCAGCGGTCTCTTGCAGTGGTGATGCTCAGCCTCCTTTCCAATGTGAATGGGCTTTAACTGTAATTGAATTTAGCTCCCAGCTATTGATGCTCATTTTTGTGTTATATATAATAAATGTTAGTATGGATGTTTCCCCCATTTCTACCCCTCTTGGGGCGTTTAAACCCTGCAATCAAGTCACCTTTCAACCATCTTTTTAATAAGGCAAACAGGATGAGAGTCTTTAAGTCTCCCACAATAACATTTGTCTTGCAGGTCTCATCTCTGGGATGATAGATATTTATAAAATAATAAAAAATAAATGTATATTTTTTACTCCATTTTAGTCCAATAGCAGGATGATATTGAAGCTTTTCTAGGTCAAAAATAGGGACGTGGTAACACAGGTAAGTTGGGACTGAAGATAACAGGATACTAAAGCAAAGTAGAATTTGAAAGCAGATATATCTTTTATTACAGCATGTGTCTAGAGACTCTAGCCGGTGTTGGACAAGATTTTGTACTCCATTATCAGATACAGCCTAGAGATCAGTGGACTCTGGACTATAGAGGCCAAAGAAAAGAGAGGAGGTGAGCTGGGGACAGAAACAAAGAAAGAAAATGTCTTGCTTAACATAGAAAAGACATAAAAGAGGGCTGAGAATAGAAAATAAATTTCCTGACTCCTTTTGAATTACACCATCTCTCCTGCTTCCTTTTTGCTTTAAATTTAATTTATGAATGTAGACTATAAACATGGATATCTGAGACCAAGATCTCATTTTCTCAGCCACTGTGCTTGTGTGTAGCCTTTTGGATTTTGGTAGTGGTACATATGATTTTATTCTAAGAGCAGCAGCATTTGATTGGTCTTGGACATATTCCCCAATTAACTCTGAAGTTATTTGTTATAGTTATAACTCTGAATGAGGAATATCACAGAAGCAGAGATGGTGATTGGTTTTCTTCCTACACCATCTTCTCTGCAGCAGCAGACAGTTACTACTAGAATAGGACCTGCAACCCCACAGTAATCAGGCTGGATGCAGTAAATTCCATTTTTTTTTTTTTTATTTCTATTTAATAGGCACTCCAAATGTATACAGTGGGTCTTCAGTGCCTTCAGTACCTTGATCCCTGAATCATGCCATACTATATGGGTGTGGAAAAACAACTGGAAGCTAGCATAGTAATATTCACTTTTCACCAGAAAATGTACTTGAATCCATTCTTGGTTTTGCCAACTAGTCTCTTCAAAGCTGATTAGTGAGCAGGTGGAGAGGACTTACTGAAATGGCTTGCATAGGGGAGTATCCTCATTATCAAAAATTATCAAATGACAAGAATGACAAACTTTTTATTGTTAATGAAAATCACAAAAGCTAAATGAAGATAAAAGACCCTGGAGAACACCTAAGAAAGCACCAATTGACCATTTATTGGCTTCTGTAGAACATGTTGTAGTAGTTTTCTTAGTTGTTTTGTTTGTTTAAGAAATAACTTCCATCTAGATCTATCCCAATAAATAAAATGGACTGGAGACTAATTTCTAATCTTTAGTTTATATAGCTAAACTTCATCCCTGAAAGAAATGTGCTTTGCCAATATTGGCTAGCAGAAATAGTCTGTGGCCTCACCTCTCTTCAAGTTACCTGTAGATATCACACTACAAGCTGCTACTTCCCATGCTTCAATACTTCTAAGGGAGCATGCTAACGATTAAACAGCAGAAACTCTGGATCTGTGCTTGAGCCTGAGCCCTGGCCCAAACCACACCAGAAGAGACCTTGGCCTCTGTGTAATTATGCTCAAATAAGATAAGCAGTCCTTGGCAAAGTAGGGCCACACAAACAGCTCCAAATTGATCTAAATGGATCCATATCATAGGTCCATATCATATAATATCATAACAATCATATCATATCATATCATATCATATCATATCATCTGCTGACTTTGGGGTCTAGCCAGAATCAGTAGACATGGTGTTAACCCATCCTCCAGAGGTGTCTTCTGTGAGTGTGAGAGAGGTTGGGTGGAGGCTGTGTCCCAGCCTCAATTATGTTCTTACTAACCAAATAAATTACTGCCTCTGTGAGACGTGCTGTGGAATGCCTTGACTTGCTGTGGCAGATATCTGGGTGTTTTTTCTTCCGTTTGTTACCGTGTTTGTTGCAACAGGACTGTTAGGATGGAAAGGACAAAGGAGAGCTGCAGACACTGAGATAGAATATGGTGACGTGCAAATTTTTTCAATAGTTCAGACAGAAGCCTTACAGAGGTTCCTGAGTTTTTCCCACCCAAGAGACCTAACATTATTGTTATTGCTCTTATTATTATTACTATCACTGTTATTAATCATTTACTATAGTTAAAAACCAGGAAGCAGTTTACTTTTGTGGACTTAACAGTAGGCAGTACTGTAGACTTTGTTTCTGCCAAAGCAGTTTTGTTCATGGTATTAATGATTACAAATCATATCATTGCTTTACGCCTACCACATTTTTCCTCTCTCCTCCAGTACACTATATCAGCTATTTTCTCTTCTTGATATAGACTTTATAAAATGCATTTCAGTCTTGTACTCACCAAGCACAGGTGCTGAAGGCTTAGGGACGTATATTTTACAGCTATACTGGGTTTGATGGCTGCTCTAAGAGATCCATTTAACATATGAGCACGAGCAACTCTAGTAACAACCAATATCCAATAAACCTGATAGAATTATTATTTGTTGCACTTTTACTACGGGAAAATGTTTCACAATGTGCAATATACTCTGATTCATATCCTGTCATTTATCAAGAGACATCTTCTTATTAGACATTGTTAACCAGAAAATAAACCTTTTTTTTCTTTTTTTTAATCTTTTTTTCTTTTTTTTTCTTTTTTTTTTTTTTCTCCCACTTTATGAGAAGTAAAACATGATAAATAATAATGAGAGAAATAACTGTCAAGCAATTTACAAATGATTTGTTGTGAAAATATGGCACCTTGATGGTTCCTGCTAGGAAGACATATGCTTCAGTAACACTGTGATTCAGAAGGTGCTTTTCCTATCACAGATAAAAAGATTGTGGTGGGACAAATACCAGCTTAAAGCTTAAGTTCAAGCTGAATGAGTCTGATGTCAAACACTGCATTAGAATCTTCTGCTAGGTACCTAAGAAGAGTTAGCCAGGGATGAGTCAGGAGACAGCTATTAGCGTTGGGTTGGATAAAGCTGTCATTTATGTAACGTAAAGACCTCTGAATGCTTTAATATGCAGAAGTAACCCCAGACTGCTCTGTGTGGCACCAAACTGCCTTCCATATCAACACACTTTCACTAGATAAGTGATGCTTTGCAGTTTGGGTGCCTGTGGGAGTGTGGCCATGGGGGTCAATAAGCCCCATGGTTGGTGGTAACATTGGACTCTTAACAATGAGACCATGAGGAATGTAGAGTGTGGAAGGAACAAAGAAGGATGATTCAGGAGATGACTTTCTGTCTCGCTTGTTTTCCAGTCCTTAAGACATGGAAGTTGCTGGGTGTGTGCTGTTGCCGGGCAAAGATGTTGACCAATCAATAGTGGAAAAGTACAGCTGTAGAGTGAATGGTATAAGAAGGGAGCCTGTCCTAAGTAAGAGGGGAAGTTATGTAATCAATAAGTGAGTTGAAGTTATTGTCATCAATAAAGAAGTAGAAGTTATGGATCCTTAAAGAACCCTGGCCTCTGTAAGGTCATTTCATCCTCTTTAATATCTTTATCGATGATCTGGATGAGGTTATTGAGTAAGTTCGCAGAAGACACCAAGTTAGGTGCGTATGTCGATCTGCTCGAGGGTACAAAGGCTCTGCAGGAGAATCTGGATAGGATGGACCAATGGGCTGAGGTCAACTCTACGAAGTTCAACAAGGCCAAGTGGCAGGTCCTCCACCTGGGGCACAATAACCCCAAGCAGAGCTACGGGATTGGATATGAGTGGTTGGAAAGCTGCCAGGCAGAGAAGGACCTGGGAGTATTTGTTGATAGTCAGGTGAATATGAGCCAGCAATGTGCTCAGATGGCCAAGAAGGCCAACAGCATCCTGGCTTGTATAAGAAGCAGTGCGGCCAGCAGGGCTACGGCAGTGATTGTCCCCCTGTACTCAGCTCTGGTGAGGACACACCTTGAATGCTGTGTTCAGTTGTGGGCTCCTCGCTACAAGAAGGACATTGAGGTGCTCGAGCGAGTCCAGAGAAGGGTGACGAAGCTGGTGACGGGTCTGGAGAACAAGTCTTACGAGGAGTGGCAGAGGGAGCTGGGCTTGTTCAGCCTGGAGAAAAGGAGGCTCAGGGGCAACCTTATCGCTCTCTATAAGTACATGTACATTAAAGGAGGCTGTAGTGAGGTGAGGGTTGCTCTATTCTCCCATGTGCCTGGTGACAGGATGAGGGGGAATGGGCTAAAGTTGCACCAGGGGTTTTTTAGGTTGGATATTAGGAAGAACTTCTTTACCGAGAGGGTTGTGAGGCATTGGAATGGGCTGCCCAGGTAAGCGGTGGAGTCACCATCTCTGGAGGTCTTTAAAAGACGTTTAGATGTTGAATTTAGTGATATAGTTTAGTGGAGGACTTGTTAGTGTTAGGTCAGAGGTTGGAATCGATGATCTTGAGGTCTCTTCCAACCTAGACAATTCTGTGATTCTGTGATTACACCACAAATGGCACCCGAACACGGACATGAAGAGCATTACAACACAGGTGCCAGTATTAAATCCTGTCCTCAACATGAAAAAATGGGACTTGCCTCTCCCCAAATTACATGCATTTTAATTTGTCTATCCGTACTTTTTAGTTAATCTATATAAGATATATAGTCAAAGTGAGAACTTTATTTTGAACACCCATTCAAATGATCTTTTCCTTTTTATTTTATTATTATTATTATTAGCTAAATAATGGGAATAAGTGTAAAAAAATATGAAGAACATCAAAAAAGACAAAAAAATGTTTTTGATTATATGAATTATGATTGAGGTACTGGAAGTCTTAAACAGTTTATTCAATTATTTATTTTGGGAGGAGGGGAGAGGAAAAAGGAGAAAAAAAATGAATAGCAAGGTAACGAAAAAATTAAGTTGTAAAAAATTAGCCAAATTGAAAGCAGTTTGGAGCTTGCTAAGATATTGGAGGTTCTAGTTTGTATCTGTTAATTGGCATCCTAGTATCTAAGTAGAATAAGAAAAATAGATTTTCTTCTGACCTGTTTAGTGCTAGTTTTCAAACCTGTCTGAAGGTAACTCGAGTTCCCGAAAGCACAAGGTGATCCTGGCAATTTATCCTTATAAGAAAACTCTTTGACACGAAAGCACAGCAATGAATTTAGAGCCTTATTATAGACTGGGGTATAATGCTATTATATCAATTCTCTGCCATATAACTGCAAACTACAAAAATATTTTCCATTGTCTTCAAGACTGTAGTATAGAAGGAATAAAAAATCAGCAAAAACATGCCTGTAGCTTTTTTTAGAAAGTAAGGGTTAGTGTTGTTTTGATTACCTGTAATTTAACAAATTGAGTAAAAAATATTTAGATGGTAAATGAAAAAAAAAAAATAATAATAATAATAATAAAACCAAAAAACAACAACAACAAAACACCCACTCTCTTCCACTTTCTGAATCCTCACTCTATTCATAAGTGCTTTAATTTTAATTGGTGTCATTACTTTGTGCTCCTCTGTCTTTCTGATCTCTTTGTCATTTTATGTTAGAACTTACATATTTCTATCTTATATGATAGAAATAACTCTATCTTGAGTTGGCCACAAATTGAACCTCAGATCTGTATCTTTCGAGATACGGAACATTCAGATTAAATCCGAGTTTGGGTCCAGAAATTGAGAATACCTTTGGTTCAGAATACATACTGAATACAAAGTTCTGATTTCATCCCATGACCTTTAAGCACTTAACTAACTCAGTGGCATAAACACCTCTTGTTCACTGTACGATTCATGATGTGGTATATGGAGTAATAATTTGTGTTAAGAAGATGGTTGATGTTAATTAAGAATGGGGAGATGTGGGAGTGTGGCCATGGGGGTTGACAACATAACATCAGACTCTTAACGATGAGGCCATCAGGAATGTAAAGAGTTTAGAGGGAAAAAAGAAGGGTGATTCAGGAGACGTTGCTGGGTGTTTTCTGTTGCCAGGCAAAGTTGTTTAACCAATGAAAAGCTGTTTTGAAAAGGACTGCTTTGGGGCGAGGGGTATAAGAGGAGAACCTGTCCTCATGATTGGAAAGGCAACACGATATAATGACGTTATGTCATCAATAAAGTAGAAAGATGGAATGAATAAGGACAGGCACGCAGAACAGGGACCAGGACAGCAACAGGGACATTGATTGCCTCATGAAGATAGGTTTGGCCAAACTCTGCAAACCACTCAAAGAAGCTTGTATAGAAAGACACCAGAAATAGGCACACCAGAGCTGGAAAGAAGCTCAAGCTGAGAGAAACGGACCCACGTACAACTGCCCCTTAATGGTAAGCAGTTGCGCATTATGGGGAATCATGTGTCCTTAGAAACAGACTGTCCTGGTAACCTTACAGCTGATTCGCTTTATTAACAATCAGTTTACGATCCTGAAATATGGGACCAAATTGAGGTCAAGGTGTGGGACTCTGCAACTAAAAATGACAAGGTTGCGGTGGGATTGCTCAGCACCTGGTGAGCAGTCTCTGAGGCCTTAAAGAGTCATGTGGGACCACAATCAGAAATGTGTGGTTTGCCAGATAATGAGGGATCTGTGGATTCGTTCCCCAATCCTGCTACACCATCGTCCCCCCCCACCACTACTGCCATTGCAGGCCTTTGCTGTTACACCCCCTGGTGCCTTTTGACCCAGGCCCTATTGGCCTTGAAAAGGAGACGGAATGTTTCTCTTTGATCTGTGAAGAATAGGATACATAAAGCCCGAAGGCCGAGTTGCTTAACAACTTAAAGTGAGACATATTGTTCCCAAGACTAGCCCTGGAATTCTCCAGTGTTTGTAATCAAGAAAAGGAATGGAAAATGGAGACTGTTATATGATCCGAGAAAAATTAATGGAAGTGGAAGATCTGGGAGCACTTCAACCAGGATTACCAACTCCAACTATGCTCCCCCAGTCATGGACATTAATAGACTTGTTATCTTTTCTGATTGTACATATGTATAGGTGTACTCGGGTTTAATATGTAAAAGCAATGTTCTGTATATTTAGAAAGCTTGATGTTCGTGTGTGCATGTTGGCAGAGCGTAGACTCCCCGCACACCCAACACTGTTTACTTACCTTTTATAAATATTTCTAAATTCAGATTGAGTTGTATCTTCATTTATAACAATGAGAAGAAATGGTCAGTTCAACTAACATCTGAGTTGCTCTTTGGAGCACCTAAGCTTCCCCTCTAGCAGTAAGGAAGCCAGAATGACTTCATCCTTAACTACATACAATATTTCAATTATCTAAAAAGTGATCTAATCGAGGCTGAAGACAGAGGACTTCTCATTTTTATTTATACTTTCATGAATACTCATGAAAATAGCCACTGTCATATTATGAAATTTAGACCTACATCTTATTCATCCTTTTAATTGTTACCATAAATCCTAAATATCAGATGAAATCTACTGATGCTTTTATATGAACCATGGGGAATGAGTGATGATGTACTTAGGTTTCAGATGAGTTTGTTTATCTTCATTTGTACTGAGACATCACCCTTTTTAACCTAATTTTGTTATAAAATTGCTCCAAACTTTGTAAGTATTCGTATTTCATTTACAAGTGATGTATTCAGCACTGAGGAATATAAAGCCTGAGTCACCACCAAAAAATGCACAGCTGAAATCAAATGTCTTCTTCTAGATCACAAATAAGCATCTACACATTTAGATGAAATTTAGGTGAAAAGGCGAATTCCAAGGTTTCCACATGATTTTGAGAACAGACTAATTAGGTTATTGGAAGGAGAAGGGTCAAAGAAAGAGAGAAGAGGAGAGCAAAAACAAATAGAATATGTAAACTTGATTTAGGTAACAGTTAGTTGTTACAACAAGGATTTGGCATCCAGAAGTAATATCTTTTGAATTAATGAAATACTCTAAAATAGAGATTAGAAGAAAATCTGGAGTAATGAAAGAAAGCTATCAAGGTTTTGAAAGTTATTAACTTAAAACAAGCAAACAAACAAACAAAAAACAAAAAACACTTTTATCTACATCTGAATTTATGTATCTGAATCTGGATTAACTCCACTTAAGCATATGATGAAACTTCTTTATAGTGAGGGTGGTGAGACAGTAACAAGTTGCCCAGACAAATTGCGGAGTCTCTGTCTTCGGAGATATTCATAACTGAACTGGACACAACCATGAGCAAGCTGCTCTTGCAGCTTGACTGCTTTCAGCAGGGGTTTTGGACTTGATGGTCTCCACATCTCCCAGTCTCAGCTAGTCTGTACCTGTGACTCCAGCTGACAGCAGCTTGCTTCAGTCATATTTGGACTGAAGATAGGTCTCCAAGTTTCAAGGTAGACTTGAAAACAAAATCCCAGAGGGATCACAAAGATCCCAGAATGATCCCAGAATCATAAAGAACATTTTGTTCAACATCTTCATTGACGACCTTGATGAGGAAATAATAACCACCCACAGCAAGTATGCCGATGATACAAAGCCGGGAGAAGTGGCCGACATGCCACAAGGATGTCCTCCCCCTCTACTCTGCCTCGGTCAGGCCTCACCTGGAGTACTGTGTCCAGTTCTGGGCTCCTCAGTACAAAAAAAGACAGGGATCCCCTGGAAAGAGTCCAGCGGAGGGCCACAAAGATGACACGGGGCCCGGAGCATCTTCCCAATGAGGAAAGACTGAGAGACCTGTCTCTGTTCAGCCTTGAGAAGAGAAGACTGAGAGAGGATCTTATCAATGTTTACAGATATCTTAAGTGTGGGATTTGACCAACCTCTTTTCAGTGGTTTGTGGGGACAGGAAAAGGGGCAATGGATCACAGGAAGTTCCTCACCCACATGCAAAAGAACTACTTCATGTTGAGGGTGACAGAGCACTGGAACAGGCTGCCCAGGGAGGTTGTTGAGTCTCCTCCTCTGGAAACATCCAAGGCCTGTCTGGATTTCCTACCTGGGCAACCTGCTTTAGGGAACGTGCTTTGGCAGAGAGGTTGGACCCCATGATCTCTTGAGGTCCCTCCCAACTCCCACAATTCTGTTTTCTGTGAAAGAACATCCTGTTAAAGTGCTACACCATAAATTTACAGTCTTTGGTATTATTCATATTTCTAGAATGTAGAAGTAGGAGTAGGCCATTTGCAAAGAGGAAAATTAATCTAGTATGAAAGAAAAGATGGATATTTTGGGGTTCACAAGATAAGAAGAAATTAATCTTGTTAATTTATTGCAGTATTACCATCCATCTCAGTTCATTTCTACAGATTATTGGGATGTATGGCTTTGACATATCATTTTAATTTGCCTGTATAAAATAAAGCCATGGTTCAGATGTAAGTCTTGAGTTTAACAAAGCAGTGGTACAAAACTGCAAATTACATAAAGTAACAAAAGATGAGGATCTATATCCTGGTTTTCAGCAAAATACATACTAAATTTCAGACAAAATCCTAGTGACCTCAATCCAAAAAGCAGTAAAACAAACAAACAAACAAAAGTGTCTCAGAAAGCATTGCTTCATAAATCAAAATCTTTCTGCTTCAAAGCTCTCATATGGCTGTGATAATCGATTATGTATAACACAGCAGTTAACAGTGATGTCTAGTTGTACAATTTGCTAGTTTTCTACCTTATGCTGGTTACTATACACACAAAGTAAAGGAACAGCCCCTGCTGCTGAGAACCTGGACAAAGTGGTACCACATGCAACGAAAGAGAAAGCAAAGAAATGAAATTCAGAAAATACTATACTAAGTGTAAACAAGCCTCTGACATTTTCCTAGATCTACTGCATAAGCTTTCCTGGTCTTTTTATTGATATCATTGAGTGGAAAAATACTGAGTTGAACATAGAATGTTTATTAAATAAACACAGAATGTTTATTAAATAAGAATGTTTGTTATTGCTTTTCTCTTAGATAATCCATTTCCCTGTGTTCTATGAGTAATGCCACAATTTATGCTGCTCAGGTCAATTTTGAAACCTGCTTTCTCTTATGTATGACTTTTGAGTTTACTCACTAAATCTCTCTTCACCCTTTCTTTTAAATAAATGGGAGATTCACATTAGCTTAGCACTCTGCAGCACTGCTTGATTGTAACACCACTTTTCTCATCGCTTGTTTTCCATGAAGCAAAGCAAAGCTGTCAGGATATTATAAAAACTGTTTCAAATCTCACTGTGTAAAATTATAATTGTTTAATGTTTTTAAGTACTTATAAAGAAGCAGGTACTACATGAACTAGATACAGATAAAAAAATAAAAAATAAAAAAGGTAACTAACACTATGACAACTATTTTTAGAAGTCTTTGAAAAGTATACTTAGTTGTCAGATAGAATAAATCAAGAGAACAACATTTTTCCCTTTTAGGAAAAAAAAAAAAAAAAGTCAAAAAAATATTATGCTTGATGATGGAGGCTACAAACATAAATGATCTGGTTCCAAGAGAGAATTTCAAGCCCAAAGGTGCACTTGAACTTTTTCTTGCAAGCTTTCTTTTGCTGGCATCACAGCTGTGAGTAAGCTGCGTTTACTGGACTCAGATGCTTGGGCCTACACTATTTCAGTGATCACCATTTTTATGCAGTGAAGATACAGCCCAAATGACTTCTCATTGCAATTAATAGCTGTTACCATCCTTCCATCACCCATGTTTTATCTTTCCTGCTGTTCTTTTTGTTCTTCTGCAGACAATTCCAATTCCCAGCACTCCCAAGCACACACACTCCCAAGCCTTACAGCTTTTCTTTTTCTTATATCATCCCATTCTCTGCAAGACCACTAATCCTTTTTCCTAATGTTTTCTACTTACTACTAACTACAACCTGTCACATTATTCAATGCAATTTAAGTGTTTGATGCATGTAGCCCTTCTTCTACTTTTCTGTTTGCAAACACATCCTGAGCAGAGTCATCATTTGTCTTTGTACACCAGCAATCTGCAACCATCAATTTGCAATGTAAGGCTTGCTCCTGAATTGTTTATCTCAGCAGTTACATACTTTGAATTCAGGGAGTGTAATTTCTAACTCACAGGAAAGAATCTGAATTCCAGAAGGAAAAGTATTGAGGCCCTTGGGCTATGAACCTGGTTCCAAGGTCTCTCTGTGGGGTGCAGGGAGTTTTTGCTGTTTGGTGTTTCTCTGTTTCTCCTTAGACAAAGCTGCTTAATTGAACTATCATTTTTAACATCAAATCTTGATTGAGACAAGGTAAATGTCATTTTTATTTGATCAATGACAGGATAATTAGCAGTACTTGTTTTTATATGTTTGTATTGACTAGCAGCTGTAGGAAAACAAAACTAAAAAATCCTGCTTCTTAAGCCCTCCGTTCCTCCTTCCCTCCCCCCGTATTTGGCATTAAAAACAAACAACAAAAAAAAGGCATTTCAGTTCAAAAACGATTGCTTAGACCACCATTAATGTAAGCAGTTTGTGAGACTGAAACAATGTTAAATTCTGATTACATTGCTATTAAGTAATTTACTGTAAAGAAAATCCATTTGGGAAATGTGTAGATATGATAAAGAAAAAATAAATCTTTCCAATTAATATCATCAACTTCCTTTCTTCTTATTTCTCTCACTTATTACAGAAACTATTGTAAGAGAAAAACACATACTAAAGCAGTAAATTGATAAATCATCTAGGAAAAAAAAAAATAGAATCTTATCAAAATGATTAAAATTACTTTTAAATTTCATCCCAGTAAAGCAATTCAAAGTATTGTTTTTGTTGCATGACCTATCCAAAGCCTTATAACAGAAATTATTTTCTCATAGCTTAAATCTCTCCTTTCATTGTTGCACAGTACCTCTCCTTTACAGTCCTGCACAGTACTCAAGTTCATAGCTTTGTTTAAGTCCACTATTTATTTATTTATTTATTTATTTTTCAGAAATGTTTTCTAGAACCCCCCACCTTCCTCCCACCCTCCACACACACACAGTTCCTCTTTGCAGGTAAATCTTCAGCAAGTTTGCATTTAGGTGCCAAATTCCCTGTTTGAATAAGACTGCTTGCCAAAAAAAATAGACTAAAATGTCCATGCCATCTTCCCAGCACAATTTACTTTTCCACCGAACATTATGTCATTTTCAAATTTAAGTTCCAAAATTTAGGTTTAGGATGCAAGTTCAAATTTCTCAACTTCAGGGCTTTAAATGTATATCTCCTGTGATCCCCAGTCCTCCACCAAAGAGCAGTCTCAAAAGACAACTGCCACAGGCTGCCATTTGAACTCTCCTCATCAGTGCAACGAGGCCAGGCACACATGGGTTATAAGTATATGACTACATCTGCATTTTCAAGACTCAATGAGTTGTTTTTTCACACAGTCCGGAAGACTGTATTAGATGAGACAAAGAAGAGACAGAAATAATCACAGACTCACACACACAAAAAAAATGGATCTATGTCTCATGGCTGCTAAATTTCATAATAAGGAGGAGTTCCTTGATCTCAAAAAGAATACCCCTCTCTTCACTTACAGCTTTATTTCCACTGAACAAAACTTCCTCCAGTACACATGTGAGATACACTTCCACATGAAATGTGTGGTTAAAAAAATACATTGACATATAGATTTGAATCAGAAGAAAAAAAAAATAAGTATATATATATATATATATATATATATATATATACATTGATCTGTACATGCTAAAATAAAACCAGAGGTAAATAAAAATATCTCCATGTTTACACAGAAAACCTATATATATGCATATATACATATATATATATAGCTCTCGATTACTCACGTAGAAAGTATTTAGTAGAACAATCAGATGTGTCTTGTCAGCGAAAAAAAGCAGATTTTAGTTTTACAATAGTACCAATAGTACTAGGCTTCTCTGATGAACTTCTAAAGTAATCTAGGAAAGACATGTTCATTAGAGTCTCATTACTTGGCTGGGTAATTGCTGTTCGTATCAGAAACACAAATCACAAGAAAGGCTTATTAAAACAACCTGTTAAAAACCTCAGACAGACAGACTGCTCTGCAGTATCTGCCACTAAGTCATGTAAACAGTACCAAGGAAATTACAAAATTGAAATGCCTTGTAAGGGTTATTTTGTCTTTCTGCTTGTAAGAACAGGATATTTTTCCTACTATTGTCTGTTTATGAATACATATCCTTCCTGGTGTGCAGTGAGTCAAAAATAAAACATCCATCATTTCCCACATGAGATAACTTCATATACTAGTAGACTTCAGTACTAGGAACTTTATTCTTGCTGTTTAATCTTTCTTTTCATCCTTATTAGGTCTTTTTATCCTTACCCAGCTGCCTGCTTCAATCTGATCATCACCACATCTGGCCATTGCCCACCACCTGTCCTGCTGCCCTAACATGTTCTCCTTCCTTATTCTCTTAATAGGTACACAAATAACAACTATAGTTCCAAGTCAGCAAACCACTGCTTAATAATAAGAAAATCTTCATATTCTTTAATATTAAACAGATAGTAAGCATTGTGATGTTTGACTTATTATTAAGGAGATACTTTTCTCTGCCCCATATTATTTAAGTACTAAAGCAAGTGTCAGTAATCAGATCATGCAACCAAACTCCCCATCCAGTAATCCCCAGCACCACCCTGATCTTGCACTTATGAAATGAAAGTTATGATTCAGCAACCAGAACACCTGTACAGAAAATACTGGAGGGACCTTCTCTCTTTTATTTTTTTCACCTCCTGCATAGCAACAGTTTAGTGCATGATGGAGACATTTATAGGTAATATAATGATTTTGCAGTCAAGCTTATAAATATACCACTGTTGACAACATTTTAATGTTTCATCAGTCACATACTAAAATGATAAGAAAGGACACATTTGTTAAATATTTGATGAATGTCTTCCAGACAAGGGCAGAATTACATTTCCAAAAACTTCAAAATTAATAAAAGATAGTTGTAGGATTTATTCATTTATTTGTTTGTTTGTTTCTGAGAATCTTTCTTGTATTTCCTAAAATGTCCTAAGGAATAGTCTAAGGAATGTATACAAATACAACCACAAAGATCTCAATTCATGCTGTTATTTTAGGAATAAAAAAAATATGTAATTTTAATGACACTAGATGCTTTAATGCAATTCAAAATCACTGAGATAATACATACGTTTAATAATTTCAGGATAAAAGGTTTGCATGGCATTATGTTTATAACATGCCTAGAAGCAAAATTTTACTAATACACTGTTACTGTCCTGATGAAAAATAGTAAAAGCCAACAGTTCAGAATTTTCTTTATAATTTTAAATGAACCTTTTTCCTCTGCAGCAAAAAAAAGTATGGTTCAGATATTTAAATATCAGACCTTTTCACTTGCTAGCAACAATCATCATCTGTAAATAAAAATCATTTTAAATATACCTACAACAGATAATAATCCCATCAGTAAAAATGAGAATAAAAATGAGACAGGGTGCAGTTAGCACAGAATAAGGCTAAGGATATAAACATGAGATCAATAAAATAAATTAAAACATAAAAATTATCAATAAGTTATGATTCATATTCATGTGTTCCACTAGGTTTACGGTCCCCATTCCCACAGTCTCTAGGCATCAAAATGTTTTATTTTATGTATATTATACCAAGAATTTTATAAAGAACATTCTTACATAAAAACTGCCCAATATTGAAATGCTTGTTTCTCATATCTTCACTTTTGTACTTAATTATATACATCATATCATATTTTCCCTGCAATATGAAACCGGCCCACCCATGTGTGGAATTCCTTTATAGCAATGAGAAATACTTTCTTAGCTAGATCTTATGAACCATATTTGACTTCATGTTAATACTGCCTTTCCTGGTGTACAGTCTTCCTACAGGACTGCATCCCTGTAACTCATGGGGATGCACAGAACTGGTTTCTCCAGCTAACAGTGAAGAAAGATAATCTCCTCTGTCATCCTTTCTCATTTCATCCTCCCCACCTTTGTCCGTAAAAAGCAGAGAGAGTGGCCATTGACAAGAACTCTTATTTTGTATGAAGAAAGCAACCTGCTCAGGAAAATTTCACTCCATTCATTTTGACTCCTCTGCTTACCTTCCTTCAGCAGGAAGCAACCTAGGAAACGTACTATGCCTCACAGAGTCACCATTACTGTCAGAGGAGTGGTCTTAACTGTTGAGGACAGGCAAGGTGGTATCATGAGGAAAACGTGGTCCAGGCCTTGGGAAGTTAGGCTACTGGAGGGAGACATATGCCTCCTGCAGAATCGTCTCTATTGATGAGGAGATGCAACACCAGCAGCAAACTTCTTTTCCTCGGTCCTAAGCTCATACAAGTACCTAAAGACCAGTTGGGCCCATGAATAATATGGAAGGGCATTTGAAAGGTATCATTGAAAAAGAGACCCAAATTGTTAGGAAGGAGGAATGCTCCATGACAATGGATAACTTATGCCTAATGCTAATGCTCCATGCCTTGGGTAACTTATGAAGGAAGTTCATTTGAATTGTCTCTGTATCTGGCTGCAGCCAAAAAAAAAGTTATCTGCAAATTGTTGTTCAGTAGGTAGACATTAAATTTCACCACAAATGGTATTTTGCAACAATTATTTGACTAACTCGAGCAGTTACTGTATATAGTGCCCATGGTTGAAATTAAAAAGAGACAAATTGAAATGAAAAGCTGACTCTTAGCCAAAGCTGAAGGGATGCTGCTGATACCATCTGCTAGCATAGCCCACAGGAACCAGGAAACCACAGAATTAGCTTTATGTGAGGAATTATGTTTCATCTGCTTTTTAGGGAAGATTAACAGGAGTCTGTTGTCCAATTGCAATATTAGTACCCATTTAATATTGCTTCTGATTTTGCTAGGAGTGATTTTAGGTCTCTGTTGAGAAGTGTAAATGTTTTATCCAAATGACACAAGTTTTGTTGCTTTGTAAAACTAGGTGAAATCACAGTCATAATCAGTTTGCCCATGCATTTTCCATATGTGCTACTAATGATCTAGTCCTGTGATACCAAGAATCATTTTTTTAGATTTTCTTTTGCAGTTCAAAATGCTGTTATTTCTCTAGTAAGCAGCAACCTTCTTTGGGGAGAAGCCTTGCTTTATTTGTATGTCAAATGAAGGAGTAGAAGGTCTTGAATTTTCTTTTTTGTCCTAATCCAAATTTTATTTTATATATATATATATATAATGTGCATGTATATATATATATACATATATATACATATATATATGGGCATACATAAGACTCATTATTACATTAAAATATCCAAAAGAAAAATTAAATATTCTTTGATAGTCTGTGGTGAAGTAAGAGCTAAAACCCAAACCACTTTCAGTAATTCTTGCTTTGTACTGTACAAGAAAATGCCACAGCTTTGAGAATTGACGGTTGAGGTGTAGCATCCTGTGCCTGCTGCAGACAGGGGACAATATTCTTGGGGGGGAACAGAAAACATCCTCCAGAAATCCTGGCTGTGATATTAATAAAACAATAGTTCTAGCCACATCTGTGAAATGAGTGAGAGAAGTGATTGGAGAGTTTTTCACTTGCTTTATTGCTGAAGATATAAAATTAACTGTGCTTGGGCAGAATGCTTCCAACTAAATACCTGACATTGAGCCTGAACCCCAAATCAGTGGATTTTCTGCCTGATGGCTCAGTGATTTTCTAAAATGCAGCCTGATTTAGGAGCAAAGCTAGTTATATATACAAGTGTAGGCCTTAACAGCTACAGAAAAAGTTCCTGTGTATTTTGAGTCTAGAGACATTCAGGGCATAAGGTAGGTTTATAACATTCAACACTGAGATTTATATTCTAATATTGCTTATACTATGCAGTTACCAAAAAAAATAATAATAATAAAATAAAATAAAAGTAACTGACACAAGGTACAGTGAGAGTGTGAGAGTTAGGCTATCAGTCACTGCCAGCTGCTGGCATCTCTGCTAAACTTGACCTCCTGCTAGCTCCACAGCTGATTGTCCTAAGGCTCACTTTGGTATTTTTCATGTTTGTTGTACTTTTTCTTCAAAATCAAAATCCTAACTTAAAGGTAACTTTACATCTTCTTTGTGTGTATGTGTGTCTAGGTATTAAAAATCACTTTTTTTTTTTTTTTTTTCATCAGGAGTTGCTCTGAATCTTCATGAAGAATGGGGTAGAGAAGACACATTCCCTTCATGCTACTCATTTTTAACTGGATTCAGAAACACCAGTGGTGTTGGTGTGGAAGAAAATAGTTTTCTTAAAATAATACAGTCATGGACTCTGCTCATCTAATAAATTTGTACATTTGTACACAGAATTCTCATCAGGAATTAATGCATTTTCTACACAAGGTAGTTCACCGTAAAAGCAGGACAGGTACTG